>NC_091158.1:9928913-10001413 GCF_040958095.1 Procambarus clarkii
TTCATTCATAAACAGGGGGTTTGGCGGGTGCATGGAATCACTTTTGGGTCTTTGTTTGGAAGACTCAACTGATGACGTTCGAACAATACAATAAATGCTTCACCCAAATACTTCAAACAAATAATTGCCAACAGAACCCAGCCCGTCCTCCAAACAAAGATCTAAAAGTGATTCCATGCACCCGCCAAACCCTCTGTTTATGAATGAAAAGCGGTTTACTCACGACTCACAACTGCTGACGTTCGAACATATCCGGAACAAGTACTTCACTGACGAATTTTGTTCGAATCACAACGCAATAAATGCTTCACCCACGTACCACAAATACAAATAATCGCCAACAGAACCTAACCTAACCTAACCTAACCTATCCTATGCCTATATATACACAATATGCTAATATATTATAATATTAATTTAAATTTGAGAAAATTCCCGTTTTCAATTAACAGCATGTTAAAATTTATGAATGCGTCTGTGGGGTTGACCGCTGAATGTAATGGACTTGAGTCGAGGACGGGTTGCAGAACCGAAAACACAACCTAACCTACATCTAACTATACATAGAAATTTAATATATAATAATATTAACTCATATATGAGCAAAAACTATTTCTTAATACACAATATGCTAAAATTAATGAATTCGTCTGGGTGAGTGACGGCCGCTCCTTTAACAAGCCTGGCCTGAGGACAGGTTGGCGAGTCGTATCTAAACAGCTTTTCATTCATAAACTGAGGGTTTGGCGGCCGGATTAACGAGCATTTGATCTTTGTTGATGAGGACAGGCTGCTATGTATGTTTGCTGTCGCAACCACTACCTGATCATTGTTGAGTTGGAACGGTTACTTAGGAAAGGCAGGACGTCTTGGCGGTGCTACTCTGCAAGGGACGGGGTAAGTGCCTGTTCTATTGTTAAGTATCATGGTCCACCATATTATTCTTATTTAGGCAGTGCATTCTTGAGGTGTAGGTTGTGTTAAACACTTGTTATTATTATCTATTTCATATGTAGCCGTTATCTAATTACTATTATTAGCTCTGATCAGTGAATTAATCATATTGTATACCTGTCTATACTGTTTACTGGACTCGGGGAAATTGATTAGTTACAAGCAAGCTTATTAGTAATTACTTTTGTAGGTTTCATTTTTTTACCAATAGATAGTAATTTCGCTTTTAGACAAACAAGTGCTGTAATAGTCATACATATTACCAGGAATTGAATATTTACTTGTAGAGAGCATATTCGCTTGGGAGCTGCAGGGGCCGTGGACTAAACCCAATGAGTACAAATAGTACTTTAACAGACCTACATGTAATGCCTACAAATATTTTCTTCAATCTCCTGACTATTAAGAGACCTTATCGTAAGTTGAGCCAGTCAAGGCACAACAGTTGCTTGCTTCCCTCGACTGACTCGGAATACGTGACAAGCGCTTAGGGCTCGTACCCCAAATATTCAGGCGACACTTTAGTGATGATGAAGAATATGAGCTGTTGATATGCACTTGCTGCTGCGTTGATCTTATATGAGCGGTCATGAGGACTTTGCTTGTCTGGGGATAATAAGTGAACACAAAGTCCTCTGCGTTATATGTGTAGTAACAGACGGCAAGTTAAACTCCGTTCCAAATAGAAGTCATGCTTCAAGGAGTGTCTCTTAGTACTGAGGTCTAGAGTAGCAAGAGTATTCGCATCTGTTCTACAGGCCTAGTAAGCTTACCCTAACACAAGAGCAGCCAGCAGAGGGAACACCACAAGTTAGAGACATGGGGTGACGGACAGGGAGATATACAGAATCAACAAGAACAAGAGTGATTCAACCACCCAGCTCTTGGTACAACGAGGGCAGACTCAGGAGTTGCTAGATAATAAATAAGGAGTCGAATATTGGATGCCGGGATATATTGGTGCACCAACTCAGAGCACTTTCGTTGACCGTGCAAACGGCAACCGTGTTGACAGTGGCTTATACAACTATAGGTAGTTTATTATGCATAGTGAATGTGTAGCCTATGTGGTCTGCTTTTACGTCCTCGCGTCGACTGCATTTGTATGATGGTTCAAATGATTTATTGTAATAAGAGTTTTTCAATTGTGTCATTCTGTCTGTCCCAACACCGGCACAGACAGTCCCAACACCGGCACAGACAGTCCCAACACCGGCACAGACAGTCCCAACACCGGCACAGACAGTCCCAACACCGGCACAGACAGTCCCAACACCGGCACAGACAGTCCCAACACCGGCACAGACAGTCCCAACACGGGCACAGACAGTCCCAACACGGGCACAGACAGTCCCAACACGGGCACAGACAGTCCCAACACGGGCACAGACAGTCCCAACACGGGCACAGACAGTCCCAACACGGGCACAGACAGTCCCAACACGGGCACAGACAGTCCCAACACGGGCACAGACAGTCCCAACACGGGCACAGACAGTCCCAACACGGGCACAGACAGTCCCAACACCGTCACAGACATTCCCAACACCGTCACAGACATTCCCAACACCGTCACAGACAGTCCCAACACCGTCACAGACAGTCCCAACACCGTCACAGACAGTCCCAACACCGTCACAGACAGTCCCAACACCGTCACAGACAGTCCCAACACCGTCACAGACAGTCCCAACGCCGTCACACAGTCCCAACGCCGTCACAGACAGTCCCAACGCCGTGACAGACAGTCCCAACACCGTGACAGACAGTCCCAACACCGGCACAGACAGTCCCAACACCGGCAGCAAAAGTATCAAAAATCAAAATCAGCATTCTCAAAAACTAATCAGAACAAGCACGGAAAAAAGCTTACCATCAGCCGTAACAAAGCTTTCAAGCAAATAGCTTCTAATTCAAGCGGTATAAATGTCTAAGCTGCATAACAAAGGGGAAGGAAGTCTTAAGGCTAGAGTCCGAGTTTGTGGCAGTCCTCGACGAGTCCTCAGCAGTGGTGGTGATATTTAATATTAAGTGGAGGGAGCGCTTGCCTCCCAGGCTGGAGGTGGGGGTCATTCATAAGCAGTAATATACGGCGGCTCTCGCGTTATCCATCACTCCGACTGAGACTGATCGAGGTCACTCCTGGGGCATTTACTTGCTACTGGACCGGTGGTGTTAGACCAGTGGTGGTGGTGGACCAGTGTGGTGGTGTTGGACCAGTGGTGGTGGTGTTGGACCAGTGGTGGTGGTGTTGGACCAGTGGTGGTGGTGTTGGACCAGTGGTGTGGTGTTGGACCAGTGGTGGTGGTGTTGGACCAGTGGTGGTGGTGTTGGACCAGTGGTGGTGGTGTTGGACCAGTGGTGGTGGTGTTGGACCAGTGGTGGTGGTGTTGGACCAGTGGTGGTGGTGTTGGACCAGTGATGGTGGTGTTGGACCAGTGGTGGTGGTGTTGGACCAGTGGTGGTGTAAGGTATAGTTTAAGAGATCACATCCAGCTTTAAGCCTCTACTGATTCAGTATCTACATGAAAATAGAAATTCAAGAAGCGAGATATTGATACTGTCAGTACGCTTAACTGAAGAGTATGCCTTCTTAACACATGACTTCACCTACAATTAAAGTAGAACGATAGGTGTATGGTTACCTCCTCTGGCCTACAGCCAAGGTTGTGGGGTTATAGTCTTGTGTTTGAAGTGCTGGACACTAACAACGAGGTTACTGGAAGATACCGTGTGGTGGTGATGCAGCCCGTCCTCTACAGCTGCCACAGCGTCACAAAAATGATGCACTAAGTTGCCCGAATCTAACCTAACCGAGGACCCACGAATAGAAAACGGGATAACCCGTCCATTGTGCGAATCGCTACAATTTACAATATAGTACATCATACTTTGGTAAACGCACATTAATCATATTATGTATACAAGAACATGCCTCGATCACATTTTATGTAGGACAGACGTAAATTTTCGTATTTATGTATGCATGTAGGTTAGATTAGCATTTTAAAAGCACTACAGTCACCTTCTATGGTTGATTGTTCAATAAATTAATGAACTGTATGTTAACAGATCTCTAGCCCTGTCCAGGGAGGACAGAATAAAAATATCTATATACTGGTTATCATTGTAAATGTATGGCCACGTCTGTGGTAGAAAAAACTGCCAGTCACCCTAACAACTAGGCCATTAGCACTGCCCCTCCCCCTTACCAGGTCCCTGGCACTCTAACAACCAACACAACCGCCACACTAACACACGTGGCAAATTTCCTCGGCAATAAAATCACCAACTTACAGCTCGGGGTGACGAGAATCGAAGAGAAAATCACAGTGCCATGATTCGCAGCGGCTGGACAACCCATAACCCAGCAGATTTACGAGCCTCCCTATTGCAGTTACTGAGTGAAGGGTCGGTAGGCAACGTGCCCAGATATGCACACCTTTCACAGTTATGAATGGCTGCAACTTGCATTGATCACACTTTGTCACCTGCCAAGCAAAGCAAATTAGGTTATCAAATCACGTAGTGTCACCCAAGTTACTATAAAATATTTACTTAACTGTTAAAGTCAACATGTGAAAAGCTAAGCTGTTTCCCGATGCGATGCAAGTTTTTATTTTAAGTGTTTACAAACAGCAATTTGGAAATTCATCAAATGAAAATGCGAAAATCGATTACACTCGCACAATTTACTCTTTCTTGCTTCCTTTAATTCTTTCCGTTGTATTCACTCGCCTAAGTGGGGTTATTAAAGCTGGCTCGTGGTCCCCACCTTTTAACCATTAATCGTCCTCCTTGACTTCATGGGGTCTTATCATATTTACATTTGATCTCGAGTATGGGGGCTCGTCTCCACCACTTCTGATCCGTAGTGTGCTTAACACTCGCTGTTAACATTAATGTTCTTCCTTATATCGCGAATTCATCCTTCTGTTCGGTTTCTCTTCATGCTCCCTTGCTGTCATTAAGTCTGTCTCCATACACTTTGTCGAGTCCCCTTTGTATCTTATACCTTGTAACAATGTTCTTTGTTTTCGCCTTTTCAGTTTTATATTTTATATTTTATATTTTCCGGTGTATTCTCTCATTATTTTTACCGCCAGCCTGGTCACAAACTTTCGGACATTTTAAATTGTTCTTATGGTATCGCGATTGTGCTGGCATTATCTACGGATCTGACGTAGGTGACGTGTGTCATGACTCTATAGTTCGGGCAAGTAACAACCACACCATCAGCTCATATCATAATTTCCATATGGAACTAATATTCAAGAATTGCATACGAATATTAAGCTTGCATTTAATTTGTCATAAATTACATTCAATTTATAATATATCAGAATATATAAAAGATTTCAGAAAGCTATCATATTTTACAATTTAATAGGTAATAAGTATTACATAAAATATACTGAATAAAAACTTCGCACAGCTCCTGAGGTACAACCTCTCCTGACACTTAACGCATCATTATTTTTAACCTATCGACCACAGAGTAAAGAGATCGCAGCAAGTGACGTTCCCTCTGACTTGCGAGCAACTCGCCCGTTCTCTCCAATACCACTAACAAAAATGGGGCAGTTTTGCCTGACGAAAAGCGTCAGAACCAAGGTAAACCATCTAATCTACCGGAGCCGATAATCATTAGGGCCATGAGGCGTCATATTGCCGTGATTTTAATTTCCCTAAACAGAACAAGTTTTACGTTAAGATCGAGAGCGTAAAAAATGTAGTGTGTTCAGTAAGAGAACAGGCTGGATCCACACACTGTAAACTACGAGTATACTAAAGAAGTATCCCTCTGATAATGAGATCCTTGCTACAGAGTCGGGTTGAAGGCCCACGACTAAACACAATATTTTTCTCGCTCTGAGTAACAAACTTGTATATCACACAGCTCCAAACACAAAAATACATAAGAGTCGGTTTCTTAGATAATTGCTTTTTGAGACAAATTAACCTGGAGAAAATCAAGAGTTTCTTGAATTATCATAAATTCCTTTAACAATTTACTACATCTTAATGGTAACATCAGATTATATGACATTTCCTGTTGTGCAGTTCGTTCTCATGCCGTGACGAGCATCAAATTTTAAGTGGTTTTGCCTAAAGTAACTAGTGGCCACAAGATTTAAGAGTAACGTAAATTCAACGTTGAAGTAACGCTACTCCTGAATATTGTGGCAACTGGGTACTTATCTCTTAGGCAAACCCAACCTAACCTACCGAGGCCGATGGTAGTAATAGAGTGCGGGTTAGTGCATCAGGGTGCTCGTCATTGAACACCGTGGATCATTGTTGTCTTTATGGCAGTCATGTTGGTTCAATTCAATTTCATTCTTTATTATGCACCCCATACCCATCCCGTAGGCGGTGGTGTAAAGGATTACAGAGGCACATAATCGGTTCAGAAACTGAACCCTCTAGTTCGTTCAGCTAAGCAAATAACAATCTTTTGACGCTAATTACAAAATTATTAATGTTATATATACATGTACACATACTCATACATACATGTACATATATATACGTATACATATATACATACACATACATATTTAATCACCCACACAAATACACACATCAATAATCTTTTGTGTCACAAGTGATTCAACAAGAGGCTCACAACAGTCACTATACAAGGCACTTTACATCTATGATGAGTCGCACAGTTACTAATCTTGCTGCACACCCACCCAACTGGGCGGCAGCTTTACTGTGATTTCAGTATATCAGTGTTACATTTACAATTTAGTGGGTTCAGCTTCAGAATTTGTCCTTAGTATAGAAGTGTAGCGTAGCAACATTCATTGTCACTGATGGTTGTGTGTACTATGTTACAATTAGGAGTTAGTGCGTGTTAGGGTTGTCGAAGTTGTGTTGTTATCACCACCAATCGAAACAAAATTATTCTATGGTAAGAAAGTATGATTTTGGCATAAATCCTGGCGCAGAGATTGGTAATCATTCAGTGCGACCCATGCTAAGCAAGTTTAAATGACAGAGAACGGAACACCCTCATGGGGCGACTAATATAAAGTGCCTTTCAAATTGCTCTGTGGTCGCATTAGGATCCTGAAAACAATTGCTTATAGTTTCATAAAACGTTTGTTGTACAACATATTTTACCTTAATTACGTCTGGATAATACCTTTTGAGTAGGCTAAATGTTATTAAGTTCAATACAGCGCATATGTCAATCAAATTAATTAAAATTTCAAAACTTCTGTAACTTAAACCTAACAATGCTTCAAAATGTTCAGTGGGAAAACAAATGTCAAGCCATAGCCACTTGAATAAAAGGTGTTAAATAAATCGTTTCATTACATTTCATATAGTTCATATTTGCCCGAAACGATATGCGTGCTAGTGGCTTTACAAGAATGTAAATTCAACTTAATTTCTATGTTCTCTGTTAACCCCCAATGTACCTTCTTGTATATAACTAAATAAATAAAATAAATAAATAAATAAATAAATAAATAAATAAGCTGATACGTATCGAAGGAAGGAATCACCGCACCCCCCCCCCCCCACCGGAATTAGGAATCACCGCACCCCCCCCCCCCCCCACCGGAATTAGGAATCACCGCACCCATCCCCCTCCGGAATTAGGAAATCACCGCACCCCCCCCCCCCCACCGGTATCAGGAATCACCGCACCCCCCCCCCCCCCCACCGGTATCAGGAATCACCGCAACCACCCCCCCCCCCTCCGGAATTGAGAAGACCTATACTACAATACAAAATTGCCTCATTGTTCTCAGAACCAAATGATTGGTGTTAGAGTGGAATGAGTGACGATGGTGATAAGGGCAATGAGGGTAAGAGGGAAAGGTTTAATAAGAATTGCAAACAGGAAGATATTCAAATGAAACACAAGCCTAATCTACCCTCTTAATTATGAGTACACCATGCTATAATTACTCACTTACCATGACCATACTTAAGACGCTGAATTTACATACAACTTGTCACCTAAACAACATCTCTAATTTATTACTCACACCGCTGCACGCAAATTACAAAGACGATTTTAAAGTTAAGTTTGATTGAATTAATCATAACGCTTTGATTAGCCTAGCCATAACGCTTTGACTGGCCTAGCCATAACGCTTTGACTGGCCTAGCCATAACGCTTTGACTGGCCTAGCCATAACGCTTTGACTGGCCTAGCCATAACGCTTTGACTGGCCTAGCCATAACGCTTTGACTGGCCTAGCCATAACGCTTTGACTGGCCGAGCCATAACGCTTTGACTGGCCTAGCCATAACGCTTTGACTGGCCTAGCCATAACGCTTCGACTGGCCTAGCCATAACGCTTCGACTGGCCTAGCCATAACGCTTCGACTGGCCTAGCCATAACGCTTCGACTGGCCTAGCCATAACGCTTCGACTGGCCTAGCCATAACGCTTCGACTGGCCTAGTCACAACGCTTCGACTGGCCTAGCCACAACGCTTCGACTGGCCTAGTCACAACGCTTCGACTGGCCTAGTCAGAACGCCTTGACTGGCCTGGTCACAACGCCTTGACTGGCCTGGTCACAACGCCTTGACTGGCCTGGTCACAACGCCTTGACTGGCCTAGTCACAACGCCTTGACTGGCCTGGTCACAACGCCTTGACTGGCCTGGTCACAACGCCTTGACTGCCTGGTCACAAACGCCTTGACTGGCCTGATCACAACGCCTTGACTGTCCTGGTCACAACGCCTTGACTGGCCTGGTCACAACGCCTTGGCTGGCCTGGTCACAACGCCTTGACTGGCCTGGTCACAACGCCTTGACTGGCCTGGTCACAACGCCTTGACTGGCCTGGTCACAACGCCTTGACTGGCCTGGTCACAACGCCTTGACTGGCCTGGTCACAACGCCTTGACTGGCCTGGTCACAACGCCTTGACTGGCCTGGTCACAACGCCTTGACTGGCCTGGTCACAACGCCTTGACTGGCCTGGTCACAACGCCTTGACTGGCCTGGTCACAACGCCTTGACTGGCCTGGTCACAATGCCTTGACTGGCCTGGTCACAACGCCTTGACTGGCCTGGTCACAACGCCTTGACTGGCCTAGTCACAACGCCTTGACTGGCCTAGTCACAACGCCTTGACTGGCCTAGTCACAACGCCTTGACTGGCCTAGTCACAACGCCTTGACTGGCCTGGTCAAAACAAGGAGTTGTGGAGAGGGAAGGGGGAGGTTGTGGAGATGGTGGTTGATGGAAGGGGGAATTGTGATGATATGATGCCGAGGGACGGGGGAGGTTGTGATGGATATAGTGGTTCATGGCTGGGGAATGTGGTTGTGATTGAGGTGGTGGTATGACAGCGAGAGAAGGGGGAGGGGGGCTTGTGGTGGTGATATGATGGCGAAGGAAGAGTGGGGGGGTTGTGCTGAAGGTGGTGGTATCATGATGCGGAAGGGGGATTGTGGTGTAGGATAGGGACGGGAATTGTGATGGCATTAGTCGTGGAAATTGATGGAACAGTTTAAGAGTGTACCAAAAAATGTAAAGATTATTTATCATTATTTTTTTTTTACAAAGGAACATATGAACATGTTCTACATTCATATTTTGATGGTTTGCATAATTGATATTCTCGCTAAGATATTAAATATTACTTAGCTTAATTATATTTTAATATAAGTAGAAAGGGAGTTAGAAAGAAATGAAGGAGACCAGTCTCGAAATACTGGGAGAAATTAATTGGTCTAACTTATGGTAGAGTTAGCTTATATTTGTCATGAGTGTTTAATATGTGCTAGGCTTGCAAGGTTTAATCTGAGGAAGACATGGTAACAATTAATCTGTGCTACACTTAAACGTTTATTCTGTTCCATGCTTGGAGAAGGAAGAATTTAATAACATGCTAAGATTTAGTCAGTGTTATGTTTCGCTAGCAAGAGTTTGTATAAATCCGTTTCAGAAGATTTGTAATCTCCGCTAGATTTAGATACTTTTACAGGAGACTAAAAATATTTAATTTGTCATAAAGATAAAAAAAATTGTCAATCTGGATATCAATAATTGTAAATGATACAAAACTTATAATTTGAGAAAATATAGTTCTTGGAAAAGGTGGGTTGTGGCTGTGGTATGATGGTGGGGAAGGGGGGTTGTAGAGATGGTGATATGATGGCGAGGGAAGGGGGGTTGTGGAGATGGTGATATGATGGCGAGGGAAGGAGGGAAGTTGTAATGGAGGTGGAGGAATAACAGCGAGGGAAGGGGGGAGGTTTGTGATGGATATGGTGGTTGATGGCGGGGGAAGGGGGTTGTGATGGAGGTGGTGATATGATGGCAAGGAAAGGAGGGTTTGTGGAGGTAGGTGGTGGTATGATGACGTAGGAAGAATGGGAGGGGGTTGTGATGAAGGTGGTGGTATCATGATGCGGAAGGGGGATTATGGTAGAGATATTGGAATGGTGGTGTAGGATAGGAACAGGAATTGTAATGACATTAGTTGTGGAAGTTGGTGGAACAGTTAAGGAGTCATTAGATTAGTTTATTAAAAATTGTTCAATGTCAACCAATATTTTTTAAATAGTTGTATATAAAAGGGCTACAATTGTTCCAAGTTTCAGTACTGCCGCGTAAATAGAAAGGGAGATTTTTTTTCGACGAATTTTACACATTTTCAAGTGTGAATAAAAAAACACACCTTTCAGATATAATCATTGTATGACACTTTTCTGGCACATTATCATATAATAAAGGTTCGTAAATTGAGGAGTTTCCAAAACATCTTTAGTTTTCCTAATACAAATAGTCAGAGTTTCCCCCCAAAAAATATGCAAATGCAACATGTTTATTGCTATTATAAAATCAATACATGAACTTAGGACAAAACGCTGACTACAGATTTTAGAGACATACACTCTACATATAAGGTGTAAGTTTCATATAAATTGAATAAAAAATGAAAGAGTTATATGAACGTTTAAGTTACTTGAAATAAAAAAAAAGTAAAAAATAAAGTCTAAGGTGTTGCCATCTGTGGCTGAGGTTGACATCGACCAATGTCCTGGGCCCCTTGGCACCCTTACAAATAGGCTTACGTGCAGTCAGGTGTATAAGTTTCATGCAAATCGTCCGATAAACAAATGAGAAAATAAAATTGAAAAAAGAAAAAACAAAAATCTAATTTTTTTTAACTTAATTTTGTTGTAATAAAGCTAATTATTTTTTTTAATATATGCTATTGTGATAGCTGAGAGTCATAGACATGATTTCAGTTGACACTTGTGTTTGATAATCGTTTTTGACCATTTTGGAAATTTTTTGACACCTAATTCAATATTTTTTCTCCCTTCCTATTTGTGCTACGATGCTGAGACTTGGACCAGATGAAACCCTTTTCATATACAACTAGCCACAAAAATTGGTTCACATTGAACAACTTTCAAAAAACTATCTAATGCAAACTATTGGCGTCTTAAGAGTGCCCCCAAAAAATGCAAAAACCGTTGTTTTTTTGTTGTTGTTTTTTTGAGATATATACAAGAGTTGTTACATTCTTGTACAGCCACTAGTACGCGTAGCGTTTCGGGCAGGTCCCTGGAATACGATCCCCTGCCGCGAAGAATTGTTTTTTCATCCAAGTACACATTTTACTGTTGCGTTAAACAGAGGCTACAGTTAAGGAATTGCGCCCATTAATCCTCCCCGGCCAGGATACGAACCCATGACAAAGCGCTCGCGGAACGCCAGGCGAGTGTCTTACCACTACACCACGGAGACTGTTTTTTTTTAATATAAGTTTCATATAAATTGAATAAAAAATGAAAGAGTTATATGAACGTTTAAAAAACTTAAGATAATTTAATTATAATTTATTATTTTTTTTTTTACTAGGGAACAAGTTTCATGCAAATCATCCGATAAACAAATGAGAAAATAAAATTGAAAAAAGAAAAAACAAAAATCTAAATTTTTTTAACTTAATTTTTTTGTAATAAAGCTAATTAAATTCTTTTGTTTAATATATATATGCTATTGTGATAGCTGAGAGTCATAGACATGATTTCAGTTGACACTTGTGTTTGATAATCGTTTTTGACCATTTTGGAAATTTTTTGACACCTAATTCAATATTTTTTTTCTCCCTTCCTATTTATGCTACGATGCTGAGACTTGGACCAGATGAAACCCTTTTCATATACAACTAGCCACAAAAATTGGTTCACATTGAACAACTTTCAAAAAACTATCTAATGCAAACTATTGGCCGCTTAAGAGTGTGTCCTCAAAAAATACAAAAACCATTTATTATTTTTTTTTACAAGGGAACATATGAACAAGGTCTACATTCATATTTTGATGGTTTACATTAATATTTTCACTAAAGACATTAAATATTACTTCGCTTAATTATATTTTAGTATAAGTAGAAATGGAGTTAGCAGGAAATGAAGGAGAGACCAGTCTCGAAAAAGCTGGGAGAATTTAATTGGTTTAACTTATGGCAGAGTTAGCTTATATTTATGTCATGAGTGTTAAATGTGTGCTAGGCTTGCGAGATTTAGTCTGAGGAAGACATGTTAAAAATTAATCTGTGCTACACTTAAACGTTTATTCTGTACCATGCTTGGACAAGGAAGAATTTAATAACATGCTAAGATTTAGTTAGTGTTATGTTTCGCTAGCAAAGAGTTTGTAAAAATCAGTTTCAGAAGGTTTGTAATATCCGCTAGATTTAGATACTTTTACAGGTGACTAAAAATATTTAGATTTGTTAATCTGAATATCAATAATTGTAAATGACCCTAAACTTATATTTTGAGAAAATATATATAATTCTTGCAACGTGCGAAAAAAAGATAATTGTGGTTACAGGCAATGATCACAGTTCTGACCCACATTATTTGAGGATGGGTTGAAATAACTGGCAACGATAGCAACCTACTAAACCTAATCTAAGCCTAACGATACACAAATCCATAAACCGTAATAATATAACATGTGATAAATGGAACTGATTGGGCTCAATAAGTGTGAATCACATATTGATTGTCCGTGAACATTTCATTGTATTTTTGTCAGACTTGGAGGTGGTTGGTCACCAACCACCCTTAGTGTAAGCCTACTGAACTTTACTGAACTATTACTGAAACTATTCCTATACACACAACTTTACCAAGAACCTAACCTACCTACTTGCCCTAAGCCTAGGCTACTAAAATATACTAACAGATAGATATAGGTACCGAATTGAGTAAGTCGTATTTATGCTGAAAACGATAAATTACAAGAACGTGGCTGAAAATATGATGATCAAACCACACATCAGAAAATGAAGACACGATGGTCCGTCCTGGACCATTATCTAGACTTGATGATAGTCCAGGAGGGACCGAAACATTGTCAGTTTCTTCATTTTTCTGATGAAAATGTGTTTGTTGTCTGGTCTTTCCATTCACCTGGGCTCTAGGAGACTCGAACCGTGGACCCCACGCGTTAGGCAGAAGCTTAAGTACATATGAATACAGCCTTTCCTTTTTATGGTGGGCAGACTAAGCACACTGTGCCCAGGGAAACAAAAATTTATGTTACTGGCATAAACTTTTGATACCCCCCCCCCCTTACTAGATATCCATCAATACAAACCTTTCTAGAAATCTAGCGCGGGAATTAGAAACATTCGTATGGATTAGTTCCAGCACTAAAAAAGCAATCACGACGTTTCATTTTAGTCATAATTATAATACAATACATAAATATAATATAAAACTTTATAGCAATATATAATTGATGGTACTATAAAATCACGCATAATAGTTAGGTAAGCCATACTGAATTATTTAAAAATTATTAAAATCTCGACAGCACACCTTCCTCACACTAGATTCGTACAAAATACTTGAATTAAAACCTCTACCAAACACTAAAAATTTAATTACGGATAAAGACGTACTCTTTAATAAAATAATAAACACATTTGAAGGCCTATAAAATAGTTGGCTTGGCCGCCTGAATACAAATTAACCTGCATGACAGGACATTCAGGCCGCACGTTGCGGCCGCCTGCTGGAGTTATGCAGAAAATCCAATGCATGCAAGAGCCTAAACCACACATCAATTATGTCTCCTTCGTGCCGTGAGGTAGGTAATACATATGCATACATACATACAAGTGACTATAACAGCATGCAATGAGTCTTACCTTTGTATCTTCCCTCTTTGTATCTTGATGGACGGGCCAGGTGTGACCCATTGATGCCCCCGCGCCTCGGCCATTGTCATGGGAGCCACAGACGATAAAAACGTCATCTTTCCCCGTTTCAAGCACTGATATGACCTCGCTACACGTCGCCGCACGCAAACGCAACACAAAGTAATAAAATACACGCGTTACATTGTCCAATGAGCCCGATTGTTCCTCAAATTGGCAGCCGCCTTGAGCACCCCGCCGCTCTCGTCTCCCCGGGAGGCAGGCGCTGACAGCGTGACGTCATCATTGTCCGTAATTATGTCCTGTGGCTTTGACTACTGTTGTTGGCTATGGGTGGGGGGTCAGGGCGTTGTTATTTATAAAGGGGGAATGTTGTTGATGGGGAGTATTGTCGTTGGAGGAGATAAAGGGTCGGAGATTGTAGGATAGATAAAGTTTTTCCTTTACTGAGTGAAGAAAGTTTGACTTCACTAGAGGGTCATATCCGAATGAAAAAACATGCTTACAAAATAGCGCCAAACCGCCCTCAAACGTCGAGATGTTATAAAAAAAAAAAATTTTGCGATTATGTAACCAAGATGTTCAGAAATAAAATCATTGACAAAAAGTGAGCCCGAATAACACGTTATATACAATACGGATCAACTTGTAGCCTCTCTAAAAAGGTTGTTTTCAACAAACGTAAAAACAAAATCTGTTTTATAGATCGCCTAAAACATTCAGTTAGGTGTACAAAAAATAAAACTACAGCATTTATTTAATTAAACCAATTATTATTGCCCTGAAGCTTCAGATCCCAGGCTGAGATTGTCGGAGTTCTCTCTGACTTTCAACACTGAAAAGTTGGCACCCCTGAAAAGAAAGATAAATAATCAAATAATATGGCTTCAGTTTCGTTATAACACACAAAACGTGATCAAGTAAGTGATAAGTGTAGAATCCAAAGAGTTGATGTGACTGACAATTACAAGCCCAGGTAATGAGTGGGTGAGGAACTTACACCAATGATTTCTGTCAAGCCAGAGGGGGGGGGGGGAGGTTGATGTTGGTGACTGGTGTTGTCGACGAGTGGGTCAAGTATATGTGGGTGTCCGCTCGAATACCAAGAGGGTAGTGAATGATAGACATACAAACAAAATACAAATATTTATTCAGGTAAAGTATATACATACAAGGTGAAATACAAAAGTTGATGGCTTTATAGATAGAGCTAGTACATGCAATGCCTAAAGCCACTATTACGCAAAGCGTTTCGGGCAGATGTTGCAAGACCACAATGTGTCGAGTACAGCAGCTGATGGTATACCAGGAATACATTTTTGTCATCAACCTTTGCAATATAAACATGGGTGTAATAGAGTATATTTACCTAAGAAGCGGGAGCCTAGTTCTCAGGTCGACACTGTGACTTTCGACAGGTCTGGTTGCTATACATTATAATTACCAGCCTATAAAGCCCACCAGATTTTATATGTAATTAGATGTAACAAATAAGATAATTTCCAATGTTGATCTGTTTAGTACAGCGAAGTGGCACGAGGAGGAATATATGAGAGAAGGAAGTAATGTGTGGTGTTTGTTGCATGAATTCAAATTAAAATTTTTATTCAGGAAAAGTACATACATAGAAGATGAGTTACAAACATACTGTTGTATTTATAGATAGAGCTAGTTCATACAATACCTAAAGCCATTAATGCGCATAGAGTTTCGGGCAAGAGCTTGGGGGGGGGGAGTGATGTGTGGTGTTGCATGAGAGCTTGGGGGAGTGATGTGAGGTGTTGCATGAGGGCTTGGGGGAGTGATGTGAGGTGTTGCATGAGAGCTTGGGGGAGTGATGTGAGGTGTTGCATGAGAGCTTGGGGGAGTGATGTGAAGTGTTGCATGAGAGCTTGGGAGAGTCATGTGGTGTTGCATGAGGGCTTGGGGGAGTGATGTGAGGTGTTGCATGAGAGCTTGGGGGAGTGATGTGGTGTTGCATGAGGGCTTGGGGGAGTGATGTGAGGTGTTGCATGAGAGCTTGGGGGAGTGATGTGAGGTGTTGCATGAGGGCTTGGGGGAGTGATGTGAGGTGTTGCATGAGAGCTTGGGGGAGTGATGTGGTGTTGCATGAGGGCTTGAGGGAGTGATGTGAGGTGTTGCATAAGGATTTGGGGCTCAAGGCGGGCTTCTTGTAAGGCCGGCATTCCATTCCCGATGGTCAAAGTGGTTGGGCACCATTCCTTTATGTTCTCATATTCCAGCTCCTTTCATCATATCTCTTCATGTGCTGTACAGTCATATTGAACTGTATGATTTCGATCCCATCAATCACAATATTTTCTCAGTCATACTCAACACCTTCTCCTCATAATTACCTTTACCCAACCCCACAGAGTGGGCATGGGATCCATAATAACTAATTAAACAAAGAGTAATTACTTAATGTGGGTGACAAGCTCTGATGCGCTCGCACTAAGCATACAGAGTTACATTATATAATTACAACCATTATAACGTCTGTGAAATGTATGGGATCCGCTTATTGGGTGTAAAATATACATCACCAATGACCGTATAGTCACATCGCACCAGAACCACTCGAACCTTGCAACAAAAAAAGCAAACGTTGTTGCAGTGACAGCCGACACATGCTGGCAAGAGAAGGTAAACTGGCGTTGAAAAATTACATGTCCGGCGTGTCGGGTTCGACATGTTGGCTTCATATTTTCTCCCGTAAATTGAGATGCGATAACAAGAGGTTATATTTTCTTAATATTTTATATTGTATGTATCGTTGTTTTTTTAATTAATTGGGTTCATTATCATAGGCTTTAGAACAGGTGTCCGCTGATTACAAATGAGTATTATGAAGGTATTAGGCTACAGGCACCAACCAAGACTAGCATGGTTTTTTGTTTTCTTTGCAGGAATATTCCTGCGCGGGCCTTAAGCCTCGGGCTGGTCCACTGAGTGTTGCTTGTTTCTGTTTTATTTGGGCGGAGTATGAGTATTTATGACTCGTATGGTCGCTTCAGTAAGATTTTGTCCCGTGTGTTTAACAACTTCTTCTGCTCTGTTGAATCTAATTTGAAATCTTAATGGGTTTGTAACTGTGCACTGTGTTAGATACTGTTCCAGCGGTCTGTCGGGCATTTCTCCACAGTGTTGACATTATGGTGGTGGTGATGTTACTGATGGTGGTGGTGATGTAACTGATGGTGGCGATGTTACTGATGGTGGTGGTGATGTTACTGATGGTGGTGGTGATGTTACTGATGGTGGTGGTGATGTTACTGATGGTTGTGGTGATGTTACTGATGTTGATGTTACTGATGGTTGTGATGATGTTACTGATGGTGGTGATGTTACTGATGGTGGTGGTGGTGTTACCTCTGCCCGGGGCACTGTTACCTCTGCCCGGGACACTGTTACCTCTGCCCGGGGCACTGTTACCTCTGCCCGGGGCACTGTTACCTCTGCCCGGGGCACTGTTACCTCTGCCCGGGGCACTGTTACCTCTGCCCGGGGCACTGTTACCTCTGCCCGGGGCACTGTTACCGCTGCCCGGGGCACTGTTACCGCTGCCCGGGGCACTGTTACCGCTGCCCGGGGCACTGTTACCGCTTCCCGGGGCACTGTTACCTCTGCCCGGGGCACTGTTACCGCTGCCCGGGGCACTGTTACCGCTGCCCGGGGCACTGTTACCGCTGCCCGGGGCACTGTTACCTCTGCCCGGGGCACTGTTACCGCTGCCCGGGGCACTGTTACCGCTGCCCGGGGCACTGTTACCTCTGCCCGGGGCACTGTTACCGCTGCCCGGGGCACTGCTATCGGGTCCGTCTTCACTACCTCGCCGTGAAGACGTCTACACTCGTGGGTGTGGCTGGTCTCTGTTGTATGTGTCACGAACATACACATGCATGATGACTTGTGTCTCTCTACAGACACATACGCTGACAGGATATTGAGGTGAGGCCTGTCACAGGCGCACCCGCAAGTGTATACCAATGAACCGGTCCTCCATTATCACCCACGCCCTGTAAGCGATGGTGGTCGTAAGCACAGGCGGCTGTTTAAGATGAGAGACGCTGTTTAAGTCTGGCGGTCGACACCAAACTGCCGCCTCACCATCACTCACGCCGCCTCGCCAGAAGGTAAACAGTCAAGGAACCGCTCCCCGTCCAGCGCCCTGCCTCACCGCTCCCCGCCCAGCCCCGCCCCCCTCCCTTGCCGCACCGCTCCCAAAAATAAACTATTTGAAATGGCATCAGTCTACGAACAAATTATTCCTGTTATGAAGAGCCATCAATCACAGAGACGTTTAGATATGCATGTTTACGTGAGTGGGATTGTAGGTGGTCGGCGGCGAGCGAGTCGGGATCGATTCCCACCTTCCTAATGACTTCCCTCGACTCCCAGCTTGGATTTCAACAACAGCAACACACACCGACAAATTTGGTAGTGTATGGAGTTGGCGTTTGGCGGCGCTTCACCCACTAGG
This sequence comes from Procambarus clarkii, assembly GCF_040958095.1. Classification (NCBI taxonomy): domain Eukaryota; kingdom Metazoa; phylum Arthropoda; class Malacostraca; order Decapoda; family Cambaridae; genus Procambarus; species Procambarus clarkii. Next base: position 9,947,526 of record NC_091158.1, read on the forward strand.
GCCTCTTCTCCTCAACCACCACTTACAGCTATAGACCTTGTACGTGATTATGTATTATTTCCTCAATAAACAACTCTTATGTCTTCACAAACTGTCTTAAAATAGTTTCCCCCGCGAAATTCAACAAGAGCCACGGTATTCATTTGCATATTTTGAGAAATCATTAATTTTATAAGTTGTAGATGTCTTGGGAAGTGGACAGTGGAGGGCGGGCAACCACATCAGGGCCCCGGCCCACCCTGGCCCGGGGCCCACCCTGGCCCGGGGCCCACCCTCCTTCCTACTTATACTCCCTCTAAAATAAGATAAACAGTTGGCTCGCCTACAGACAAGCATTCAATAACCATACGTTATCTTCTATATGTTTAATGTACATTCTTGTTTCGTTCCGACGACTGATTAAAAGTGATCTTAAATTCGATAAATTATATATTGTTTACATATACCGAGATCCACTTTTACTGCCTGTTGAGTGAGTCCCTTCACTTCCTGGTTACCTTCAGCCTCTCTAGGGACCGCTGGACACCCTCTACCATCACTCATATAAGTAAAAGAGAAACATAAATGAAACAAAGACCATCTTGGTGTTAATATGAAGCCTTAATCTATAAAAACATGATTGTCACCGGATTCCAAGTCCCTCAAGACATAGTCATATGTATTAATGACAGCAATAATCAAACCGAGCGTCGTCTCAGAGTTCCGCGTCCCACACGTGGAAGACGTAACCATGGAAAGAAAAACAGCAAATGTATGAAATTTATTACATAAAGATGATCAGTAAAGATGTTCAGAATATGAGCGATGAGTATCATGCCAACGTCAGATACCGAGTGGTTTAAAACTGCCAAGTAGTCAGGGATGAGAAGAGTAATGAGAGAGAGAAAAATTAGTGGAGGGAGGCAGAATCATTCTCCACTCTGTAGAAATAAGTAGGCAATACCTCCTGAGTTATAGTGACAGGAAACTCAGGATAGTGAGAGCACAAACTAGTGATGACGAAAATGGACAACCTAAGAGGTAAGAGGGGTCATGAGACACGACAAAAGTACCACTTACAGTGAAGATGTGGTCACCACTGACATCCTGACTGCACCAAGTGATGTTTCGGAAAGTCCTCAACTCCACCTCTTCTCTTCTCATAAAAAAAAAAACTCTTTTGTCAGTCATATTAAGGTTGAGTGTTGCCCACACGACGGAAACACGCAGTAATTGTGCCCATCCTGAACCCCCAAGACCCTGATGTCACTTGTCAGCCTCGTATCATGCACATGCAACATGCTTGAAAGGACCATCCTAAACCGCCTGTCATATAAAATATGGAAACTTGGGTAAGGGTTCAGCGGATTTGTTAAGGGTGGAGCGCAACCAATGGTATAGCTAATTATTTAGCTAATGACACAGCTAAATACTCTGTTTTGGTAACATCAAAGGAGCCTTCGATAAGGCACAATTCATTACGATCCTAAATGAACTTGCAAGCATGGGTGTCAAGGGGAGACTCCTGCAGGGGACTGAAGACTATCTCACAGCAAGGAAAGTCAAGGTCCGCTTTGACAGATTAATTTCCAGTACGATAAATATAGAGCTTGGAATCCGTTATGGAGAAGTGCTAAGCCTCACATTATTTTACCTTCCTGAGAAACTAATTGTCATTATCTAATTTCCGGCAGGAGTACAAGACGTGGGATATGCAAATGTTCTGATACAAGGCCTCAACCTCTGGAATGATAAAGCAGTTTATTCAACTTATTGGCAGGAAATGAACTCGATGACATTCAACAACAAAGACAAAATTATATTAGCATTACAAGAAGGAGAGAAAAAAACCTGCAAAATAATTGTAAAACTCTCGAATGATTGACGACTAACATTATCTTTGGTTTATTGTCAGTTCCGGAGAGTGAAGGAAAGAGGAGCTCGATTAATTCATACAGACATGCAAAAGCCATTTAAAAAGCCCTGAAAGCCAAGTCCTGGAATGGTCACGGATTCCCATTTCTGGAAGTCCGTGATCATTTCAAGGGTGGACATATACACTTGAGATGCATATGTCCACCCCGTCATGTCCACCCCGTCATGTCCACCCCGTCATGTCCACTCCGTCACAGACTATTCTGCACCAGTCTTACGTATATACTTCTCAAGCGACATAAAAAAGGCTTGCGAGCATACAATAGGAAACAACATTCACGGGGCACCGAAAACTGCCAAGACATCGACGCCACGACTAAACATGTCTTCCCAGTACTGCCACCATGGTTAGTGAACTAACAACCAGGCTTACAATTATTGTCATCAGTACCACGATACTGTTAAGTATAAGCTCAGTTCTGAACTGATTATAGGATGAGCAGGAATAACACAAAGTGGCGTCACCAATCTGTTTACTACCTGGAAGAACTCTGCCCGTGAGCTCCTGCTTGAGCAAGCCCGTGAGCTCCTGCTTGAGCAAGCCCGTGAGCTCCTGCTTGAGCAAGCCCGTGAGCTCCTGCTTGAGCAAGCCCGTGAGCTCCTGTTTGAGCAAGCCCGTGAGCTCCTGCTTAAGCAAGCCCGTGAGCTCCTGCTTGAGCAAGCCCGTGAGCTCCTGCTTGAGCAAGCCCGTGAGCTCCTGTTTGAGCAAGCCCGTGAGCTCCTGCTTGAGCAAGCCCGTGAGCTCCTGCTTGAGCAAGCCCGTGAGCTCCTGTTTGAGCAAGCCCGTGAGCTCCTGCTTGAGCAAGCCCGTGAGCTCCTGCTTGAGCAAGCCCGTGAGCTCCTGCTTGAGCAAGCCCGTGAGCTCCTGTTTGAGCAAGCCCGTGAGCTCCTGCTTGAGCAAGCCCGTGAGCTCCTGTTTGAGCAAGCCCGTGAGCTCCTGTTTGAGCAAGCCCGTGAGCTCCTGCTTGAGCAAGCCCGTGAGCTCCTGCTTGAGCAAGCCCGTGAGCTCCTGCTTGAGCAAGCCCGTGAGCTCCTGCTTGAGCAAGCCCGTGAGCTCCTGCTTGAGCAAGCCCGTGAGCTCCTGTTTGAGCAAGCCCGTGAGCTCCTGTTTGAGCAAGCCCGTGAGCTCCTGCTTGTAGCGATGGCACCGCTGTGGGAGAATGAACCATTAAACAGTGTAATAAGAGATGACAACAAATTCAACGTTACCACAGGTATGTACATAACAGGGACCCTAAGACCCAGCAGCGACCATAAGATGATAAAGGGACTCTATGTCATAACTTAAGACCCCAACCAGGACCTTGAGTCACAACACGGGCCCTTGGGACCAGACAGGGACTATAAGATACTAAAAACATCCTACGTCCCAACAACTATCTTGAAATGCTACAGGGACCTGGAGACCCAACAGGGACCTGGAGACCCAACAGGGACCTGGAGACCCAACAGGGACCTGGAGACCCAACAGGGACCTGGAGACCCAACAGGGACCTGGAGACCCAACAGGGACCTTGAGACCCAACAGGGACCTTGAGACCCAACAGGGACCTGGAGACCCAACAGGGACCTGGAGACCCAACAGGGACCTGGAGACCCTACAGGGACCTGGAGACCCAACAGGGACCTGGAGACCCAACAGGGACCTGGAGACCCAACAGGGACCTGGAGACCCAACAGGGACCTGGAGACCCAACAGGGACCTGGAGACCCAACAGGGACCTGGAGACCCAACAGGGACCTGGGTACCCAACAGGGACCTGGAGACGCAACAGGGACCTGGAGACGCAACAGGGACCTGGAGACGCAACAGGGACCTGGAGACGCAACAGGGACCTGGAGACCCAACAGGGACCTGGGTACCCAACAGGGACCTGGAGACGCAACAGGGACCTGGAGACGCAACAGGGACCTGGAGACGCAACAGGGACCTGGAGACGCAACAGGCATCTGTGTCACTTCTGTGTTGCCAAGGTTGGGAGGCAGTTTAAGAGGGGCGAAGAGGGAATATGAGGGGAAGGGACACACAGCGAGGGGGGGGGGTACACATAATGAGGGGAAGAGGCATACTTATATTAACTTTAAGTGGGACGACTGAAGATGAACAAATAAAGAGGGACGAACAGAAGAAAGAAAAGATAGCAATAGAAATGGGTCCCAGCGCCATGTTATAATTTACGACAATGGATAAAAATCAATGGTTAAACATTTGAGCCGTGTTGAATCTTTATTGTTATATAACCACAAAGACGGCAGCCTGTGATGGCAAATCTTTGCCTCATTCTCAACCAAATCTCCCACAAAATGTCCCTTCCTGCGCCAAACACTTTCTCCTCGCCGGGAACGCTATTTCCTAAACCATGTAAAACATATATGGCATTCACCTCTGGCCAACAAAAGGCCAGAATATGTCAAGCGATCGCAAGGGCTCGCCACCGTTGCCATAGCTACAGGGTCGAAATGGAATACTGAAAGTAGAAAATGGGAAAACTAGGAAATAGAAAACGGAAACACCACCTTGGGCCGCTATTAAGCGACTATGGTCCTCGGACACACTATTAAATTTCCAATTAAGCCTAGAAAACTCCCAAGGCGATTTCACCCGTAAATTTCGAGGTTTTAGTGAGTAAGAAGGAGACACATTAGCATACCCCAAGGTCGAATGTCGCTGAGGGAGAACATGGGAGTTTGGCTCATGCTGCCGCCTGGGATGTAGGCGGATGTAGCTCTCATTCTTCAGTTACTATAAAATGTTGATGTAAATTGTAAGAAGATTGTGGACGAGGTTCTGGAGACTTCAAGCAGGAGAAGGAGGAGAAGGAGGAGGAAGAGGAAGAGGAGGAGAAGGAAGAAGAGGAGGAGATATGGTAAATCGTGGAGACAGGGAATGAGAGGAAGAACTTGTATGAACAAGACAGAAGCCCTCAAGGCTAAGACTGATGAGTTAATACCACGAGAGGAAGACGAGACTGAGCAACATGCCAAGACAAGATTAAGAGACAATGACAACAACACTGAAGGAAAAAGACCACAAGTGGGCGACCACAAGAAGCCTATTAACAAGCCAAGACCACAGGAACACTGTAAGAATAATAGAATAAGGCTATGCAACGAGCAAAGACCACAAGGCTAGACAAAGACCACAAGGCTAGACAAAGACCACAAGGCTAGACAAAGACCACAAGGCTAGACAAAGACCACAAGGCTAGACAAAGACCACAAGGCTAGACAAAGACCACAAGGCTAGACAAAGACCACAAGTCTAGACAAAGACCACAAGTCTAGACAAAGACCACAAGGGCTAGACAAAGACCACAAGGCTAGACAAAGACCACAAGGCTAGACAAAGACCACAAGGCTAGACAAAGACCACAAGTCTAGACAAAGACCACAAGGCTAGACAAAGACCACAAGGCTAGACAAAGACCACAAGGCTAGACAAAGACCACAAGTCTAGACAAAGACCACAAGTCTAGACAAAGACCACAAGTCTAGACAAAGACCACAAGTCTAGACAAAGACCACAAGTCTAGACAAAGACCACAAGGCTAGACAAAGACCACAAGGCTAGACAAAGACCACAAGGCTAGACAAAGACCACAAGGCTAGACAAAGACCACAAGGCTAGACAAAGACCACAACTCTGGGTAAATATCAAAGTGGAGACACTTCCCGGAGTCAGGAGCTGAAGCACCACATTAATGTAAACAAGTTAGTGAAGGAAAAAGTATAAAGACAAAGAAACACAATAGAAGATAATAAAGGGAAACAGGAAATAGAAGAAACGTAAAAATGCGAACATTTATAATGGAAGGAGAGAGAGGAGGACATGTGAGGTACATGTGCATACAGACACACGGAGACAACTGACAGAGAGCAGAGAAAGATGCAAGAAGCAGAGAAGACTTGATGAAGACCCAGAGAAAAGTAATTACCAAAACATCTACTAACACAAATGTTTAAGTAAGACTCCCAACAAAAGGGGAAAATGAACATAAAGCATCGCTGTGTTTACAGGACACGACAGGTAGAGAGATGAGAGGGAGAGAGAGAGAGAGAGAGAGAGAGAGAGAGAGAGAGAGGAATACCAATGAGGTGTGGACAACATAGAGAACATTTAAATCACTATGAAATATGTCGTGAGGGACACACTATGGACACACTCGGCTCTCACTATCCTTTCATATTTTGACATCAGCCATTCCTCTCCCTTCTTTATCAAGACTATCTTCTCTTGTTAGCTCTCTTTATCTCCTTTCATCGTGCTTCTCCTTTTATCACACTTCGTCGCAATATTCATCACGTGGTCTGTCTTTCTTCCTCTTCCTTAACCTCTCGTCTCTCTTATGGTCTCTTATTATTTTGTGATCATTTATTGAGTGAACACATTTATTACAGTTTGCCAGGTTCAGGTTTTTGTTTTTCCCTCTTTAGTCTTTCCTCTCTCTCTCTCTCTCTCTCTCTCTCTCTCTCTCTCTCTCTCTCTCTCTCTCTCTCTCTCTCTCTCTCTCTCTCTCTCTCTCTCTCTCTCTCTCTCTCTCTCTCTCTCTCTCCAGTCTTGGCTGCTCGTTAGTCGCCTTTCTCCCTGGTTCTACGTTCAATCCTCACTATCCACAGTTCTCTGCTGTGTGTGTGTATGTGTACAGGCCCCGCCTTCCCCCCTGGAGGCCCCCTCGTCTGCATCTTCTTCAATCACTCTCCTCCGCCTCTACACTATTTTCCTCTCCCTCGTGTCCTCCCCCCCCCCCTCCTGTTTTATATCCCTTACCTCCATTCTTCCTCTCACTTCACCCCTCTTTCCTTACCTCCACCCTTCTCTCCCTCACCTCCACCTCTCCCTCACCTCCACCCTTCTCTCCCTCACTCCACCTCTCCCTCGCCTCCACCCTTCTCTCCCTCACTCCACCTCTCCCTCGCCTCCACCTCTCCCTCGCCTCCACCTCTCCCTCACTCCACCTCTCCCTCGCCTCCACCCTTCTCTCCCTCACTCCAGCCTCACCCAATCTGCCACCTTCATCACGTGTAAACCTCGCCCGATGGTCTTCTATTGTATACTCTGTTAGTGCTTTATTGAACATTTTAAAACCTTAGCAAGTTTTTTGTTAGGCGGCAACACTGTGGCCTGCAGTGTTACACTCGGGCACTCTGCTGTTACCAACACTGTGGCCTGCAGTGTTACACTCGAGCACTCTGCTGTTACCAACACTGTGGCATGCAGTGTTACACTCAGGCACTCTGCTGTTACCAACACTGTGGCCTGCAGTGTTACACTCGGGCACTCTGCTGTTACCAACACTGTGGCATGCAGTGTTACACTCGGGCACTCTGCTGTTACCAACACTGTGGCCTGCAGTGTTACACTCGGGCACTCTGCTGTTACCAACACTGTGGCCTGCAGTGTTACACTCGGGCACTCTGCTGTTACCAACACTGTGGCCTGCAGTGTTACACTCAGGCACTCTGCTGTTACCTACACTGTGGCCTGCAGTGTTACACTCAGGCACTCTGCTGTTACCTACACTGTGGCCTGCAGTGTTACACTCAGGCACTCTGCTGTTACCTACACTGTGGCCTGCAGTGTTACACTCAGGCACTCTGCTGTTACCTACACTGTGGCCTGCAGTGTTACACTCGGCCACTCTGCTGTTACCAACACTGTGGCCTGCAGTGTTACACTCGGGCACTCTGCTGTTACCAACACTGTGGCCTGCAGTGTTACACTCAGGCACTCTGCTGTTACCTACACTGTGGCCTGCAGTGTTACACTCAGGCACTCTGCTGTTACCTACACTGTGGCCTGCAGTGTTACACTCGGGCACTCTGCTGTTACCAACACTGTGGCCTGCAGTGTTACACTCGGGCACTCTGCTGTTACCTACACTCGGGCACTCTGCTGTTACCAACACTGGCATGCAGTGTTACACTCGGGCACTCTGCTGTTACCAACACTGGCATGCAGTGTTACACTCGGGCACTCTGCTGTTACCAACACTGGCATGCAGTGTTACACTCGAGCACTCTGCTGTTACCAACACTGGCATGCAGTGTTACACTCGGGCACTCTGCTGTTACCAACACTGGCATACAGTGTTACACTCGAGCACTCTGCTGTTACCAACACTGGCATGCAGTGTTACACTCGGGCACTCTGCTGTTACCAACACTGGCATGCAGTGTTACACTCGAGCACTCTGCTGTTACCAACACTGGCATGCAGTGTTACACTCGGGCACTCTGCTGTTACCAACACTGGCATGCAGTGTTACACTCGAGCACTCTGCTGTTACCAACACTGTGGCCTGCAGTGTTACACTCCGGCACTCTGTTGTTACCAACACTGTGGCCTGCAGTGTTACACTCGGGCACTCTGCTGTTACCTACACTCGGGCACTCTGCTGTTACCAACACTGTGACCTGCAGTGTTACACTCGGGCACTCTGCTGTTACCTACACTCGGGCACTCTGCTGTTACCAACACTGTGACCTGCAGTGTTACACTCGGGCACTCTGCTGTTACCTACACTGTGGCCTGCAGTGTTACACTTGAGCACTCTGCTGTTACCAACACTGTGGCCTGCAGTGTTACACTCGGGCACTCTGCTGTTACCTACACTCGGGCACACTGCTGTTACCAACACTGTGACCTGCAGTGTTACACTCGGGCACTCTGCTGTTACCTACACTCGGGCACTCTGCTGTTACCAACACTGTGACCTGCAGTGTTACACTCGGGCACTCTGCTGTTACCTACACTCGGGCACTCTGCTGTTACCAACACTGTGGCCTGCAGTGTTACACTTGAGCACTCTGCTATTACCAACACTGTGGCCTGCAGTGTTACACTTGAGCACTCTGCTGATACCAACACTGTGGCCTGCAGTGTTACACTCAAGCACTCTGTTGTTACCAACACTGTGGCCTGCAGTGTTACACTCGGGCACTCTGTTGTTACCAACACTGTGGCCTGCAGTGTTACACTCGAGCACTCTGTTATTACCAACACTGTGGCCTGCAGTGTTACACTCGGGCACTCTGTTGTTACCAACACTGTGGCCTGCAGTGTTACACTCTGACACTCTGTTGTTACCAACACTGTGGCCTGCAGTGTTACACTCGGGCACTCTGCTGTTACCAACACAATTCTTCCCACACTTCTATCACGTTTTCTCTTGGGAACAAAAGTGGCCATTGGTCAACATCTGCACTGGACACACACACACACACACATAATATATATATATATATATATATATATATATATATATATATATATATATATATATATATATATATATATATATATTGTGTTAATATTTAATTAATACCTTTACATAATAGGAATATGTCACATGTTAGACAATCATAACAGCAAAAAAGCAAGCTCCGGTCCGTGCAATATTCCAGGATTTTCCAAACATGTCTCACGTAGGAAAAATGTTCATTTGAATTTTCGTCCCATAATTTACAAATTGGTACCCGACTGTCCATCCAAGGGGAGTGGACGCTGGTTGCCAAGCTGTGGATTTCTCTTTTCATTTTTCTCGACAAACTACAAATATATATATTTATTTTCGATACAGACCATACAGCCACGTTCTGAGCATAATAAAAGGCACTGCAATTTGAAAAAATGTCATAGAATTTCGGGCAAGCAGCAGTATTGAGCCTAGGCATTTTCTGTGTTTCCAATAGAGTAGAATGGAAAAATACGCGCTCGGAAAATGCTGGCCCTGAAAGCCATTAGCAGCCAAATGAGATCGGTCGCAAATTCAAATAGGATTTCGGAGTGGAAATTTTAACAAGATACGGTCTGGACACGACGTCATTTGATTGACCATTAGTTAGAGCGTCTGAAAAACGTAATCGGATAAAGGCGGTCTGCCCGCTAACAAGTTACTCCCAACAGTCGCCATATAACTGCAGACCTAAACGTTATTATCACTTAAATCCCCGACTGTGAACGATTTACACTTGTAATGGGGGAAGAAACCAATATGTTCTGGCTGAGGCCCCGAGGGCAGGCGCTAGAGCTACTGTGTTAAGGAATCAATATAGCTCAGTACTGCAGCCGTCTTAACAATTGTTCACAGTATCGACCACTACTCTCCTCCCATCTTCATCCCGGGAGAGATGCAGCCTCCCCATCCCTTACCCAGGCCTCAGTCTTATTTTTAATTATTATTTGCCTTAACATTTATTTCATCAACACTGTTCCTATTTAAGGGCATTCAGTCCACTCGTGTCTTCTCGGTTTGAACCAGTGATAATTAATAACACAATCGTCATCATCACCTTCATCACTACCATCATTAACACCATCACGATCATTGTCTTTCTTGTGTTCTGATTATTTCGGTTTTAATGTTATCTTTTTGTATTTCTTTATTTGCTTAAACTTGTTCTTATTGATTTTTCAGTAGCACTCCTGCGAGGCTTCCTTCACTAATAATGCTCGAATTTATTTTTGTCACAATTCTGAATGTAAAGTTTTTACTAATTCTTGATATCAATAATTTTCCATGTTTAAATATCCTTGTATTTAGATAAAGTAAATGTCAGGAGAAAGCGCTAAGCCAGTATGACTACTCATAGCACATGGAAGGGATATGAGGAAAAGGAGCTGGGATAAGAGGATACAAAGTTGGGATATAAGGACAAGGCGCTGGGATATGAGAACAGAGTGCGAGCTGGGATGTGCACTCAGATAAGAGTGTGAGAGGACCGGTGTTCCCCTGCTCTTGTCTCATTAGGTCTGGTGTACTTCTCTTCTCCTTGTGTCATACTTCCTTATTCATTTGATGAGATGAATCAAATGAACTTCCTTACTTCTCGCCTTAGCTTGTTTGTCTCTCCTCCTCTCTTATATTCTAGCATCTAAGCTTCTGCAGGTTTAGCTCTAGATTTCCCATATTCTTTTGATGAGATGAAAAACGGGCATCTTGCCTTATTAAGCTACATTCTTGTTTGATACAGCCGCCTGTGGGACACACGGTGGGACACACGTCTCATTTGATCAATTGGCTCGATTTTTCAGACATCTGTTTATTAGAAAAGGTAAAGTGAAACTGCTGCCGGCTTATTGATTGATTGATGAAGATTAAGCTAACCACGAGGTAGCACAGGCATGAATAGCACGTAATGTTGCCGATAGAACGTCTTCCGTTGTAACAGCCCCTTGGCATCCTTGGTGTTGAAGACTGCTGAGGTAGCAGGTAGAGCAGAACAGGTCACGGTTTCAACTTAAATTTCAAGCGATTCCTTCTGAAATAGATTTCAGCGAAAGTATGGGCATTCGCAGCCGTTGTTGTCAAACAAGTATAAAGTGTTCCTTAATGCTGAAATTTGTATGGCTGCCTTACTCGCGAAGTTCTTCATTATCATTGCAAAATCAAATTTTACTTTCCATGGATGTCCATAATATTTTCAGTCATTTACGGACCGGTCCTAGTACTTACAGCATAGTTTCTGGTGGCCATCGTCTGTGTTTCTTCTGGAACAGATGTGATCAGTCATCCTCCTCCCGTGGCAGACATCTAAAGTTGGTGGTTGATGAACTTGGGGGCAGCGGATGTGTCCACTCTTGTATAAGTCAAGGTCAGGGTGCAGTCACCAGTGTGGGCTGTCTCTATATGTACATGTTTACCTCCCTGGTTTTAAAGGTCAATACTTTCTTTAATAAGTATCGTCCCTCCTGTCTTATAGTGAGCTTCCGCATCTCTCTACCCTACATGCATCATTATCATCCATCACTACACATCCAACATAAGACTCCTCACTACACATCCAGCATAAGACTCCTCACTACACATCCAACATAAGACTCCTCACTACACATCCAACATAAGACTTCTCACTACACATCCAACATAAGACTCCTCACTACACATCCAACATAAGACTCCTCACTACACATCCAACATAAGACTCCTCACTACACATCCAACATAAGACTCCTCACTACACATCCAACATAAGACTCCTCACTACACATCCAACATAAGACTCCTCACTACACATCCAACATAAGACTCCTCACTACACATCCAACATAAGACTCCTCACTACACATCCAACATAAGACTCCACATCCAACATAGGCCTCCCTCTAGGCGAGGGTGCCGGCCCCCATGGCTTGTGTACTAGGCTGGCTGGTGATCTCCCTCACTCACATAATAGGTTGGCGTCAGTATCTAATCATGTACCGAGGGCCCTCCACTATATCCCGTTCCCACCCCCTCCTCTCTCTCTCTGTCTTTCTCTCTCTCATTCTCTTCCCTTCCCTCTCCCCCTCTTTTTATCCCTCTGTAACAAAGGCGTGAGAACAACTCCAGATTTAGGGAAACTGTCGTCATCGGAGCAGGCAATGTTGACGCCTCCAGGCTCCCACACCACTCAATACCTCCGCCTTCCTTTTTTATTCCTCCCACTTGTAGCGCAATGCCGGGGTCAGTAAGTGTATGTGGTATATTATGTGTTTAATGTACATAATATACCACATGCAATTACTGAAAAGATATCAGTTTATAAAAAGATATCTTTTCATGTTTCACTGCTGATTCATTTCCTCGAAGGTATTGTTGAGTAGCCTATCTTTTATGTCTGATTCACTCCTTATTAAATGTCACAAATTGCATAACTGTTATTATCGTGATTATACATCTGTAATTTGTTATGTTTGGGGCGTTTTCTGTGATTGAGAATTGCTTGCCAGCAGGTGTGGACGGGTCCTGTGACGCCGCCACCAGGTGTGGACGGGTCCTATGACGCCGCCACCAGGTGTGGACGGGTCCTGTGACGCCGCCACCAGGTGTGGACGGGTCCTGTGCCGCCGCCACCAGGTGTGGACGGGTCCTGTGCCGCCGCCACCAGGTGTGGACGGGTCCTGTGCCGCCGCCACCAGATGTGGACGGGTCCTGTGCCGCCGCCACCAGATGTGGACGGGTCCTGTGCCGCCGCCACCAGGTGTGGACGGGTCCTGTGCCGCCGCCACCAGGTGTGGACGGGTCCTGTGCCGCCGCCACCAGATGTGGACGGGTCCTGTGCCGCCGCCACCAGATGTGGACGGGTCCTGTGCCGCCGCCACCAGGTGTGGACGGGTCCTGTGCCGCCACCACCAGGTGTGGACGGGTCCTGTGCCGCCGCCACCAGGTGTGGACGGGTCCTGTGCCGCCGCCACCAGGTGTGGACGGGTCCTGTGCCGCCGCCACCAGGTGTGGACGGGTCCTGTGCCGCCGCCACCAGGTGTGGACGGGTCCTGTGCCGCCGCCACCAGGTGTGGACGGGTCCTGTGCCGCCGCCACCAGATGTGGACGGTTCCTGTGACGACGCCACCAGCCACCAGGTATCACTCCTCGCTTACATCCTCCAGCTGCTTTGCTGGTTGCTCCTCTCCACTTTCATGAGGATAATATAATAATTTTCCTCTGGTTTGCTTCCCTCCTGCATATCCCTCACCTGGGGTTCCCTCCTGCAGCAGTGGGTCAAACACCACACTGATGTTCCCACCGCAGGTCACTACCTGCCCTGCAGCCCGTCCTCATCAACAAAGGCCAAACACACGTTAATCCAGCCACCAAACCCCCTGTTTATGAATAAAGATCAGTTTGTACACGACACACAACTGATGACCTTTGAACATTTCTCGACCAGTGCTTCGCTCACGACCTGTTTGAATCGTAACTCTGCAAATGCTTCACCCAAGTACTACAAACACAAATAATTCCCAACAGAATCTGAAGACCTAACCTAACCTACGCCTAACTATACACAGAACTTTAATATATAATACTAATAATTTATATATGAGAACAAACTTATTTTTAATGCACAATTCGTACAAATTTATGAGCCAAGTCAGCCTAGTTGATACACCAATGTCACTTGTGTGTACCAGGTGTTTACGCACGAAGATTTTAAACACCATCTTAGTCAGCACTTACATATTTGTGTCAATTAATATTTTAACCTATAGTAAATGTATAGCTTTGTTTTTCGAGGATTTGTATACAACAGAGCAACAGGCCTCCATAAATTTAAATCTTGCAGAAGTGCTAAGTTTTCAAGTAAAGTAACTTTAAATAGTCTACCGTTCTCTATGACACTATAAGATTTCAATATAAAACGTCATTCCCTAACCCAAAAAGCCTCTATCGACTAATCTCCATAAAAGTCTAAGTGGACTCTGGAATATATCACAGTTGCCTATTGACACATTATCAGTGCGACGCACAACAATGGCAATCAAGCCGTGGTTCTCACGCTATTGTGTCCCACCAATCACACAAGAGTTCTTCCCTTAATGTGCACCATCTCTTTGTTCGTCTATGCATACTTTCCTGAAAGGCAGAGTTCAACTGTTACGGAATTTTCATGAATCATTTTGGAAGAAAGTTGAATTATTTTCTCTATGAAGCGCTTACATTTACGTGGATATTTTTGACTAATAATAATACTATCAATGACGAATATAACCGATGTCAATCATAATAGTTACTTAGTAAGCATGATCCAAAATATGGATTTTTTGTTGTTATGTATCGAGGTTGGGCCGGGAGTGCGACCTAGGCTTTCTTGATAGGGAATGTTGGACGACCATTAACGAGGAGAGGAGAGCGCCCAGAGATAATGGTGACCACAGGTAGGCCCCCCACTCTCACCATTCTACATGAATGGGTTTCTCTCGTGAGCTTAGTAGGGTTTTTCCCAAGGTTTAGATGGCGGCTGGCACCAGGGAACTTACCGGTACAGGTAATGACCATCACGGCAGGTAAGCACCTTGGAGTGTTGGGTCTTTAGATCACTCCAGTATATCTTACACGAGTTAACACATCTATATACTGTACTACTAATTTGCTACTTAAATATTTATTATTTATTTAATTTGAATGTAATCATAAAAAAATAATAAGAGAGTGAGTGGTTGTAGAGAGTTGTGTTGGCAGCACTGAGAGAGGCTGGCCGAAGTATGTTGGTCCGTCAGTGTTTGTGTAGCCGCCCCACCTTCCCACCGGCCCACAATACCTGCCAGGGGGCTGGAGGCTCATCAGCCGGGAAGGGAAAGGCAACAAGGGTGAGGGAAGGTGGGGGGGGGGGGATGATCCATTACGCAGTAGGTGAAGCATTTCTACTCTTCTGCGATTTTTGCCTTGTAACCCTCGAAGAAGCTTTGACTGCAATTATATTTTTTTCCGTGTGTGCTTATGGCAGCGTGCGTGTGTGTGCTTGCTTATACTTCACCTCCTCTCTGAGGATCAAATGCCAACATTACTGCACCTTCCGACTTCGAAAACAATCCCTTCATCTGTTCTAACCTAACCCTTCATCTCTGGCTTGCTGCCCCAATCCACACCGAATATGGGTGTGTTAGGGGCTAGACAATAGTTGAGAGGTACAGCCAGCACGGGCTCCTCTGTCAAAGCTCAGGGGGCAGAGGGGATGGCACTCGAGGCACAGTAAAGTTAACATCATTAAGAAGAGTCGCACCACGGCAGGATATCCAGCAGAGAGAGAGCCCTGTGATTGACGACCCTGTTGATCATCCAGGTCAAATAACAGTGAACTGGAAAAATGGCAAGTAGCCAAGTCTGGAGAGTACAAAATTTTCTGGATCACCATTGCAATTTTGGCGCCATCGCTTCTGGGACGCATGTTATCCGGGGTAAAATTATGCCCAACCCGTCCTCAGGGCAGGCTCATTAGAGCGGCGGCCGTTCCCCACAGACGTTTTCTTCAATTTTAGCATATTGTGTATTAATAATTGGCTTGTTCTCCTATATAAGTTAATATTATATTAAATATTCATGCAAGGTTGAGGTTAGGTGTTTAAGTCCTGTTGACGATTATTTGTATTTGAAGTACCTGGATGAAGCATTTCAACCAGTCCTCTGACCAAGTCCATTCCATCCAGAGGTCGACTCCTCAGACACATTCATAAATTTTTACATGCTGTTCATTCAAAACAGGAATTTTCTCAACTATAAATTAATATTATAATATATTAACATATTGTGCATATATAGACATTGGTTAAGTTAGGTGTTTAGGTTCTGTTGGCGATTATTTGTATTTGAAGTACGTGGGTGAAGCATTTATAGCGTTGTGATTCGAACAAAATTCGTCAATGGATATATTATTTATATTTATATTTATATATATATATGTCGTACCTAGTAGCCAGAACGCACTTCTCAGCCTACTATGCAAAGCCCGACTTGCCTAATAAGCCAAGTTTTCATGAATTAATATATTTTCTCAATTTTTTTTCTTATGAAAAGATAAAGCTACCCATTTCATTATGTATGAGGTCAATTTTTTTTTATTGGAGTTAAAATTAGATATATGACCGAACCTAACCAACCCTACCTAACCAAACCTAACCTATCTTTAAAGGTTAGGTTAGGTAGCCGAAAAAGTTAGGTTAGGTTAGGTAGGTTAGGTAGTCGAAAAATAAATAATTCATGAAAACTTGGCTTATTAGGCAAATCGGGCCTTGCATAGTAGGCTGAGAAGTGCGTTCTGGCTACTAGGTACGACATATATATATATAATATTTATACATATATATAAATTTTTTTTTGAATAGGGAAGGGAGTACCACCTCTGGCTGGAAGAAGGGGGACCCATAGCCTCGGAGGAAGCCACACATAACGCATTGGAGGGAATGTGTATTCCCTCCAATAAATATATATATCCCTATATAAATATATATTTATATATGCAGAATAACCACATGTGAAAAATAGAGAATGCTTAACGCATTTTCGGCTAATTCGCCTTCATCAGAGCAAAGTAGAATGAACTTCATTCTACTTTGTTCTGATGAAGGCGAATTAGCCGAAAACGCGTTAAGCATTCTCTATTTTTCACATGTGGTTATTTTGCATACTTGGATCAGTTTTTTTTGTGATCATTGTTGCGCACACACACACACACACACACACACACACACACACACACACACACACACACACATATATATATATATATATATATATATATATATATATATATATATATATATATGTATATATATATATATATATATATACTGTCAAATCAACTGATGTTATTTGACAGACCGATAACTGTCAATCAACTGGTGTACAGATTCTGGAGCCAATCATATCTACATTTGAAACTGTATGGAGTCACTCTCCACCACATCACTGCCTAGTTTATTCCATTTACTACCTACTCTGATATTAAAAAAATATTTCTAATGTCTCTGTGGCTCATTTGGGTCCTCAGTTTCCACCTGTGTGCCCTTGTGCGTGTTCGTCGGCTTCTCGGTTTATATACACTTGATACTTTAGTTCTGGATAATGTCCAGGACTAAAGTATGCTTGCTGGTTGGTCAGTAAACAATTGTGGTGGTCTTAATAGCTCTCCAGATAAGATAGGCCTTCACCCCAAAACAAAAATTCAAATATACTACCATGTAGTATATACAAATATACTACATTTGGTAGCAAATCAACAACAGCAATTCAACTTCAAATAGACAATGTTAACATTAGTAATAAAAATGATGGAAAGTTTCTCGGCCTATTCCTACACAAGAGACTCAACTTCAGCACCCACATACAACACATAACTAAGAAAGTCTCTAAAACAGTTGGTTTACTCTCCAAAATCAGATATTATGTACTTAAATCTGCTCTCTTCTCACTATATTATGCATTAATCTATCCCTATCTTAATTATGGTATCTGTGCATGGGGTTCAACCACTGCAAACCACCTCAAGTCCATCATCACCCAGTAAAAATCTGTTATCAGAATAATAACAAACTCTGCTTTCAGACAACACTCAGCCCCTTTGTTTAATTCCCTAAACATGCTAAACATAAACTCACTCCACACATTCTCTTGTGTCAGTTACATTTACAAAACCCTGTTCTTAAATGTAAACCCTGCTCCGAAACTCTCTCTGGACAGATGTAATAGGACCCATTATCACCACACCAGAAATAAATATCTCTTTGATATCCCCAGAGTCAAACTTAATCTGTGTAAACACTATGCAAATAAAGGGACCTAGTCTATGGAACTCACTCCCTAATGAATTAAAAAGCTGCATAACTTTTGCCTAATTCAAAAAACACCAAAAAGTACCTATTTTCATCTTCATCGTTTCCTACCTTGTGCTTTAAACTTGCACTGTATCTAGTGCTACCCAATCCCCCAATATATATGTACCTAAGCCAAACAACTTTATCATTGTGATCATTGCTGTCGTCTTATATGTGCTATCAATATGCTGTATTGTGCCTGTTAATCTTTGTTTAATTATCAATCAAGCTGCCAATGCTATCAAACAAAGCTATCGATGTGCTTTAATATACCTACTAATCTCTCTCATTTTTTTCTTGCAATGTACCTGTTAACTTTTAAAAAATTTTGCTCGAATTTACCTACTTAAAATTATCTGTTAGATTAATGACGTGCCCGAAACGCTGCGCGTACTAGTGGCTTTACAATAATGTAAACACCATGCTATGTACCCCTCACAAACCCAATGTACCTTCTTGTATATATATAAATAAATAAATAAATAAAACCATAGTCACCCCACACTGAGAAGAGAACACCCTCAGATTACACTTTCTCGTAATTGAAAGAAAACGTAAACTGTTTTATGGTACACTAACGAAAGATAACTAAGCTGAATGGAATGCTCTGGAAATGCACTGCAGACGTGCTAATTCCTCGGCTCAGGCAGGAACCGTCGGAGGTTCAGACAGGAGCCGTCGGAGGTTCAGACAGGAGCCGTCGGAGGTTCAGACAGGAACCGTCGGAGGTTCAGACAGGAGCCGTCGGAGGTTCAGACAGGAGCCGTCGGAGGTTCAGACAGACCCCGTCGGAGGTTCAGACAGGAGCCGTTGTAACACTGTAAAAGTGTTTGAGTTAGTTTATTTAAAATATATATAGAGTACATGAGTCACAGACAAGGATCTGAGAGGCGCCAGTTGTCTGCCTGAGATCTCACACCTCAAAGCGTTAATGACCTCAAGTGACCTGAGGTCAGATCATGAGAATTTCACCTTGCTTCCGCTAAGCTCTTAATTGTAGTCTGGTAGCCTTCAAACAAGCCGACGTTTAAGGAGTGGCTTGGTAGTGCCGGAGGCTATCTATTTGTGGGCGGAGTTAGCTACTAGGTTCCCCAATATAAACTCGGAGAGCTATCCAGAAAGGAGCATTAATCAAGAGAACAGCAGACGAGCAGAGCAGGGAGGCTGTCGGCCGGCAGGGCGGGAGTCTCTGTCAACTACAGACCCCCCCCCCCCTCTCTATCCAGCTATAGGCAGAGACACTTGGTGAGTTGAGCAGTAAGGTGACTTGGTCGTGTTTACATATGTTGTGTGATGATCAGGGGCAGTCAAGTTGTAGGGTTCTCGAATTCTTGGATGATGACTCACTTTGCATATTAAACTGGAACATTTTAATTGAATTGCTAAATTATGATACTTCATGTGAAATATAATTATGAATTTATTATTTAAATTGTGTTTAACTTTGTTCCCTAGAGATTTTGAGTTGAGGTGAGAAAGCCTCTGTAGTTACTGGTTTCATGGTTTAGAATGAGTACATGATAAAGATGGGAACTACTAATAATGAACTCATGATAACATCTTTGGTGAATTTTGTGATACAGGCAAGTTCCATTCCTTGTCTTGTATGTAATGATCATGAATGGATGGTGGCAGCATTTCGTCTTCTACTATCTACTCTTCTACTACTACCTATCTATTCCTCTCCCTCCACCCCTCTCTAAACTCTCACTTTCAACTAATGACCCTCCTCGCCCCTCCCACCTCTCTCCCTCTCACCCCAAACCCTCACTAATTACTTCACTATTCATTTCTTTCCTTCGTTTTCTCTTATACGTTTGTGGCTATGATTCTGTATTCTAGAGTTCTCTCTAGAGTTTCGGGTAACTGATCAAGTGACGGCGCCTTGTAGTCTTAGCACCTAGGTAGTCAAATACCTAGGTTACAAGGTGTTGAACGAGAGAGGTTGCCTTAGAATCTCTGGGAGTGCTCTAGAATAGTTAGCTAACTGGGGACGGGATAACGGACTAGAGAGAGCTGTTTCCCCCGGCCTCGTTAGCTAACTGGGGGGTGGAATAATGGACAAGATAGAGCTATTTCCCCCACCCCCCGTTACAATGTTGGCAGCGGTGTTGAACAATGTTGTAGGTAGTTGGTGTTCTTTTAACATTGTTCAGTCCCACGTGTCTTTTTGCCGCTCAGGCGCTATCAGGGAGATCTTGGCAGGTGTTTTACTTTCGCGATTTAGCGAGTTTTTTCAGGCTAGGAGATGGTGATTCTCTGGTGTTGTGTTTAGTGATTTTGTGAGTTTTGTGGTATTCAGGGAATGTTCACCAGAACTTGCGTGTGTAGTGATTTATGTTAGTAATAAGATTTGGCGATTTGGGAACTTAGCGGTGTTGGTAGTGCAGGTCAGCTGAGTGTGACAGGTGACCTCGCATGTCCCACGGGGACACCCAGCCACCGCTGGTCTCCAGGTCAGTGGGGAGTGGCAGGTGTAGTTCTTAAATAGATTTTAAGTAGTTTTTAGTGGTTCTGCTCAGATTATTGCGATCGACTGTTTTACTCCATTTGAACGCAATAACCCGAGGTGTACTGGTCTTGTACAGCATGCTAGGGGGAGCCTTAGTATGTCAGTAGACTTCACGTTGGGGACGCTCGACGTTAGATAGTCTGGTCACAGGGGTGGCAACAGTTTGGGGTTGTTGACCGGCGGAGAAGCTAGGGAGACACTCTGGGTCACGTAGGTGGCTGTAGGTTAAGGGTGGGAGTAATGGTTAATTAAGTACTTAAGATTAGGAACGGTACAGTTAAGTTTAGGCTAGTGTTTTGTCTATTAGTGTTGATTTTTTTTTTGTGTGACAAGTTAAAAGTAGTGATGACCTTATTCTCTCTTCTCTAACTTTACTCTGTTACTGTTTTATGTTCCACCAAGTCAATATCATTCAGAGTTAATTGAATTATTAAAAATTGAAGTGTAGTTGTTGCCAGGAGGAGAGCGGTATGATAGGACTGTGTAACCCTATACAAACGACAGGGTCACACAAACATCTTGGGAACACGTATTGTCGCCTTTCTGTTCATTTCACAGGTGGGAGCCAGAAGAGAGGAGAGACGCACATACAGAAGAGGGAGACGGCTGCCTTATACCACACTCACGGCTGTTCCTCACCACCACGACGACCAGCCCCTACCTGGATGTCAGGGCCACCACCACCACCACCACCCCAGGGGACCCCAAGATGCAGCCCTCTCGGTCGGTCAACATTGGTCTACCCTGTGGACCCCAGGACGGACGGACCCCAGTGGACCCCAAGACGGACGGACCCCAGTGGACCCCAGGTCGTTCTGCAGACGAACCCAGACGACCCAGTAAAGATGGAAGAGGAACAACGACTCCAGTCTGTCCCACCAACATCGGTCTACCCAGGATGGACCCCAATGGACCCCAGGTCGCTTGTCAAAGACCCATGGGAGGAGGAAGAGAGAAGAAAGAAGAGAGAAGAAAGAAGAGAGAAGAAGGAGGAGAGAAGAAAGAAGAAAGAAGAAGATAAGACAAGCTGAGTGAGACATGATACCTAGTGTCCCTTGCTGGTATCAGCATCATTGCATGGAGCGTAATTGCAAGACAGGATCGTTTGCCTTAACTGGCCGCCCCTCCTACAAGCATGTTGCTCTGTTGAGTGATTCTTCCTGTGTCATGCGGACTTGATGTGGCTGTCAGAAGTAGCTCTCTGAAGGAGGCGTGCTGGAGCAACAGGGAGGAAGAAGAGTAGGATGGGATTTCTACTGTTGGCAACTATATGAAGGTCTCGAAACTTGTAGTCCCTATAGCTGTGAAGAACCCCAATATACGTCTCTCATGGTGACTGACGTAGGGCCAATTACAGATCAGCTGGGACAACCGAATTCCACGGTCCTGTGCTCAGTTCAAGTAGTAACGGCTTTCGGGTTGACCAAGTGTTGTTGTGCGTTAACGACGGAGAAGCGACGGAGGCAGTTGTGTTGAAGAAATGTGGTACAGGATTATCTACAAGACCAAGCAGTGACGTCGCCCAGCCAGAGACAATGGACGTCTGTCTACATATTTCA
This sequence comes from Procambarus clarkii, assembly GCF_040958095.1. Taxonomy (NCBI): domain Eukaryota; kingdom Metazoa; phylum Arthropoda; class Malacostraca; order Decapoda; family Cambaridae; genus Procambarus; species Procambarus clarkii. The sequence goes on from NC_091158.1 coordinate 9,969,580, forward strand.
TTTTTTAGAGTAGGATGATGTATATTTGTTTAGCTAGGATGTATTTTTTTTTTCGTTAATAAAGTTGTTGCACACAGCTAGCTTGCTTTAGCAGTGTTGCAAAAACTTTATTTCGGGGAGAAGGGGAGATGTAACACTGTAAAAGTGTTTGAGTTAGTTTATTTAAAATATATATAGAGTACATGAGTCACAGACAAGGATCTGAGAGGCGCCAGTTGTCTGCCTGAGATCTCACACCTCAAAGCGTTAATGACCTCAAGTGACCTGAGGTCAGATCATGAGAATTTCACCTTGCTTCCGCTAAGCTCTTAATTGTAGTCTGGTAGCCTTCAAACAAGCCGACGTTTAAGGAGTGGCTTGGTAGTGCCGGAGGCTATCTATTTGTGGGCGGAGTTAGCTACTAGGTTCCCCAATATAAACTCGGAGAGCTATCCAGAAAGGAGCATTAATCAAGAGAACAGCAGACGAGCAGAGCAGGGAGGCTGTCGGCCGGCAGGGCGGGAGTCTCTGTCAACTACAGACCCCCCCCCCCCTCTCTATCCAGCTATAGGCAGAGACACTTGGTGAGTTGAGCAGTAAGGTGACTTGGTCGTGTTTACATATGTTGTGTGATGATCAGGGGCAGTCAAGTTGTAGGGTTCTCGAATTCTTGGATGATGACTCACTTTGCATATTAAACTGGAACATTTTAATTGAATTGCTAAATTATGATACTTCATGTGAAATATAATTATGAATTTATTATTTAAATTGTGTTTAACTTTGTTCCCTAGAGATTTTGAGTTGAGGTGAGAAAGCCTCTGTAGTTACTGGTTTCATGGTTTAGAATGAGTACATGATAAAGATGGGAACTACTAATAATGAACTCATGATAACATCTTTGGTGAATTTTGTGATACAGGCAAGTTCCATTCCTTGTCTTGTATGTAATGATCATGAATGGATGGTGGCAGCATTTCGTCTTCTACTATCTACTCTTCTACTACTACCTATCTATTCCTCTCCCTCCACCCCTCTCTAAACTCTCACTTTCAACTAATGACCCTCCTCGCCCCTCCCACCTCTCTCCCTCTCACCCCAAACCCTCACTAATTACTTCACTATTCATTTCTTTCCTTCGTTTTCTCTTATACGTTTGTGGCTATGATTCTGTATTCTAGAGTTCTCTCTAGAGTTTCGGGTAACTGATCAAGTGACGGCGCCTTGTAGTCTTAGCACCTAGGTAGTCAAATACCTAGGTTACAAGGTGTTGAACGAGAGAGGTTGCCTTAGAATCTCTGGGAGTGCTCTAGAATAGTTAGCTAACTGGGGACGGGATAACGGACTAGAGAGAGCTGTTTCCCCCGGCCTCGTTAGCTAACTGGGGGGTGGAATAATGGACAAGATAGAGCTATTTCCCCCACCCCCCGTTACACCGTCGGAGGTTCAGACAGGAGCCGTCGGAGGTTCAGACAGGAACCGTTGGAGGTTCAGACAGACCCCGTTGGAGGTTCAGACAGGAACCGTCGGAGGTTTAGACAGGAGCCGTCGGAGGTTCAGACAGACCCCGTCGGAGGTTCAGACAGGAGCCGTCGGAGGTTCAGACAGGAGCCGTCGGAGGTTCAGACAGGAACCGTTGGAGGTTCAGACAGGAGCCGTCGGAGGTTCAGACAGACCCCGTTGGAGGTTCAGACAGGAACCGTCGGAGGTTCAGACAGACCCCGTCGGAGGTTCAGACAGGAGCCGTCGGAGGTTCAGACAGGAGCCGTCGGAGGTTCAGACAGACCCCGTTGGAGGTTCAGACAGACCCCGTTGGAGGTTCAGACAGACCCCGTTGGAGGTTCAGACAGGAACCGTCGGAGGTTCAGACAGACCCCGTCGGAGGTTCAGACAGGAGCCGTCGGAGGTTCAGACAGGAGCCGTCGGAGGTTCAGACAGGAGCCGTCGGAGGTTCAGACAGGAGCCGTCGGAGGTTCAGACAGGAGCCGTCGGAGGTTCAGACAGGAGCCGTCGGAGGTTCAGACAGGAACCGTCGGAGGTTCAGACAGACCCCGTCGGAGGTTCAGACAGGAGCCGTCGGAGGTTCAGACAGGAGCCGTCGGAGGTTCAGACAGGAACCGTCGGAGGTTCAGACAGACCCCGTTGGAGGTTCAGACAGGAGCCGTCGGAGGTTCTGACAGGAGCCGTCGGAGGTTCAGACAGGAACCGTCGGAGGTTCAGACAGACCCCGTCGGAAGTTCAGACAGGAGCCGTCGGAGGTTCTGACAGGAGCCGTCGGAGGTTCAGACAGGAACCGTCGGAGGTTCAGACAGACCCCGTTGGAGGTTCAGACAGACCCCGTTGGAGGTTCAGACAGGAACCGTCGGAGGTTCAGATAGACCCCGTTGGAGGTTCAGACAGGAACCGTCGGAGGTTCAGACAGACCCCGTCGGAAGTTCAGACAGGAGCCGTCGGAGGTTCTGACAGGAGCCGTCGGAGGTTCAGACAGGAACCGTTGGAGGTTCAGACAGACCCCGTTGGAGGTTCAGACAGGAACCGTCGGAGGTTCAGATAGACCCCGTTGGAGGTTCAGACAGGAACCGTCGGAGGTTCAGACAGACCCCGTCGGAAGTTCAGACAGGAGCCGTCGGAGGTTCTGACAGGAGCCGTCGGAGGTTCAGACAGGAACCGTCGGAGGTTCAGACAGACCCCGTTGGAGGTTCAGACAGACCCCGTCGGAGGTTCAGACAGGAGCCGTCGGAGGTTCAGACAGGAGCCGTTGGAGGTTCAGACAGGAACCGTCGGAGGTTCAGACAAGAGCCGTCGGAGGCTGTGGGAAGTAATGTTGGATAATTATATTTTTATTAGAGAGCTAGAGAGGTACTGTCGTAGAATTAGGAAGTTGAGAGGGAAGCTGCATAGGAAAGAACTGTGGGGGAGAGTATGGTAGAGACTGTGAGGGAGTTTGTTTAGTTAGAGTGTTAGGAAGATTATGAGGTATTAGAAACTATAAGGGAGACTGTAAGGGAGAGTTACAGGGAGACTGTGAGGAAGACTGAGAGGGAGGGAGTCAAGGAGAGTGTGAGGGAGAGTGTGAGGGAGGGTGCGAGCGAGCTTGAGGGCGGGCGCGTGCTGGAGGCGGCCAGGGGTGACCACAGGCCGCGACTCAAACTGAGGATGACCTATCGATCACCTCCGACACTTAAGATGCAAAACCTGATGAGATAAGGAGCCGCGTCGCCATGGTTACCCAGCTGATGTTGGGACACCCACCGTCCATGGAACGCTCATCACTGTGCAGAGAGAGAGAGAGAGAGATGCAAGGTAGTAGATCGGGTCAATCAGTGTAGTGCCAAAGGCCAGCATGAGGCTGGTAGGGCTAAAGCCCAGCATGAGGCTGGTAGGGCTAAAGGCCAGCATGAGGCTGGTGGAGCCAAAGAAGGCAGTAAAAGAATGGCAGAGATGATCACAGCATTAACCCAGCCCAGAGTGGTCACCGCAGCCTTGTCATCCAGGTCATCACCCTATGATTTACCGGCTGTAAAAATAAGCTGGAAATGTTTTCCTCCCGTGGAGAACACCGCGCCCAACCTGTCTTACACATAACTTGTTCCATCTAGATTCTTTGTGACATTACGTACACACACACACACACACACACACACACACACACACACACGCACACACACACACACACACACACACACACACACACTCACACTCACACACACACATTTCATGGAGACGAAGCCAGCTTCACAAGACGAAGCTGGAAAAAGTCCAAAAGTATGCTACTAGACTAGTCCCAGAACTAAGAGGCATGAGTTATGAGGAAAGGCTGCGGGAAATGCACCTTACGACACTGGAAGACAGAAGAGTAAGGGGGGACATGATCACAACCTACAAAATCCTCAGGGGAATCGACCGGGTAAACAAGGATGAACTATTCAACACTGGAGGAACGCGAACAAGGGGACACAGGTGGAAGCTGAGTACCCAGATGAGTTACAGAGACATTAGAAAGAACTTTTTCAGTGTCAGAGTAGTTAGTAAATGGAATGCACTAGGAAGTGATGTGGTGGAGGCTGACTCCATACACAGTTTCAAATGTAGATATTATGAGAGCCCAGTAGGCTCAGGAATCTGTACACCAGTTGATTGACAGTTGAGAGGCGGGACCAAAAAGCCAAAGCTCAACCCACGCAAGCACAATTAGGTGAGTACACACACACACACGTACACACACACACACACACACACACACACACACACACACACACACACACACACACACACACACAGCGTTATATGACAAAGAGTGCTGGGAAGACGGGACACCACGAGCGTAGCTCTCATCCTGTAACTACACTTAGGTAATTACACTTGGGTAATTACACACACACACACACACACACCCACACAAAGCGGAGAACAGATACACACACAAGGAGGTGTGTCAAGAACTCAACAAGAGATTCCAGGAGGTCTTATAGTGCAAGGAGAAGCCCCTGTACTAAGAGAGAAGGCAACAAACCAAGCAACCTTGGAGGAATTTGAGCTCATCAGTGATGAGGTCAAAAGGAATCTGTGGAGCTGAAAGTCACAAAGGCTGTTGGGCCTGATAGAATCTCACCATAGATACTAAAAGAGGGTGCAGAAGCACTAAGTGGGCCACTCTCTATGGTGTATAACATATCTGGAAGACAGCTTTCCGTTAGGTCTCCTGTTTCCTATAGTCCCAATATACAAAAAAGGTGACAGAAAAAGAGGTACTGAACTAAAGGCCAGTTTCCCTAACTTGATACCATGCAAGGTGATCGTGAGGAAAAGGCTCGTAGAACATCAGGAGTGAAAGAGTTTTGTAACACACCACCAGCATGGCTTCAAGGATGATAAATCGTACCTCACAGGCTTAACAGAATTCTATGACCAGGCGACAAAAATTAGGCAAGAAAGAGAAGGGTGGGCAGACTGCATTTTCTTGGACCGTCAGAAAGCCTTTGACACAGTACCCCATAAAAGGCTGTTACAAAAGTGGGAGAAACAGGCAGGAGTGAAAGGTAAGGTGCTCCAGTGCATAAGGGAATATCTATGCAACAGGAAACAGCGAAAAACTGTGAGGGGGGGGGGAGACTTCAGAGTGGCGAGATGTCACCAGCGGGGTTCCACAGGGCTCTGTACTTGGACCCATCCTGTAATCGACCTTCCAGAAGGTATAGACTCATTCATCTCAATGTTTGCTGATGATGCCAAAATTATGAGAAGAATAAGACAGATTAAGATAGACAGAGACTGCAGGACGACCTGGACAAACTAATGGAATGGTCTAGAAAATGGTTACTAACGTTCAACTCAGGAAAGTGTAAAGTAATGAAATTAGGGGAAGGGAGCAGAAGGCTGAACACAAGGTACCATCTGGGAGGTGATATCCTGCAAGAGTCAAATACAGAGAAAGATCTGGGGGTTGATATCATACCGAACCTGTCCCCAGAGGCCCACATCAAAAGGATATCATCAACGGCATATGCTAGACTGGCCAATATAAGAACTGCCCTTAGAAACGTGTGTAAGGAATCGTTCAGGACCTTGTATACCACTTACGTAAGACCAATCCTGGAGCATGCAGCTCCAGCCTGGAGTTCATACCTAGTTAAACACAAGACAAAGAGAATATTCAGAGATATGCCACCAGACTAGTCCCGAAACTTAGAGGTATGAACTTTGAGGAAAGGCTAAGGGAGCTGAACCTCACATCTCGGGAAAACAGAAGAGTAAGGGGAGACATGATAACCACCTACAAAATTCTCAGGGGTATTGACAGGGTGGACAAAGACAAACTCTTTAACACGGGTGGAACACGACAGAGGGGGACAGGTGGAAACGTAGTACCCAAATGAGCCACAGAGACATTATTTTTTTTTGTCAATATCTGAATAGTTAACAAATGGAATGCATTAAGTAGTGATGTGGTGGAGGCTGACTTCATATACAGTTTCAAATGCAGATTTGATAGAGCCCAGTAGGCTCCAGAATCTGTACACCAGTTGACTGACAGTTGAGAGGCGGGACCAAAGAGCCAAAGCTCCACCCCCGCAAGCACAACTAGGTAAATACACACAAAGCACACCCACACATCCTTGCATGTGAGCCGACAACGCCCTGCAGTCGTGGTTCTAAGGTCCTTAATTCGATTCCGGGTCGAGGCAGAAACAAATAGACAGAGCTTCTTTCATCTGATGTCCTGGTCACCTAGCAGTAAATAGGAACCTAGGAGTTAGACAGCTGTTAAGGGTTGCTTCCTGGGGATGTGTGTGCGTGTGTTAAGAGAGAAATATATGTAGTGGATATAGTAGAGGGAAAATAGATTGATTAGAGAGGCGGGGTCTTAGCAGCCGGAGCAACACTGTAGCCAGCGATGTCTTTACCGAGGAGATGCACGTCTTGGACGGTGCAACACGGACAGACTCCTACCCTGAATATTTTTTTAGAATACAGAGTTATCCTGTACCCAGAAGAACGGTACTGCAAACTCTGAGAGCAGGGCGCGGCGCTGCCTCTCCAGCATCCTTCTTCCTCGAGATTAACCAGTACTCCTAGAAGTAGAGATTGAGCGTCTCCTGTGTTTCTTAATATCTTTAACTTGTACTGGGATTCATTTTCAATCCTCACCCAACCTTCACGAGGTATAACCAACATCACACGTCTCATCGTTCAATTTCCCTGGAGACTCTGGAGCATTTACAGTTCATCTCTGCCCCTTGTCTGCACTACGGCTACATTGACCAACCTTCCGCTTGCTAGCTCACTTTCTTCCAGTTTTCCAACTTGTTTCAGTTACCGACTTAAAGACTAATCCTTCCGGCCTCGCAGGTACTCTTATTATCTGCTCAATTACTACCAAATTTTTACTCTACTTTCCTGCACTTGGTTTCTTGACTAGCGGGACCAGACCACCTGTGGCAGCCGCCCATGCCTGAGTTACACATTGGGTGGTGAGAGGAGAGATGGGGGAGAGAGGCTGGGAGAGGAGAGGAAGAATGGAAGGAGGCTGAAGAGAGAGGCTGGGGAGGGAGAGAGAGAGAGAGAGAGAGAGAGAGAGAGAGAGAGAGAGAGAGAGAGAGAGAGAGAGAGAGAGAGAGAGAGAGAGAGAGAGAGAGAGTCTGAAAGGGGACCCCTTTGTGAGAGGAAGGTTGGAAGAGATAGTGGGAGGGGTCTTGGGAGAGAGGGAGGATGGGAGGAGGGACGTGAGAGAGGAAGGCTGGCAGAGTTGGAGTTAGAAGGATGGGGAGTTAGAGCTGGGAATGGGACGATGGAGAGATGGGATGGATAAATTTTGAAGGAGGCTTTGAGAGATCGGGAGAGCGGGAGGCTGGGAGGGACTTGGTGAGAGGGAGACTGGGATAAGGTCTAAGGATAGGTAAACCGGGAGGAGAGCTGGGGAAGGAGGCTAGAATAGGAGCTGGATGGGAAATAAAGTGAAAAGTTGGAAGAGTGAGGAATTGAGAGAGACTGGGGAAGCGCTGAGAGAGACGTAGGCTGGAACGGGCCTAGAAAGGTGGCTGGGAGGGGCTGGTAAACAGGAGGGCTGGGACCAGAACCGCTTGGAACGATGGAAAAGAAGCTGGGGAGAGAGAGAGAGAGAGAGAGAGAGAGAGGGAGGGAGGGGCTGACTACTTGCCTCTTGCGAGGGCTGGTCATGTCCACCATAATGAGAGCATTAATTGTGCCTCTTATTGCATTACAGGCTGTGATCCTGCCTCGCTGGCCCCTAAACTCACACTCACAGTTTTAAAAGCTTCATGTAACTTCTACTTTAAAGTTTACCTTTTCTTAGTGTCTTTTTCACTGTGCTAGAAGTGTAACACACAAATTTAATGACAATAAGAATAAACATTATATATATATATATATATATATATATATATATATATATCTGTATTGATATTTACAATAAAGATGATTATACAGTACAAATAAAACTTCAACAAGCACTGTTTAGACAAACGTTGGAAAACATGTTGTAATGAGAGTAGACTTCACTCACACACACCAGTTCTCCCCCTCACTATGATCCCTTCTCACACACCAATTGTCCTCTCATTATTCTCACCTTATACACCAGTTCCTTCCTCATCATACTCCTCTCATAAAGTTCTCCCCCACTCACTCTTAGGTTCTCCCTCAGGTCCTCCCCTGCCCCCCACGTCCCCCCTCCCCCCCAGGTCCCCCCTCCTCCCAGGTCCCCCCCTCCCCCCCGTCCCCCAGCCCCCTCCCCCCAACCCCTCCCCTCCCCCACCCGTTCCCAAGATGGGCCGCAACAGTCGTGCAAAACTCAAGTTCAACATTTTTATCGAGATTTAAGAGAGTGAGAGAGGAGGAGCCGTTCATTGGGGATTCAGGTCACGGCGAGGCTAACGAGCGCGTTAATTACATCCTGGCATCGTTATTGTCACAGTGCCACACACTGCCTCCCCCCCCCCCCGGGTCCTGCAACTCCTTCACTAGCACTTCTTCTCCTCTCTGTCACTCCCCCTCCTCCCCTGTCACTCCCGCTCCTCCCCTGTCACTCCCCCTCTTCCCCTGTCACTCCCCCTCCTCCCTTGTCACTCCCCCATCCTCTTTCTCCTTCTCATCCACCTTTTCTTCGTCCCTGTAATCCTCTCTACCTCCCCTTCTTCCTATGCTTCCCCTTCCCTTCCTCCTCCATCTTGGCCCTCCCCTTCTTCCTATGCTTCCCCTTCCCTTCCTCCTCCATCTTGGCCCTCCCCTTCTTGTTCCCCCTCCTCCTTCCTTCTCAACCTTCCCCTTCCTTCCCCCTTCCCTTCCTCTCTCAACATTAAGCTACCATCAACAACTTTTCCCCGGGATAATTTAAATTGATGTCTTCCGGTTCTTAATTTCCTCAGTATCGGACACTCCGAAGAGAAAATAGAAATGTATTTGACCAAGGTGAAGGCGAGAGGCTGTGGGGGATGTGGCTCCCCCCACGGCTGTGGGGGTGTGGCTCCCACCACGGCTGTGGGGGATGTGGCTCCCACCACGGCTGTGGGGGATGTGGCTCCCACCACGGCTGTGGGGGTGTGGCTCGCACCACGGCTGTGGGGGTGTGGCTCCCACCACGGCTACTTCATATCACCTGCTGATGACTTGTGTCTCAGCAGGTAATATATATATATATATATATATATATATATATATATATATATATATATATATATATATATATATATATATATATATATATATGTGTGTGTGTGTGTGCTATACTAGGTCTAATATAGTACGTATATGTGCTATACTAGGTCAAGGAATGCCTTGGCGTAGTTTTTGGCTTATTTTTTCGTGTCCTCTACGAAATGACTAGTACATAACGTAAACATTGTTGATTGCAGTAGTCCATTACTGTACATTTGACCAAATAGTTGCTATATATCATTTTAGGAAGATTGGGTTGCAAAATGTATATGTAATAGAGATAGTTATTATTGTTTGTGAACTCTCTTTTTACGAACAGCCTTCAAGAAGTGTTATTATACATCTCTACTGAGTACCTCAGCATCGTACTGTACAGTGTTCATCACTACTGTTATACTTTTATCTCACTAGGTAATGTTTTCACAGTAGTCTCCCTCGTGGCGGGCCCTCACGCCAAGCTGGACTGTCTTATGTCTCTCAAATGTTGGTGTCAACTCAATCTTTCAACCAACTGCTAACCACTTTGTTGAATATTATATTAAAACTATACTCTCATTCTCTCCCCCCCCCCCCTCTCTCTCTCTCTCTCTCTCTCTCTCTCTCTCTCTCTCTCTCTCTCTCTCTTTGTCTTTCTGTAAGCTGTATTCACCTGCCTGTAGACCCTCTCATAATAAGTAAAACATCCTCAAACTTAGTGTTATGGAGTGTTTTTAGGCCCACCATCCTGCTGCCATCACTCTTTGTTACCATTTGTCCTCCGCAACACTGCAACCGTGACACCCCGTCCCCTTAACAACACTGTTGCCGCCTCCCTACCAACACCTGGTTACTTCACCCCCCCCACCCCCCCATCGCAACACAGTGTTACCACACAGGCCCAACACTCACCACCGTTGCCAATGCATTAATGAAAAACGTTTTAAAGTAATTTTGAGAAAAAACAGTTTTTAAAGTTTCTGTTCTTGAAAGGAAATTTAGCTTTTACCATTATCATGAAAAGGTTATTGAAAATTTGTTTTAATCGCGAGCATTAACCAGCACTTTAAAAATTATTTTTGAGAGAGTCGTATTATTACAAAAGTCAGTGTAAAATGTTTCCCTCGTTTTCCCTATTACGCTGGAGCGGTTATATATATATATATATATATATATATATATATATATATATATATATATATATATATATATATATATAATATGTCACATTCCGGAGCTGCGGACACGGGAGTGATAATTGTCAAGACAATTAAGGCGGCCGCATGGTCTATTATGTCGGAATTATCCACAAGGAAACTACCATTCTTTAGCGAGAACGCAAGGGAGCCACCCATCCTTGCTTCACTGAATACAGCCGGAAATCTTTCTTTATGACTCCCGTTTCCTCTAATTCCGATAATGAGCGGGAAGCATTAGCCAATCCTAGCCCGTCAGTACTTAATGCAGATTAATGATTGGTCCATATTAGAGAGACACGACATCCTCGGTATATTACGGGGGAGCGAGTCGCGATGCCATCTTTCAGTCTGGGAGATCACTTAATTAATCTAATAAAGGCAGAGTGATCGCCCGGATGACTCCTAGCACCAATTAGGCGGGAGGAGCAGCTCATCTGCATATGTAGCGACAAAGGAAGGCAGCTGGCGCGGAAGGTGACCTGGGAGGGGAGAAAAGACTCACCCAGGCAGACACACACCACGCCCACCGCTTGATGCGTTTTTGTTTCCTATATCTGAAGCAATTAGTGGCGGGACGCACCGTTAGTCATGCTAATGTAATGCCAACCCCGCGAGCACTGCCGCCGCTGCTGGGCTTCCACCATTATCATGTACTCGCAGCTCTTTTGCCTACACTTAAAATTTCACAGCAATATTAAGCGTTAAAGGTGATTCCTTTTACGTTGTGCTACAGCACAATACGTCACCGGTGAGGCGGAGAAGAGAGGGAGGTGGCGGTCATGACGTGCTGGGTCCGTCCTGGACCTCATCTGGTCAAGAAGCGGTCTCTTGTACAGCTTACTCCGTTCTCGACTCACAATCCTGGAAACCGAGTTTAATTCCCGTGCGAGACAGAATTGGCTCGACACGTTCCTTTCACCTAATGCATCTGTTCACCGAGTAGTAAATATGGTACCCGGGGGGTAAGCAACTGTTGTGAGGTTGCATCCTCGAGAAAGTCAGCAGGTCGACCTGGGGAAGCCTTGATACCAGCTTGAACAATATATATATACAGGTTTCCTGTCCCAGACAACGGGGATTATAATTTACTGTTTGTGATGTCTGGATTGAACACTTATTCAAAATTAACTACTACAAAAATCTCCTTCTAGGACAGCATTTGCTTTGCATATATAAACTATATAAACTTTGCATATATAAACATATTGCTTGTTAATTATATTTAATAAAATTATATTTACTACAACAAATATTATTATTCTTGTCAGCGGCTTAGGTATGTACTGCCACACCAGACAATGTCATTACCACACAAACCACCAACACATCTGACCCGTACAAGCAGAGCCCTGTAGGCAACACATCCTCCTGTTTAGATAGTACTTTTTGTAACTATGTGAACCATAGTACAAACATTGACATACTAAGCAATTAGATAGTACAATTTTGTACTATTCACTTTTTGGGGGGTATAAATAGCCTAAGCTACTCTATCCCTTTGAGATGTATTTCTTTCTTGTCTTAATAAACATACTTGAACTTGATATAGAACCCGAAAAAATGAAGCTAAAAAATTTAAATATTCCAAGTTGTAGTAGAGTACATATATGCACTATATTAGGCCTCAGATAGCGTGTAATAGTAACAAAGGTTAGTTTAGTTTATAAGTAGAAAATCATTTTCAGGTTTGTCCAAATTCAAAAGTACTGATTTCTACTTTCTAATTGTGTTGTACGTCGGTATATGTTGTCTGGTCCTCATCCTTCCTGTAAGTACTACCAAACAGGAGGATGGGCTGCTGTAGTGTAGATCCCGACTGACGTTCAGATTCAGGAGGTGAACATAATTGAAAAGGTTTCAAAACCAGATTTTCAGATTATGCAAGTATCGAAAGAAGGGAAGGGAAAGGAATTATCAGGAGGAAGCACCAAGCCATTACGACTATATAACACTTGGAAGGAGGTCAGGAAAAGAATTTTGGATGGGAGAGGGGAAGGAATGTACCCAACCACTTGGACGGTCGGGGATTGAACGCCGACCTGCATGAAGCGAGACCGTCGCTTTACCGTCCAGTCCAAGTATCGAAAGAATCGATTTGATAAAAGCTGAGAGCTCTCGATAGAAGACATCCTAGCACGAAAGAATTACGGACTCAAGGACTCGAGAAATTTCAAATAATAATTTGATCTGAGAGAATATAACATGAAGGTAGAGGTGAGGAGCAGCGGAGGTGAGGAGGCTGAGGGAGGTGGTGGCTCCACACGCCTTAACCCACAACCTGGAGTCAGATCAACACATGGGAATAACCTCTTCTCTAAAACCAAAGTCCTATCCCTTCCCCCTGCTAGAACTCTCGCCACAGTTGTACTCTTCCTGGCTTCCCATCCCATACCTCAACCTCAGCCTCCACATCTGAAAGAGGAAGAATGAAAGCGCAAGGTGTAGAGAGAGTGAGAGGAAAAGTGAGAGAGGAAGAGTAAGAAAGAGTGAGAGGTATCATGAGAGAAAAACGGAAAGGAAGTGACAGAATAACTGAGTTGTAAGAGTGAGAGAGGGAGTGAGAGGAAGAGAGTGAGAGAAAACGGAGAAAGGAAGAGTGAGGGAATAACTGAGATTGGAAGAGTGAGAGAGGAAGAGAGAGGTGGTGTAATAAAGAGTGTCGGTGAGAGGGACTGCGAGCTCGCCGCGCTAAGTAAGAGTTAGAGATATTGCCAGAGTAACATAGACTGGCAGGCTCTTGGTGACCCAGCGGCTGTTGGTGACCCAGCGGCTGTTGGTGACCCAGCGGCTGTTGGTGACCCAGCGGCTGTTGGTGACCCAGCGGCTGTTGGTGACCCAGCGGCTGTTGGTGACCCAGCGGCTGTTGGTGACCCAGCGGCTGTTGGTGACCCAGTGGCTGTTGGTGACCCAGCGGCTGTTGGTGACCCAGCGGCTGTTGGTGACCCAGTGGCTGTTGGTGACCCACTGGCTGTTGGTGACCCAGCGGCTGTTGGTGACCCAGCGGCTGTTGGTGACCCAGCGGCTGTTGGTGACCCAGCGGCTGTTGGTGACCCAGCGGCTGTTGGTGACCCAGCGGCTGTTGGTGACCCAGTGGCTGTTGGTGACCCAGTGGCTGTTGGTGACCCACCGGCTGTTGGTGACCCAGTGGCTGTTGGTGAGCGGGAGACTGGCGGAGTGTACCAGACTAATGGAAGATGACTGTTTGATTAAGGGTGATCGTCTGAAAGCTGGTGGCGGGATAAGAGTGGACAGCAAACTGGTGAATGGTGATAACTCGGCAGTTGTTGGCAGACTTAGAGGAGAGTGGCAGATTGACAGTTGACGGCAGACAGAGAAATGGTGACAGATTGACGGATGTTTTTTTTCTACCACAGACGTGGCCACACATTTACAATGCTAACCACAGAAAGTGATTGTAGTGCCTTTAAACTGCTAATCTAACCTACATCCATAAATACAAAGATTTAAGTCTGTCGTACATACACAGTTTTCGAATTGTCTTTTACATAGTCGCATTAATGTGCGTTTACAAAGGTGAAATGATATTGACGAATGGTGGCAGACTCAGGAATGGTGGCAGACTCAGGAATGGTGGCAGACTCAGGAATGGTGGCAGACTCAGGAAGGGTGGCAGACTCAGGAATGGTGGCAGACTCAGGAAGGGTGGCAGACTCAGGAATGGTGGCAGACTCAGGAATGGTGGCAGACTCAGGAATGGTGGCACAGAGGGAGAAGAGGGACATGTTGAGGGGAAAACAGAGAAACTGAGCAATAGACTAGTACAATGATAACATTTGTATGGGAGAATTTAAGACTGTGGGAGAGTGGAAGACTGTGGGAGAGTGGAAGACTGTGGGAGAGTGGAAGACTGTGGGAGAGTGGAAGACTGTGGGAGAGTGGAAGACTGTGGGAGAGTGGAAGACTGTGGGAGAGTGGAAGACTGTGGGAGAGTGGAAGACTGTGGGAGAGTGGGAGAGTGGAAGACTGTGGGAGAGTGGAAGACTGGGGGAGAGTGGAAGACTGTGGGAGAGTGGAAGACTGTGGGAGAGTGGAAGACTGTGGGAGAGTGGAAGACTGTGGGAGAGTGGAAGACTGTGGGAGAGTGGAAGACTGTGGGAGAGTGGAAGATCGGTGGACGAGTAGCAGACAGATTAAGGCAGCGAGTCAACGAGAGTGCAATAAATCCTGGCTAGCGAAATATCTATGAACATCAGTGGGGGGAGGGGGAGTGAATGAGTGAATGAGTGAGTGAATGAGTGAATGAGTGAGTGAATGAGTGAATGAGTGAATGAGTGAGTGAGTGAGTGAGTGAGTGAGTGAGTGAGTGAGTGAGTGAGTGAGTGAGTGAGTTGATAGTTTCGTCCCAACATCGACTTGACCCAGTACTCCGGCCAACTTGGCACGAAGATCTACTACATCTCCAACAGCTGATAACCCAGCAGCATCCACCGCACCTTGCCAGCCACACCCGCGGACGCGGGCGCCCTCACCAGCGTACACTCACTTAACAACACAGGCAGGTGCTGCATGACCACCCTCAGCGTCGTCCTCAAGGGCGCCACCCGCGGTCTCGACGAGGTGCTCGGCTACCACACCAGCAGCAACGATTCTGGGATGGTCAGACGAGGTAACCTCCCTTCCCGGGCTCGTGTTGGGCTCTGAACAGCCTGGGGGGCTCACAGACGAAAGGTGCAGGGCTCGATTCAAAAGGCATGGCGGAGTTGTTTGAACACATTTCCTTTCATCTGAATCCTTTCTTCGCCTAGCAATAAATAGCTGCCTGAGAGTTGGTCAGCTGTTCTGGATTGCATCCTGGGAAGATCAATCATTGGCGTAGTGGGATCTCGACAACTTAACAGGCTTCTTGTCCTCGACAACATGAAGTCAACTACCGGCGAGATATCAAGAATAACCAGTGCCACAGGAAAGGGCATCAGAAGCATATCTGTCGAAGCTAAAAGGATTTAGACTGACAGGATCAAATGTTTAGAGACAATCACTAAACAGACCAAGAAATACTCAATTCTGATGTAAATCCTTACATGTCAGACGTCAAGGTGTCCACACCCACCTCTGCAGGTTGTTGTGCCTCGTCCAGGACAATATCACCTTGAGCCTGCTAGCCACGATGGTAATCACCACACAAAACTGTCTTGCCAAACAACTGCAAACATGATGAGCATAATGTATGCCAACATTTCATGCTGGAAACTGGAAACATTTCTAGACGAGAGGACACCTGTGAACGGGGGGAGGGAGAGAGGGATTACACTTTGTTTTAGTACATTTGTACACACACAACCTATTGATTTTGTAATTTCTGTTCACCTAGAAACCATATTATTAAACTATACATAAATAAAAGAATCTCCATTCTAGTGTTTGATTGTGTTTAGAACCCCTAGCTTGTTTTGGGGGTATGTGGTCATCAGTATGAAAGCAATATCACTCCTGTCAATTACATGCAATTACTTTGAGATAGTAATCTCGTAGCAAATGACAGCCTTCTTTGATCAACATCGATTACTGTCTAATCGACAACAAGGTTTCAGGAAAGGTCGTTCTGCTGCTGACTTCTTATTGATCTTTTCCTAGTTGCGTCAGTCACTGGATGACTCCAAGATCAACTATATTGTTGACCGGGTATGGCACCACAGATACTGTTGACCGGGTATGGCACCACAGATACTGTTGACCGGGTATGGCACCACAGATACTGTTGACCGGGTATGGCACCACAGATACTGTTGACCGGGTATGGCACCACAGATACTGTTGACCGGGTATGGCACTACAGATACTGTTGACCGGGTATGGCACCACAGATACTGTTGACCGGGTATGGCACTACAGATACTGTTTACCGGGTATGGCACCACAGATACTGTTGACCGGGTATGGCACTACAGATACTGTTGACCGGGTATGGCACCACAGATACTGTTGACCGGGTATGGCACCACAGATACTGTTGACCGGGTATGGCACTACAGATACTGTTGACCGGGTATGGCACCACAGATACTGTTGACCGGGTATGGCACCACAGATACTGTTGACCGGGTATGGCACTACAGATACTGTTGACCGGGTATGGCACCACAGATACTGTTGACCGGGTATGGCACCACAGATACTGTTGACCGGGTATGGCACTACAGATACTGTTGACCGGGTATGGCACCACAGATACTGTTGACCGGGTATGGCACTACAGATACTGTTGACCGGGTATGGCACTACAGATACTGTTGACCGGGTATGGCACTACAGATACTGTTGACCGGGTATGGCACCACAGATACTGTTGACCGGGTATGGCACTACAGATACTGTTGACCGGGTATGGCACTACAGATACTGTTGACCGGGTATGGCACTACAGATACTGTTGACCGGGTATGGCACCACAGATACTGTTGACCGGGTATGGCACCACAGATACTGTTGACCGGGTATGGCACTACAGATACTGTTGACCGGGTATGGCACCACAGATACTGTTGACCGGGTATGGCACCACAGATACTGTTGACCGGGTATGGCACTACAGATACTGTTGACCGGGTATGGCACTACAGATACTGTTGACCGGGTATGGCACCACAGATACTGTTGACCGGGTATGGCACCACAGATACTGTTGACCGGGTATGGCACCACAGATACTGTTGACCGGGTATGGCACCACAGATACTGTTGACCGGGTATGGCACCACAGATACTGTTGACCGGGTATGGCACCACAGATACTGTTGACCGGGTATGGCACCACAGATACTGTTGACCGGGTATGGCACCACAGATACTGTTGACCGGGTATGGCACCACAGATACTGTTGACCGGGTATGGCACCACAGACTGCTGGCTAAACTTCAAGCAAAAAGGTATATCAAGCTCCATTCTACAGATAATATGGAGCTACCTTCAATTCGACTCAAGATCAGTCTTCAACGGAGTAGAATCCGAAAGCTATTTAAGCGGTCCTAGTGTACCACAGGGTAGTGTGCTTGGACTGTTGTTGTGGAATGTCTACTTTAACACCACTATTTTAACTCTTGAAATTTTAGTCAGTACTAATAACTGAACTCTAATATTTATATATACAGGAGACGGAAAGCCGACTGCTACAAGGATCATTAATCAGAACTTGCAACAATTTATTTCCGGTGTAGACGATGACAGTTATATTTATGGCAGAGTAAACACAAAGTTTACATATTAAGGACGAAGTTTAATTCTTAAATGACTATGAAGGACCATGTGCGAAACACAACAAGCAAGGCACCTCTCGTACATACCTGACAGCAGCGGTTGCAAAACATTACATGAACTACAAGTTTGCCTCCATTTTGAAAAGGCACTGCACTCGTGTTTGGTCTGCATACCATCACGTATCTGAATTTTGAGAAAGATAGGGAACTGTGCAAGAAAACATTTTAAAGCCTTGACCCATTCTGGTTGGAATGGTCAGTACACCAAAGCCTTCAACACTGTAGAGAAAATGCTAGTTTTACTATTATGTATAAAGTTAGTGTTCTCAAGGTTCGCAAACCACGCTCAGTTTTGTGGAAAACCAAAAGTTGGCAACCTCAAGGTGTTCAGCCATCACCAGCTTCACGCTGAGTGATGGCTGCTTAACATTCCCTCCCCCGTCCTTATCGTGATCCCTTCCAAGTGCTATATAGTCGCAATGGCTAGAGATATTTTGACTTGTATTTAGAACATGTTCGCTCAACAAGTAGATATTGATGATATTAAGTTAACACACAATATGAAGGCTCTTCTAATTCACAGCTGGCTCCAGCTTCAGCCTTTATGTAGCAAGACTGTAACTTAGTTTTAAATGAAGCTTCTTCTTCTTAATAAAATCCAAGTCATTAAATAAACAAGTTTCTAAGGCCAGGCTTCAGATGAGCTGATGTTGGATAACAGTTCTTAGTTTGCAGTTTCACTGGGAACATTAGGAAAATTTCTAATGAAACGTAGGGTTGGAGGGAGGGAGGGAGGGAGGGAGGGAGGGGGAGAGAGGGAGAGAGAGAGAGAGAGAACAAGCAAGTATTTAGGGATAGAAAGAGAGACAGCAGAGTGAGAGGGGGACGAAAAAGGAGACGGGAGAGGGAGAGAGAGAGAGTAGTGTCCGGCCTTACGGGAGAGTGAGAGACAGTGGAGAATGAGAGAGACGGGAGAGAGACAGTGGCGTGATAAAAAGTGTGGTGAATATGCAGATGACCACGGGCCGAGTATAAGAAATCAATACGGGTCTCCTTGCCATCCCCCCCCCCCCCACAGCCTCTACTCCTCCTCTATCACCCACAACCCCCACCTCAGCCACCCACTACCCGCTTCTGTCACCCAGTACCTCCTCCTTCCTGCCTTCCCACCTCCTCACCCTCTCCCTCAATCCCCTCCTTCTTGCTTCCCCCTTTTCTGCTACCCACAACCCCCCCCCCCCCCTTGAAACCTACCCCCCCCCCCTCCTCTACCACTCACAATCCCCCTCCTGACTACCTCCTTCCCTTCTCTGTCACCCACACCACCTTATCCTGCCCGCCTTTCTTCCCAGCTGCTTACACATCTAAGGAAACAAAATAGTCAGATGTCTTCCTATCGGTCTACACAGAAGCCCACGACACGCACCTAGACTGTCTTTATAACACGTATTTCTTACTGCTTGTTTTTAAGGAGGGGGGGGGAGTGAGCTGGAGTCTGGCGCCAGGGAGGACTCGGTGCTCAAGTTCAACCTGTAGTGTAGTGCCTTTGAGCGCTTCCCGAGCACAACACGCTGCCTGGGGTCTTCTTTGTCTCTCTATACGTCACTCCATTCTCATTTTGGTTATTGAGGGGACAAGAGCTGAAGACTGACACCAGCTAGGGTTCAGTCTTAGTTTAGGAACTCTCGTTCTGTCACCCACACCCTCCACCTTCCCGACTCTCTCCCTCCCGTATGTTTCCACACACATTTCCTCATCTCTAACTTCCTCCCTCCTGTCTACCACCTCCTCCTTCCTGTTCCTCTGTCCTCCGTCTCTCTTCTCGACCACCCAGTGCCGCCCACCCTCCCCTTCCTCTTCCAAAGCCCGCCGGTACCTCCCTCTCTCAGCCGCCCAGCGCCCAACTCACTCCTGAACTGACCTCATACTTTTCTACCTCTCATTTCCCCTCTTCCCATCTGCCTCCCAACAGCCATTCCCCGCCTCCCCTCCTACTCCCTTCCTTTTATTTTTATCCCTTTACTTATAATTTGTCCATCCTTTTGCTTATAATATTATTTGTGTTTTCTTTAGCTTTATTTGATATCGGAAGGTTACAAGTTATACATTAGTGAATACAATGAAAGGTTAAAGGTTTAGATCTCTTGGCGCTCCTCAGCTTCCGGTCAAGACCCGAGGCCACAACAGGCGTTTCCACTTTGGACTGTCACAGTGAGGCGCTGACACTAGCAGCTATTTGGTCTCCGGTACTGTCAAAGAACCTGAAACGCAATTCTCTGAGAAGGTTCAAAGTGCTCATACCCCAGGGACCGGACGTCTCAGATGTTATGGGAGCACAGGTGTTGGGACCTTGCACTTGTTTGTGCTTGACTGATTTTGCTATATCCCTGTGGGTGGCCGCACCACTTGCCGGTTGAGCTTTGACGCACATGTAGGTGCCAGGGAGGGTGATACACACGTGTAGTCCTACACCAGCTGTTGGCCCCTCTTCCAGGGGTGTATTGTGATGCTGTCTGGACGAAGAGTGGGATCCCTAAGGCTAGGGACCTGAAGTGGTTAAGGTAGTCTGTACGCCAGCTGTGATCCTTGGCAATTGACTATATATATATATATATATATATATATATATATATATATATATATATATATATATATATATATATATATATATATATATATATATATAGTGTCAAGGCAAGAGTGCCTTGGGATTTCTCAAGGAATTGGGTTCCAAGCTCATTGACGTCACCAGAGACCCAAGGGCTTCCAGTTTTTTATTTCAGCGTCTCAGTGTGGCGATCCAGAGGGGAAATGCTTGCTGCGTCCTCGGTTCTTGTCCAGAAGCGGAGGAGCTTCAAGAGATCCATAACCTTTAGGCATTTGTCTTGTATGTTTTGTAACCTTTAAATACACAATAAAGGAAAAAAGAAAAAAAAAATATATATATATATATATATATATATATATATATATATATATATATATATATATATATATATATATATATATATATATATATAATTATATATAATAATATAACTGCGACACACAAACGAGAAGCAGCACTTCAGGGACGCTAACAAAACATAAAAGGAGGAATATTAAGGCTTCAGTCTTTAAACAATTCACCTTCATCAACAGAGGAGATTCCGCACATCTTCGCTATTTACTAAATAGATACTATTAATATATCAAATGTAAGTTATTGTAAGTTATACCCCACCTTACCATGGTAATATCACTTTACCTACACGTCGCTGACCTTTCCCCATTCTCATGCTGCTCCCTAAATAAGTTCTACCTTGCGACTGGCTCAATCATCTAACTGTTTCGAGAATAATGTATCGAATGCCAGTCAATCGATGACTGATTGATTGTCGGAGGAATAATGTCGTTGAGAAAGGTAGAGCCAAAACGGAGCTGTTAGTGAACGAACATCGTGTCTTAATAATCGTCTTCTGGCACTTCACGATGCAGGACCACAGGACAGACTTAGAACACGTTGGTCTTACACATGGTGGCGACCAACATATCTCCAGGTTAACACTTGTGATGATAAGAGAAGCCAAGAGAGCTGGAGGCATGAGGTGAGCCACAGATGGTTGTAACTGTGAACGGGTTTATGTGAGCATCACCGGACATCATCGCAGGTTGGTATATCAAAGCATGATACGGTTGAAAATACTTGCAAAACTTGCCTGAAGCACACCAGGAGTAGAAATCAATCTAGGTGTTTCATTATCAGTGACAAAGAGAATACTGAAACGAATGTCCCATGAAAATCTAACTAACATAACAAACACACAAAGACATGAAAGCTGCAGAATTACTCACTATAAAGAGGACAGTGATAAATTTGGTATAGGACTAATAAATCAAGAACTGGGAAATGGCAAGATACGCCTGAAATCAGAGGAATCTGGCAACTATCACCAAATTCGAGTGTGGAATGCACTAAGTTTTAACTTTGTGAACGAGAATACATGTATTGTGTTGAAGATTATATTGGAGAATATCTCATTACCCGGTTTCCGACCAGCAAGGCTGAGATATGCTGAACTGTGTAAATAATTCTCAACGTTGTTGTTGTTGTTGTTAAAGATTCGCTACCTGGAACAAAAAGTTCCAAGTAGCACGGGCTATGGTGAGCCCGTAGATAGTTATTGGAAACACTTGATGATATACAACAGCTGTAGCCGAGATTTACCAGGTAATGAAATAATTATGTAATATAACCGACGTAGATGTAAGGTGAAGGTGTACAAGTACTCCCGCCACCTTGTCTTCTTAAGTACCCAATTAAGGGCACGTCTCTGGCAGCAAATAAGATAATCCTCCTCATCATTATTGCTAACAAATTAATGCTCGAAAAGTTCATAGTATGTCTTACCGTAGACTTCATTGGAAACCTTGTTATATCATTGTTTAGTATTACAGTGTTTGCTCAGGGTATTGTTAAAACACACACACACACATTTTGGCTGACGACGCCAAAATTATGAGAAGGATTAAGACAGAGGAGGACAGCTTGAGGCTTCAAGAAGACCTGGACAAGCTGCAGGAATGGTCGAACAAATGGCTGTTAGAGTTTAATCCAAGCAAATGTAATGTAATGAAGATAGGGGTAGGAAGCAGGAGACCAGATACAAGGTATCACTTGGGAGATGAAATACTTCAAGAGTCCGAGAGAGAGAAAGACCTGGGGTTGATATCACGCCAGACCTGTCCCCTGATGCTCACATCAAGAGGATAACAGCAGCAGCATATGCCAGGTTGGCTAACATAAGAACGGCCTTTAGAAACTTGTGTAAGGAATCTTTCAGAACATTATATACCACATATGTCAGACCAATCCTGGAGTATGCGGCACCAGCATGGAGTCCATATCTAGTCAAGCATAAGACTAAAATGGAAAAGGTTCAAAGGTTTGCCACCAGACTAGTACCCGAGCTGAGAGGTATGAGCTACGAGGAGAGACTACGGGAATTAAACCTCACTTCGTTGGAAGACAGAAGAGTTAGGGGGGACATGATCACCACATCCAAGATCCTCAAGGGAATTGACAGGGTTGATAAAGACAGGCTGTTTAACACAGGGGCACACGCACTAGGGGACACAGGTGGAAACTGAGTGCCCAAATGAGCCACAGAGATATTAGAAAGAACTTTTTTAGTGTCAGAGTGGTTGACAAATGGAATGCATTAGGAAGTGATGTGGTGGAGGCTGACTCCATACACAGTTTCAAGTGTAGATATGATAGAGCCCAATAGGCTCAGGAACCTGTACACCTGTTGATTGACAGTTGAGAGGCGGGACCAAAGAGCCAGAGCTCAACCCCCGCAAGCACAACTAGGTGAGTACAACTAGGTGAGTACACACACACACACACACACACACACACACACACACACACACACACACACACACACACACACACACACACACACACACACACAAGAAAACGTCATACACTTCTTCCATTACGCCAAGACGAGAACACTAAAAAAAAAAAACTAGACATTAACTAAGACAAACCACTAAGACTGTTTTTTGGTGGTAATCCCCGGCCGGTCTTCAGTCTTAAGTAAGATTTCTGCCAGTCAAGGGCTCCGTGGGGGCATTGGCTTTAATTGGAAATCTGGAGTCGGTAATTAATTGGATTTGTCATGATTAGCGGACGTTGGTTCATGATCGTTACGCCCCGTCCGGTGAGCATCGTTCACCTGGCTACCCTAGACAGTTGTTGCCACACGCCACTCTTGCTTCTATATTTATCTTATTAATTTATTAAACATCTGAACTTCTGAGTTTTATCTTGTGCTGTTGTATTATATATGAAGATTAAAACTGTATCTAAAAATAAATGCTAAGGCGTGCAATATAGTCAGACATATATCCAATCTTCAATACAGACAAGAATTGGCATTTTCTCCATTACCAGACATCCAGACCACAAGCAGTTTTCTGGAACAACGATGAAATGAACTGGAACGAAAATTCCTGCTCAGAGACGTGGGATTTGTAGAGTATCACCCTGCAACTTGTGAGACTAATTCATTTACACCACTGACGCCACCCAAAATTAATAGAAGTCGAGCGTATTTACTGGATTGACGATTAATCTCCGCTTGTCATTACTGTGCCATCAACCTCCTTAACCATTCCTATGGAACTTAATTTGCACCATTTACATGCTGTACTTGTATTTATACTTCTTGCAAATAATCAAAATGTTTGTACAATACATAAGAATTACCTTTTTTCAGCAGTATATGAAGCGACAATATTATAAGAGTCTACCCCGTGAAGTAGGAGGTTTTCTCTGGTGTGTGAAGCCGCCTCTGAGCACCAAACTACAGTATTGTGGGAACTAACAACAAACACGCTCCTCAGATATAATACCACACATATATACTCATCACAACTAAGTATATATAACATACCTTCAATAATATTTCCATTAAAGCTCAGCTATTGTCTTTAGTGCAAGTTGAACCATTAAGGATAATAGGGTTAATAGGTTGGTTACAATTGACACCTACATGAGTCACATAGGCCTACAATTGATTATAGCATGAGTCAAAGCAGTATTTTCTTTGGAATACAAAATAGTTTGATTGTTCTAACAGTTAGTTTCATCTTAGGCTATTTAAATTTAGTTTTTTCTACTATAAATTCTTTAGTTTGCCCTGAAGATTGTACACTCTTGTTGTGAGTCCCGTCTCATGGTCCTCTGAGGCCTCTCTCCCACCCATGGTCCTTCCCTGAGGCCTCTCTCTCCCACCCATGGTCCTTCTCTGAGGCCTCTCTCCCACCCATGGTCCTTCCCTGAGGCCTCTCTCTCCCACCCATGGTCCTTCTCTGAGGCCTCTCTCCCACCCATGGTCCTTCTCTGAGGCCTCTCTCCCACCCATGGTCCTTCTCTGAGGCCTCTCTCTCCCACCCATGGTCCTTCTCTGAGGCCTCTCTCCCACCCATGGTCCTTCTCTGAGGCCTCTCTCCCACCCATGGTCCTTCCCTGAGGCCTCTCTCTCCCACCCATGGTCCTTCTCTGAGGTCTCTCTCCCACCCATGGTCTCTCACTGAGGCATCTCTCCCACCCATGGTCTCTCACTGAGGCATCTCTCCCACCCATGGTCTCTCACTGAGGCATCTCTCCCACCCATGGTCCTTCTCTGAGGTCTCTCTCCCACCCATGGTCTCTCACTGAGGCATCTCTCCCACCCATGGTCTCTCACTGAGGCATCTCTCCCACCCATGGTCTCTCACTGAGGCCTCTCTCCCACCCACGGTCCCTGACTGAGGCCTCTCTCCCACCCACGGTCCCTGACTGAGGTCTCTCTCCCACCCACGGTCCCTGACTGAGGTCTCTCTCCCACCCACGGTCCCTGACTGAGTCCTGCCTTCCACTCATAATTAGCACTTCTTCACTCTTCGTTCCTTACGTCCTCCTGCCTGTCTTAGTATTGCAGAAACATTAACTTAAGACTGAATAACACGTCTTAAGAAGTTAACACAAGGAATGTAAAACATCTGAAGATGTTAGCTCAATGAAGGCAAAAATAAATGTTAGCTCAAGGAATAATTGAAGGGAAGGAGCGCAGGTGTGTGTGGCATCCTTGGCGCTCCCGGGATGTGTCTGAGAGGTGGGCGGCTGGTTGAGGGACGCCTCACGTGGGTAGTCTTGTAAATGAGCACTTAGTATGCAGTCTCCAAG
The DNA here is from genome assembly GCF_040958095.1 of Procambarus clarkii. NCBI lineage: Eukaryota > Metazoa > Arthropoda > Malacostraca > Decapoda > Cambaridae > Procambarus > Procambarus clarkii. The sequence goes on from NC_091158.1 coordinate 9,994,840, forward strand.
GCCAGAGACGCTAAAGCTTTAGCATACCAGCTATACAAAGTATATTTGGTAATCTCCAAAGTCGAGTGATACATTAGACCTTATTGTCTGCGTGCTGTACCTGTGTACATTTACACCACAACAGACATGAACTATACAAAAAATTCACCCTCAGGTGTTCAGTATTCCAAATGATAAGCCTAACCCACACACGAATGACTCGTGTACAAGATGGAGAAGCAAGCTGGCATAATTTTATCAAGGGAGTACCTGAAGGACAGAAGAGAAAGAGTCACAGTGACGAGGTGTCCAGCTGGAGAATGGAACAAGTGGGGGTCCCTCCGAGGCTCAGTCCTGGGACCACTACTCTTCCTAATTTATGTGAGCGACCTACACGAGGGCGTCAGCTCCAGCACGTCAAGATCTGCAGGACACAAGTGGAAGCTGCTAAAACGAGTGAGTCGAAGAAATGTAAGGAAATACTCGTACCCTGTACCGGTGGTCCGTAAATGGAATTCACAGAGGAAGGTTGTGGAAGCCGCCTCCATCTACAAATCTAAGCCCAGATTTGACAAAGAATTGGAACATCAGAGTAGTTAACTGGATCGCAAGAAGTGAAGTTGTTGCGGTGAGAGGTAGAGATGACTCCCCCGTAGTTACTGAGGTGAGGAGTGACTGGTCAGCAGCCTTTAAGGGCATGTGTAAAGTTGTCTCACCACAACTGCTCCTCAGCAGCACCACACCACCTCAGCAGCACCACACACCACCTCAGCAGCACCACACCACCTCAGCAGCACCACACACCTCAGCAGCACCACACCACCTCAGCAGCACCACACCACCTCAGCAGCACCACACACCACCTCAGCAGCACCACACCACCTCAGCAGCACCACACCACCTCAGCAGCACCACACCACCTCAGCAGCACCACACCACCTCAGCAGCACCACACCACCTCAGCAGCACCACACACCACCTCAGCAGCATCACACACCACCTCAGCAGCACCACACACCACCTCAGCAGCACCACACCACCTCAGCAGCACCACACCACCTCAGCAGCACCACACCACCTCAGCAGCACCACACACCACCTCAGCAGCACCACACCACCTCAGCAGCACCACACCACCTCAGCAGCACCACACCACCTCAGCAGCACCACACACCACCTCAGCAGCATCACACACCACCTCAGCAGCACCACACACCACCTCAGCAGCATCACACACCACCTCAGCAGCACCACACACCACCTCAGCAGCACCACACCACCTCAGCAGCACCACACCACCTCAGCAGCACCACACCACCTCAGCAGCACCACACCACCTCAGCAGCACCACACACCACCTCAGCAGCACCACACCACCTCAGCAGCACCACACCACCTCAGCAGCACCACACCACCTCAGCAGCACCACACACCACCTCAGCAGCACCACACCACCTCAGCAGCACCACACACCACCTCAGCAGCACCACACCACCTCAGCAGCACCACACCACCTCAGCAGCACCACACACCACCTCAGCAGCACCACACCTCTTCAGCAGCACCACACACCACCTCAGCAGCACCACACCACCTCAGCAGCACCACACCACCTCAGCAGCACCACGCACCACCTCAGCAGCACCACGCACCACCTCAGCAGCACCACACCACCTCAGCAGCACCACACACCACCTCAGCAGCACCACACCACCTCAGCAGCACCACACCACCTCAGCAGCACCACACCACCTCAGCAGCACCACACACCTCAGCAGCACCACACCACCTCAGCAGCACCACACCACCTCAGCAGCACCACACCACCTCAGCAGCACCACACCACCTCAGCAGCACCACACACCACCTCAGCAGCACCACACACCACCTCAGCAGCACCACACCACCTCAGCAGCACCACACACCTCAGCTGCACCACACACCACCTCAGCAGCACCACACACCTCAGCAGCACCACACCACCTCAGCAGCACCACACCACCTCAGCAGCACCACACACCACCTCAGCAGCACCACACACCTCAGCAGCACCACACCTCCTCAGCAGCACCACACCACCTCAGCAGCACCACACACCACCTCAGCAGCACCACACCACCTCAGCAGCACCACACACCACCTCAGCAGCACCACACCACCTCAGCAGCACCACACCACCTCAGCAGCACCACACACCACCTCAGCAGCACCACACACCACCTCAGCAGCACCACACACCACCTCAGCAGCACCACACACCACCTCAGCAGCACCACACACCACCTCAGCAGCACCACACACCACCTCAGCAGCACCACACACCTCTTCAACCTCAGCTCACCATCCCGACAATAACGAGTCAGGTGGCACTAACGTTTTCCTTCCATCAACCTCGACAGGTTGGGTACGTTGCTTGCGTTTGTACGTTTTGATAAAGCAGAACAGTTGCATTTTTTAAAGGAGTGGCAAATTGAGAGAAGGCCTGTGTTAACTGTGATGACGGGTGGCGTCGTTGACCTCAGAGATGCGCCGGCAGCTTTACACACACATGAAACATTGCTCGCAGTAACAGTCTGATGAATCTCATCAATCACAGAGACAAAAGAAGGATTTGTTTTCTTCAATATGATGATGGGAGTATATGGAATGAGTATGCCCAGGACGTGGTGGAGGATGACTCCACACTTGGAGCAAGAGGGTGAGTGGTGGAGGATGACTCCACACCTGGAGCAGGAGGGTGAGTGGTGGAGGATGACTCCACACCTGGAGCAGGAGGGTGAGTGGTGGAGGATGACTCCACACCTGGAGCAGGAGGGTGAGTGGTGGAGGATGACTCCACACCTGGAGCAGGAGGGTGAGTGGTGGAGGATGACTCACATAGAGCAGGTTCCTGCAAGCCTGTAGCAAGATCCAACAAATCCTACGTACGATATTTTAGTAATGCTTGGTGCAGCGCTGCCTGCCACAAGGTTGGGCTGGCAAAGAAAACCCGCGTGTAAAGTGCCCAACTCAATGAACCTAATCCAATCTAAGCAAACTTATCCTAACCTTACCTTACCTTAACCTAGGTATCTATCTTGAGATAATTTCGGGGTTTAGTGTCCCCGCGGCCCGGTCCTCGACCAGGGGACCACCCCCAGGAAGCAGCCCGTAGCAGCTGTCTAACTCCCAGGTACCTATTTACTGCTAAGTAACAGGGGCATCGGGGTGAAAGAAACATTTTGGCCATTTGTCTCCACCTCCACCGGGGATCGAACCCAGAACCTCAGGACTACGAATCCGAAGCGCTGTCCACCCAGCTGTCGGGTGCCCTAACCTAACCTAAACGATCTTATTCTAGCTCAGTAGAGTGTATTATCACCGATTTTAATTTTTCCAGTGACCGCAGTTTGGGGTTCAGATTACCAACCAACCTCTAGAACACCCCACAGTCCACTGACTCTCAAATCGACTTGTGTAATAATTGTGGGAGGGCCGAGGAGCCGGGTGGGAGGGCCGAAGAGCCGGGTGGGAGGGCCGAGGAGCCGGGTGGGAGGGCCGAGGAGCCGGGTGGGAGGGCCGAGGAGCCGGGTGGGAGGGCCGAGGAGCCGGGTGGGAGGGCCGAGGAGCCGGGTGGGAGGGCCGAGGAGCCGGGTGGGAGGGCCGAGGAGCCGGGTGGGAGGGCCGAGGAGCCGGGTGGGAGGGCCGAGGAGCCGGGTGGGAGGGCCGAGGAGCCGGGTGGGAGGGCCGAGGAGCCGGGTGGGAGGGTCGAGGAGCCGGGTGGGAGGGCCGAGCAGTGTGTCACCGAGAGAAGCCATCCCTGGGAGCACCGTCCAGCGGGACCTCACCTCCCAGGAAGAACATGCAACATTAAACAGTATACCAGATAATGAGAACTTAATCCCGCATATTTCTACAAGAAATGAGATACAAGTTCCTTAACAATATTAATAAGAAAATGTGGGGGATCTTTGACAAGCCGCCGGCTTCGCGTCTTCGTCGAGGCTATTAGAGAAATAGTAGTCCTTAGGTAAATTCTGGTAAATCTCTATATTAATTGCTCTGTTAATCTTATTGTATAAACTACACTAAGAAAAAATGTATTTCAGCAAAATATTTGGTCAAACGAATTTAGAGGAATACTTCTGCTAGAGGAAGGCACATGGACCCAAGCTGAGGTAACCAGCATGATGCTAATACACCGTGTGGGCCCGGGGGTAGCAGCAGCCTGCTCACTCTCAACCTGCTCTTCACAACCTTGGAAAAACTCTTGCAGAAAGTAAAGGGGCAGTCGATGTTGCCAAGACAGCCGTGACAACACCAAGACACCAATGAGAGCTGGTCAAGTTTCTGTGACTCGCAGAACCTGGGCGGAATGAATGAAAACTTGTCGGCACTGAAGGTGCATAAAAGACACCACATTGTGTCGCCAAGACTCGCCATGCCTCCTTATACATTGTAAATGCTCACACTGAATACAACAAACCTTGTATAACCAAACATTTACATGTTAATATTGTATTGTACACAGTTTCAGTGACTGGCAGTTGTGTGTACGTAGCCCCTGAGCACCGGGGCTCAGGGGCTACGGGTGTGACCCCTACAGTCACACCCGTAGCCCCTGAGCACCGTCTAGCAGATGGGTGTGACTGTAGGCCGCACTCCGGCGCCTACGCTGCAGTGACCATCACACTCGTCAACAGTGTGAACCATCGTCACTCTGTCTCAAGGGAGACAGTGACACTGTCTCCCTGTCCATCGTCACAGGGAGACAGACCGAGGCTAGCCAGATGCCACACTTTACTGAACACCTCATCGGCTTACCATGGCAACCTTCTTATGCAGATTAAACTTGGGTGGACTTCACCATTTTCTAAGGAAAGGATCACGAAGGCGTATTATAACACACTTCCCCGCCGCACAGCTGTTCAGTGACGTGAAGAACACGCTGTTCTCAACTCGTCCTGTGGACTGTTAAGACGCTGTTTTTAATGTGTACGTCTACCGCCGTAGGACATTCACGTCTCTCACATCTTCCTTAGTCACAGGTAATATTTAGTAACAAGTTTCTCCAGTGGCAAACCTTGCCAGGTGATGCACACGCCAATCAGTCACTGACCGCCCCTGCTAGATATTATATCAACATGATAATGCTTATCGACCTTCACACTTTAACAGTACTAATGTTTATTTTGACGATTTCTTAAAACAAAAACACAGACGATATATATATACTAGAGTACGAGAGATAGAGTGAGCGAGTGTATGCTGACAGTGTGTGTTTACTCACCTATTTCTGCCTGCAGGGTCGAGCATTAGCACTTAGACACCGCTTTTCTATCCGCCGATTGTCTAATGCAATGACTCCTAACCTTTCTTTTTCCTTCTACTTTTTTCTACTACTGCATTCCTGCCATCTCTACTTTTAAAATTATAAACGGAGTTTTCTTCTGCAACCTGCATGTGTGGCTGAGTGTGTGTGTGTGTATTCATCTAGTTGTGCTTTCTTGTCTTTCGGCCCGCCTCTCAACTGTCAATCAACTGTTTACTAACTACTTTTTTTTCCACACCACACACACACACACACACCAGGAAGCAGCCCGTGGCAGCTGACTAACTCCCAGGTACCTATTTACTGCTAGGTAACAGGGGCATTCAGGGTGAAAGAAACTTTGCCCATTTGTTTTTGCCTCGTGCGGAAATCGAACCCGCGCCACAGAATTACGAGTCCTGCGCGCTATCCACCAGGCTACGAGGTCCCTAATCTTCTGTCATGTGTGTTTTTTTTTGTGTGTGTGTGTGTGTTTTAATGTATTTGTACACCACCACCACCACCCGCGACCACATACGGACTCCTGATTCAGCCTGTACGAGGAGCGGGCGTCTGGACACCTCTTGTGCCGGGGCACCGCCGAAAAACACGACGCTATTTTGACTCGATACTGTCATCCATGAATGCAGCTGTGCAGCTGATCTGACGTCTGGGGTCACAGGGAAGTTAAAATAAATTTCGTCTGTTTTCTGGTTGGATCTCCGGGCGGGAAGACTGTGTCCGGCGTCGGCTTGGCTGGAAACAATCGGGAGTTAGCGGCTGTTGATGGGCTTCTGGTGTGTCCTCGAGGCGTGCTGGGTGTCACTGGAAAACATTTTAGCATTTTGTTCATTGGGCTTGAGTTTAGTACGGGGCCATCGCGATTCTGCTGCTTGGCCATAATTTGTTTTCACTACCCAGAGTTCACCAGACGCGTGACTGCTTATCGTGTGGGATCACTGGGTGTCGATAACCTTCCTGCTGGTTTTGTGTGTGCGGGGTCCGACACCCGCATCACCAGACATCTGCTTCACTCTGCTTGTCTTGTAACGAAGGGGCATCAGAGGGGAATGTTTTGTGGTGAATATATGAAATAATGGGTGCTGGTAGAAAAATCCATTTTTCAAAACCCCACCAGTTCGGCAGCTCTTCTGCACATGGAGAGAGTGCATAACTGCAGTGGGAGAACGATCCTCTCTAAAAAGATGTAAAGAAAATAGTTAATATTGATAAATCGACTATTCCGGGTACGAGTGACTGTGGACTAGAGCAAGTAAGAACACTCTTAAAGTGTACCAAATTAAA
>NC_091158.1:10006413-10118913 GCF_040958095.1 Procambarus clarkii
ATTATTTTCTAGAAATTTTAATATTGATTCCACACTGTAACCTTCTTAATATAGTCTTTCTGGTAAGGCTCACGTCTGTGTCTGTGTTCCATCTCGTTTATTCCTGACATCTCTGCGGCTCATCTGTGTCTCCAGCTTCCACCTGTGTCCTCTGGTCCTTCCTTTTTTATCTTGTTGAACATTGTCTCTTTGTCAACCCTCTTTTAATGCTCCTCAGTATCATGTACGTCGTTATCATCTCCCCGCTGAAACGTTTTTCTTCCAACGTGGTGAGTTTGAGCCCACTCAGCCTTTCATTGAAGACAAGTCTTATTAGCACTATAAGTAGTTAGGCTCATATCTCTGTACAATTTTCTTCAGGTGCCAGCGATGCACATTCAAGAAGTGGTCTTACATAGGGTATATATATGCTGAAAGCCTCTTTGTTTAGGGTCCCTGATGGCTATCCTGATATTTGCCAGTTTGGCGTATGCCGTAGACGTTAATTTGTGCATGTACTCCTTAGGTGAGCAAACTGTGTGTGTGTGTGTGTGTGTGTGTGTGTGTGCGTGTGTGTGTGTGTGTGTGGCAGAGGGGGGGGGGAGGCGGGGGTGGGGAGAGAAAGTCAGGGAGGGAGCTGAAGGACAGGTGAAGGGACCTGTATTACGCCGTGGAAGGACATGTGCGCATCTTATGCCTGGCTCATAAACTCACACACACACACACACACACACACACACACACACACACACACACACACACACACACACACACACACCAGATAGGAAGAAGAGAACAAACACATAGGCAGGAGAATGAGGTGTAGCATTGCTGGTTAAAGATAATTTGAACTTTGAGATCATCATTACGAAGGTGGTAAATGGTAGCCACAGTGCCGGCCAGGGATCTCAGCAGAGGGTGGAGAGAAAGTGGTGGTCATAGATCATTCTCCTCTCTACAACCCTCAGGAAACACCAGAGCCAATTTCTGAAAGCAAATCTGTTAATCATAGGGGACTTAAACCATAGAAGAACAGACACAATAGGCCTATGCGAGAGAAGATGTGAAGAGTCCATATTTTTTCTACGTATGAACGACGACGAATAGACAGGACTGACGTTTTTTGGAGTGTGAGAAAGCTTAAGACACTGTTCTCCACGTGAGACTAATGCTCAAGATGGAGAAATAAGCAGGAGTTGATCAAAGGAGAGATGCTCTAGTGGATGGGGGAGAAACTAAGTACAATAAGAGAATGACGGTGTTGTAAGAGTGACCAGAGTGATGGGATATTTCCACCAGGGTCCGAAAAGGCTCAGTACAGTTCGTCTCTTGGTCTTACTGTTATTGTTTGTTGATGATACAAGACTTATACAGAATGTAATTACAGAGGAAGACTGCAAGGAACTACAGGAAGATCTGAACAGACCTGTTCAGGTTCTTGTATACCAGAATGGTATAACACATGACCACTAGAGTTCATCAACAAGTGGAAAATAATGAAGGTGGGTGGTGGGAACAGGAGGCTGACATATGGCAACAAACAGGAGAGGGAAAATGATCTCGTGGTTGACATCACACTGGAGATGTCTCCTGAAGCCCAGGCCAGGCGGATACCATGAGTGGGGGGCGTGTGTAAGTTTCCCCAACATAACAACTACCTTTATAAATGTAAACAATGAGTCGTTCAGAACCTTCTATATCACATATGTCAGACCAGCTCTGAGTTTTGCGGCACTAGACTGGAATCTTAACGCGTTAAATAATAAAATGAAGCCGGAGAAGTTAAGTATGTCACCAAATTACAAAGTTGTGGAGTATAAATTACGAAGAAAGATTAAAAGCAATAAACCTCACGTCGCTGGAATAGAGAAAAACATGATCACCATATACAAAATACTCATAGGACCTGACAACTCGGGCAAGGATAGATTCATTAACACGGATGATACACAAACAAGAAGAGACAGGCGAACACGTAACACACGAATGAGCCACAGAGACATTATAAGTAATTATTCAATGTCTGAGCACTTAAAGACGGGATGCAATACAAAGCAAAGTGGTGGAGGCCAATTTTAAACACATCTTCAAGTGTATAATAACAATGTCCAGAGAGCTGGAGAACATGTCATCTCTGGATTAAATGTTGAGAAACGGGACCAAAGACCTGAAGATCCACTCCTTGAAGCATGCACAACTACTCAAGTAAAACTAGGTAAGTAAAGTTCAAGTGTTCACGAGTCAACAAATTCATGGATCTGAATTCCCACAGACTGAGAGAACAGGAAGTCTTATCTCCATCATAAGTGGGATATCTGTGTATCAGTTGGGCTTTACGACCAGCCCATGAGGATGTGGTTATATTCTCGATACTAACTTAAACCGAATTTGAAATAACGCAGCTGATAAGGAAAATCTTTAAAAACATCCTGACACTATATGTTACCACAGAAACGAGGTGGTATAAGAACACTGAATAAGAAATTATCTTTGTACTCCGGACCACTGTAAGTAGTCACTCAATATTTGAAAATATCTATTGAGGGAAGGAAAAAGAGATCAAGTAGACTAGCATACTCTCAAGTGGAGTACCATAAAATCAAAGAAATTCATCGTAACAATACCAATGGAAGCGAAACTCACAGATTAAATAACAATAATTTATGGACTTTCCAGTACGGACACACAGGTATCAATAACGCTTTGCGCTGCCTGTAAGAGGCAAAGCATCAAAGCACAACAAGAACACATGAAGGACCAAGAGTGCCTGGAAAAAATACAAAGGAAATATAATACAAATGAACCACAACATTTACAAAAGAGCGTGGAGTAAGTAAGTAAGAATTTTTAGTGAGGAGTTTGAAAATGACGCAGCATTCAAGCCAAATGCCAACCAAAACTCTCAAGCGTCTGTACATAACAAAAACTCAGTGTAAACAAAAAAGAGGATAACACATACGAAAGTACATAGTATAACATGGATAACACATTCAGGTACTAGACGAACTTTTTCAAATTTTAACCTAAACTGCCAATGACCCCACACGGGCAGACACTTCCCGGTGAGAGACTGATAGCAACAAAAGTGTCTCCAGAGGGAATGTGGAAATAACTGATTGACAAAGATTTTAGGAAAACTGCGGGACCAGGCGAAATCTCACTATGATTACTGAAAGAGATAACTAGTCCATTGACTATACCTCTTCCTACTCTCTAAATCATTGCAAAAGACTGAATTGGTACAGAAATATTGTAAACAGAAGACACAAGTCACTGAGCTAAATACTTATAATAACGTTAATACAAATGGGAAATTACCAAGATAACAAATTGTGTTTGAGGTGTCTATGACAAGCAGGAGAAGAGTCATAAGATTGTCTTTTTCGGCTGTCAGGGCGTTTGAAACATCACGCAGAACTGACTCTTGTACAAGATCGCAAGCGATGCTCCTTTATCTGGAAAAAATGTAGGGGTCGGGCAGTCAGGAGCGCCCCCCCCCCCGGCAAGGACTGGTACTAGAAATGCTATTTTGAATATATTCCAGCGACCAAACTGAAAATTTGATCAATCACATTTATTTTATGAGGATATGTGGGTATCACCCACGTGATACCACATATAGAGCTGTAGCCTTTAACACCTCGAGGGAAACTAGACCCCCTCCCCACGGGAAACTAGACCCCCTCCCCACGGGAAACTAGACCCCCTCCCCACGGGAAACTAGACCCCCTCCCCACGGGAAACTAGACCCCCTCCCCACGGGAAACTGGACCCCCTCCCCACGGGAAACTAGACCCCCTCCCCACGGGAAACTGGACCCCCTCCCCACGGGAAACTAGACCCCCTCCCCACGGGAAACTAGACCCCCTCCCCACGGGAAACTAGACCCCCTCCCCACGGGAAACTAGACCCCCTCCCCACGGGAAACTAGACCCCCTCCCCACGGGAAACTAGACCCCCTCCCCACGGGAAACTAGACCCCCTCCCCACGGGAAACTAGACCCCCTCCCCACGGGAAACTAGACCCCCTCCCCACGGGAAACTAGACCCCCTCCCCACGGGAAACTGGACCCCCTCCCCACGGGAAACTAGACCCCCTCCCCACGGGAAACTAGACCCCCTCCCCACGGGAAACTAGACCCCCTCCCCACGGGAAACTAGACCCCCTCCCCACGGGAAACTAGACCCCCTCCCCACGGGAAACTAGACCCCCTCCCCACGGGAAACTAGACCCTTGTTAATATGATGTTAATAAAATACAAAATACTATAAAGAATGTAGAAAGTAGATATAGAAGCGATGCTCAAAATGAGAAGCAATAGAACTAGTGGTCACGGTTGTATCTCAGGAACACAATTGATCCGTAGAAAGGTCAGGAAGAATTTCTACAGTTTAAGAGATTCAAACAAATGGAACGGATTAGGAGAGATTATTTGTGAAATTTAATACACAGCAGTTTCCGAAGGAAATAAGAACAAAGACATTAGTAGAGTTATTACAATAATCTTCCTCTAGAAGTACCTGAAGACACGTACTATCACGCCATAATTAAAAGAATTCACCATATTCAAAATACACCTCTTGTTGTGTTGTGCAAAGTGATACAATGGGACAGTGGTCGTAGGCTTCAAACTGGTGGTTGTGATAGACACTTGTAGCCTACACTATGGCTTGTATGGCGGGGTGAGCTGCCTGAGTCAAGCCGCCCCCAGCAGCCGTTACTGGACCCTACATATACATGATACCGCTTACCATGTGCCTTCCCCACTTAAAAAGTGAAAACATTTCCCTTATAAATAATTACGTTTAATTTCATTATAAAACTTTTTATTAAATTTGAGCCAAAACTAACTTAACATCCTAACTTAACCTAAACATGCCTATTATTTCCCCAATGCTGTGTAACGTAGGTAAAACTGGACGTATTTAAAAATATTAAGTTTGAAAGAAATATTTAAAAATATTCAAGATCTCTCTAACTCTTAGGCAAAATAGTCGTGCTTGCTAGGCCCAGATAAATACAGTATATATATATATATATATATATATATATATATATATATATATATATATATATATATATATATATATATATATATATATATCACAAAGAAATCACAATGGTGTGATATATCAATGTGAAAATCATTTTGGACAATGGGGTGACTTGAACCGGCGTTCTGGTGATTCCAAGACACGTGGCTTAACCCATTCGGCCACGATAAAACAAGTCAACAACCCCAGAACTCGACTGAATTTACTGGGTGGTTCTGGAGGCCCGAACTGGTACCCGACCAGGATTTTACAGTTGGTCTGCCTACACTCTGGCCTGTGGGTAATGGTGTTACGTCCTTACGCCCCTCCTTCAGATCACAAAGAAATCACAATGGTGTGCCGAACTTGTACCCAACCGTAAAATCCTGGTTGGGTACCAGTTCGGGCCTCCAGAGCCTCCCAGTGAATTCAGTCGAGTGCCGGATTGCTTGGCTTTTGTCTTATCATGGCCGAGTAGGTTAAGGCAGGTGTCTGGGAATCATCAGAACGCCGATTCAAGTCACCCCATTGCCGCAAAATGATTTTATCAACCATTTCTACAATGATTGTCAGTGGAGCCAAGCCACTCTTCCAGTCAAGCTCGGTGGCTTTGGCATCCGCACTACCACCTAAATTGCTGTCCCAACTTTCCTATCTACCTCCTCGTCATCGGATGACCTGGTCAAGGCGATGCTACGAGCCAACCTAAGGGACTCAGCGGGGACACATGAGGGACCTTGGCAGACCCAACACTCTGACCAACCCAACTGAAAGCCAACAAACAATTCAGCTGAAACAGCCCCATCGTTGACAAAGAAGTCACAACTCTGCTGAAGGTAGCAACAACCTCTAATGATTGTGCCTACCACACAGCTGTGCGGATTCCCCATGCAAAGGACTTCCTTCTGGCAGTCCCTATGTCAGTGACAGGCATACGTCTTGATCAGTAGCAGCTCCGTGTTGCAGTCGCCCTCCACTTGCTGCCCCAATCCACACTATATATAGGTGTATTTCAGCAAGGCAAGTACAGACGAATATGGATTGCATGACATACACTGCGGAAAATCATGGGGTTGGCACTCAAGACACGATGAACTCAACGACATTATTAAGAGGAGCCAAGAGAGAGAGAGAGAGAGAGAGAGAGAGAGAGAGAGAGAGAGAGAGAGAGAGAGAGAGAGAGAGAGAGAGAGAGAGAGAGAGAGAGAGAGAGCCAGCCTCTCAATCTAATGAACCGTAAATTGCTGGCTTTGCTAGTCGACCAGATAGAGCCACACTACGCCCATGGGAAAATAGTAGACAATTAGCATGGGACTATACTTCCGTATCCGTCTTGGCAGCCACGTATATCCTCTATGTTGGTCAAGCAGGCGCCGGGCCACAAACACACACACACACAGAAAGAGGCAAATTAATCAAGTAGAGGGAAACAGACCACTGGTACAACTTTGTTCCAATAGGATCATAGACCCTTGGGAAGAGAGTGCAAGGAGGTTTCTTAAGGACCTTGGTTCCATACAAGAGACCCTAGAGCGGCGAGCCTTCTTTTTATTTTGTATTTTTTGTATTTATATATACAAGAGTTCTTATATTCTTGTACAGCCACTAGCACGCATAGCATTTCGGGCAAGTCCTTAATCCTAATTTTCACACACACACATCCCCAGGAAGCAGCCCGTAGCAGCTGTCTAACTCTCAGGTACCTATTTACTGCTAGGTGAACAGGGGGATCAGTGAAAGAAACTTTGCCCATTTGTTTTCGCCTCCGCCAGGGATAGAACCCGGACCCTTAGGACTACGAACTCCGAGCGCTATCAAATCAGCCGTCAGGCCCCTTTTCCAGCATCTCAGTGTGGCGATCCAGAGGGGCAAAGCCCGCGGCATCCTCGGTATCAGAGGAGTTTGAAGAAATCTACAGCCTCTAGGAGACAAATTTCCCTTTATTTCTTCTTATTGTCACATTACTTACATAACACATTTTGTAACCAATTAGCTATGCAACTGTGTAACTTTGTATAATAAAGTGTATAACAATAATAATAAAAAGGGGTGGTAGGAGAATATATATATATATATATATATATATATATATATATATATATGTCGTACCTAGTAGCCAGAACTCACTTTTTGGCCTACTATGCAAGGCCCCGATTTGCCTAATAAGCCAAGTTTTCCTGAATTAATATATTTTTTCTAATTTTTTTCTTATGAAATGATAAAGCTACCCATTTCATTATGTATGAGGTCAATTTATTTTTATTGGAGTTAAAATTAACGTAGATATATGACCGAACCTAACCAACCCTACCTAACCTAACCTAACCTAACCTAACCTAACCTATCTTTATAGGTTAGGTTTGGTTAGGTAGCCGAAAAAGTAAGGTTAGGTTAGGTTAGGTTGGTTAGGTAGTCGAAAAACAATTAATTCATGAAAACTTGCCTTATTAGGCAAATCGGGCCTTGCATAGTAGGCTGAGAAGTGTGTTCTGGCTACTAGGTACGACATATATATATATATATATATATATATATATATATATATATATATATATATATATATATATATATATATATATATATATATAAAAATAATCACCATAAAGTTACAGGGTGGCGAAGGTCACCCCATAATATCTGCCTGTGTACCTGGCTGACCTAGTGACCCAGCTCCCTCTGCCCTCCCTTTCCTCACGTGGGTTGGTTTACCTAACATGTACTCAAAGACAACGTAAACTCTGCACTGGTGTGCATTATTTTGGCGTTTTCTTATTTCGCTATTTCAGTGGGAGTACATGGCACATAAACTAACCTTCGATGTTGCGACGCCACATAACGCAATATCATTTAACTCGATAAACTAACCCTTTTTTGTTCGCCAACTGATGATATTGTTGCCATGTTTTGTGAGTGCAATGTAAGTCTCCTTTTACTGCTTCACAGAAGTGTTCCCGGATATATATTATACTTTGTCTAACTATATTCACAAATTAATGCTCACCATGCTCACTATGTTTCAACGAATTATTTTAGCTTTGTGTATACATAGGTAATGTTACGCTCTCTCAAGGGCCCACAATCAGCTGTTCCGAGCCCTGGAATGAGCGTAAGAGCGGGAGCGCCCTATAATGAGCGTAACACATGAAGGTGAGCCGCATTGGCCACATTATGCTTGGGGCTGAGTGAAAGTGTTGTCACCCTTCCACGCACATTTCGATTTGCTGCGACGAACGAAACGAGCGGTGTACGCGGGAACAGTACATATCAAGAGCTCTCTGACGGTAATCTTCGTGACTTGGTGAGTGTTTAATTAATCAGTCTGTGGATTATAGATCTGTGTCGCATTTATAATAGTTGAGAAAAACATATGAAGATAGTGTAAGTACAGTTACTGTATGTTTAGATAAAAACGCTCATTGCTAAGGAAACAGCTAGCGTTAATGTTTGTGTTTACGTGGACACCACAGCACCACATATATACCACATATATACAGCCCTATGTGTCTTTAGACTTGTGAATCTGTGACAGGAAATGCCAAGGAGAGCCCGTGGACAAGTGCGTACCTGTGGTGTCCCTTTGTTGGAGCGTGGGGCTGGCGGCCTCGCCTGCCTCAGTACCTTAATTTGTATCCCTTTATTGTATATATATATGCAAGGTGTTGGTGGAGACTTATGTGTGATATGCTAAACAATGCGACTATAAGCTATTGATTTATTTATTACGTTATATATATAACACGACAAAACACAAAAGGGAGTGATAGGACAAAAGAATATAGAAACTATATTGGAGGGGACCTAAAAATCACTTCTGCATTATGTGTGTTTTTCTTTTCTCCGAGGCTAAGGATTCCCTTCTTCCAGCCAAAGGTGGTACTCCATTCCATATTATATATATATATATATATATATATATATATATATATATATATATATATATATATATATATATATATAATATTATATTTTGTCCTCTACAAATAATTGCAGTCTGCCTCATGTTTACGTGTGTATTCTGTTCTGAGGTATTTGATTTATTAAAGCCTAACAACGCTTTTTCCCTACCCGTTTGATTATTGTCGTGCTTTTTGTATATGTACTAGAGTTATTACATTCTTGTAAAGCCACTAGCAGGCATAGCGTTTCGGGCGGGTAACAAATTCAAGTGATAAATAGATTAATTATAGGATGTATTTATGCAACCATATTAAGCTTCTTTATTCGATATATTTAAAATAATAACTAATTTAATTACAATGATACATTTGTAGGGATATATTTGTTGTGATCGTTGTTGCATCATAGTGATAAATATTTAAATCTGTAGTTAATATCGGACTATAATATGCAATTAACGATACGAGTACGTTATAAATAATATTTGAGGAATATCTCAAAGTTGTACGTAGTGAGCCAACTGTCTGCGGGAGGTTTAATGGCCTCTACGCTTACTCATTCACGAATCTGACAGTAATTTTGTCCACAAAAGTTGGGTTGATTCTTCTTATAACGATAACGGTACTAACATCAACGATAGTCAAATGCGCCTAGCGAACGGTGGTCGAATATCCCCACACCCTCTACCAAGGTTCAATGTGGATCGTCGTCTTTTGTTTAACTTCGTACTGCGCACATCACTTTTTGTTGTATTATAAAGTTATTAAGCATTTACTGTTAAAAACAAGGATGCTTACATTACGTAACATACTGAACAAGTTATTCTCTTATAACCGTTAATGTCATGTTCTGGGGGTTTTGAGAAGAGGACAAAGTTTTGGGAGAAACGTCATCAGGATTGTGGTTGTGTCGAGCAAGGACTGCCCAGCTGGCCGGTTGCGTCATCACAATACACAAAAGCATTGCAGCCTTGTGTGGACAAAGTCGAAAATCTAAAGAATATTACTTGTTGCAATCAAATGTGAGATTAGTCTTGTACAAGTTGCATATCTTGTGTGTGGACGAGGCTAGCTGCTCCTGGCATGCCAGACCTGTCAATCGCGGTTAAAAACATGGCATATGAAGTCGTTTATTTTCTTCCGCAATACACTATTGCTAGCATGACTCAATAATACTGGAGTTTACTTGTTCACGAAATGTTCAAGGTCGTAGGCGTTTATGTGAGACGATGTAAACCATCCTACCTGAGTTACAAGGTTAATTGTGTCTTGAGGGGAGCACACCCACCCCACACAAGGCCCCGCCCAACCCCCCCCCCCCCCTCTTCTGCTCGACCCACTTGTATTCGTTAAGTAAATATATTAATAATTGTTGTCCAACGCTGCGTAAGTAATGTAAATATTATTAAAGGTTGCTTAGCAAATATCGTAGATTTCATATCGGCACTGAAGACAACGGTATAGAAATAGTCACCCACACTCCCCTAGTTATAAGCGTTTAAAAAGAAGTGCTTACCCAACATCAGTCCAGATATTAGTGAGTGAATCCTGAACTCCCCGCTTCAAGACTAAAGTTAGTATGGTTAGGTTAGTATGGTCAGTATGTTATTATGGTAGCCTAATAACATAACTTCCCAGCCTTAAGCCCAACACTAAACCAATTCAACATGAACAGTATTTAGGCGTAATGATGAATAAATATATATATCCAACTTCAAGACTGCAGTGTGTGGGCATAAGTAATGAGACCAAATAGGTATAGTCGTTAGGTAACCTGCTGGGTGTATGTTTACAATAAATGGTAATAGAAACTACCATTATCATACAACTATTTCTTGCTGGCGACCTCACTTAGGTTATTCCGCACTGTTGTGATCACCATATTATAGAAGTTATGTACTATTAATAAATATAGACCGGAAATAATGATTTTAGTACTTAGGTACCAAAACAAGTCTTTGTTCATAAACATACGAAGAAGGATGACCAAGTTAATACCCCCATATTCGGCCCCCCATGTTCTCATGGATCTCCCGTGTTTATCTGGACTTATCGTCTCCACCTGGGTTTCCGTATTTATCTAGACTTCCCAAGTTTATCTAGATTCTGTGTTCACCTGGGTCTCTGTGTTCACCTGGACCTCGTAACCTCAATACTGAAGACGTTCCCTAACACGCCTAAGGGATCTACTGACCCGCCAAGTCGACGCGTCGTCTGTGTGAAAGATAATTATCATCAACGTAATAAGTAGAGAACGGCATAATGACTTGATAAATCAAAATATATAAAAATAATAAAATAATGATATAACTAATCAACTAATTAACGAACAAGGAAATGTGTGTGTGCACACTACTAAAAAATCACAAATTAAATTTCCTTGCTCTGACGAGATATTTACTTGTATTAGTATATGAAAGAACTCGTGTGCCATTTAGCAAGCCTGACCAATAAATCAACAAATGTTGAATGGCTGTCTGTCTCAGCTGACACCTCACTCTTACATTAATAAGAAATCGATCGATGAACTCAGAGTGTAGTCCTAGAAGCCTTTTGGAACGGTAACAAGCTTCAGACTTGAAAATTTGGACAACCCTAGCCTCAAACTACCACCCAGTTAGCTTATTAGTAGTTGTGAACAATCTTCCCGAAGCTATTATAGCAACTACCCTCGTAACCATCATGGAAAATATGGAATAATGTAAAAAGTGATAAAGTAAGGGTTCACCATAGGGAGATCTTTCCTTATTCTTGTTAAGCTTGGCGTCTTCTTTTGACAGTTTTGTTAAGTTGAAGTGTATTTAATGTAGTTAATAACGGTTGTTATTATTTATATATAATTGAGCAGGGCTTTTAACATCGTTCTGTTTGTGAACGATGATAAGGAAATTCGACGATAAGGAAAATTGAAGCGCATAACAACTGAAACGAAATAATTAATTATGCTATATAATATATATAAAATGTTCGTAGACATTGGCACATGTGGTACAGAAATGACCAAGCTGGATGAAAATGTTAAAATCCAAATAACAGTAAGGCTCAAAATCATTGAAATTTCCTTTTTGGAAGGCGTAATTTATTGGGTTATAAGACCGAAGTGTATACATGGCGTTATACTCATAAAGGCGTTACAAATAGGGTTCTGGAAATATCAGTCATTTCTCAGGTCTCAGTGACTATGCTGAGAAATTAACAGATAATATAATATTGGCAGAACAGTTACAAGTTAATATAAATTTAATAAATTTGGATTTATAAAAGGTGGTTTGGCTGTAGAGTTGTGGACGAGTGCAACACACTGGCAAGTAGCCCAGTTGAAGCAACTACCTCAAGTTTGCCTTCTGTAGGAAATGCGTGAGCATGACTTAACATTTCCACCACCGCTCACTGGTTACGTGTCAGGCGCATGATGGGCAAATTTAAACTGTATATAACTAATTCACCATAAATTGTAAATTATATTAACGTTCAGTTCCTGAACCAATCATGTGGCTGTAACCTTCCTGCCACAAGTAAACAAAGAAAGATACATGTAAATAAAACAGGAGCTGTGAATATAAATATAGTAGTAACAATATATGTAAATAAATGGAAGGAAGGAACAGTGTGTATAAATAATGAAAGGCGCACATGAAAACAACAATAGGACCGAATATTGAAGCAAACAAAAGGTGTTAAAAATAGCCGCACCCAAAATATTGGCTCAAGGCGACGAAAATATTGAATATCATTTACATTTATTATTTTTCATTTTGTATTTTTTTTTATCTCATAAGGAAAGTTTACAATTTTAGCATGTTTTAAGCTAAATACGACTCGTAAGAAATTATTGTTTTAATGTTCTGTATTTACAATTGTCGGTGCAGCTTACTAAGAGATCGAGACCCCAAAATGAATAGATAAGCGCACTCAAAATTTACATAATTTCTATCCCGAGTCATCTCTCAGAAGCGCTCTTTAATTCCTACTAGCCAGCAATGTTTTAACCTCACAGTTTGCCAACGATGACATGTGCTTCGATTTTCAGTGATTTCCAGACCTAATATTGCATTTGGGACATTACAAATGGCTCCGGAATAATCCGTGAGCATGATATTTACAGGGAGATCGTGATCCATGTTATAACTATTTTCAGTAATGCAAGTTTTTAGCACTATTTTATCATGTCTGTATTATAATGCCTTGATGAGATTATACGTTATTAGATGATGGGTAGTATAATATTTCAGTAGGCCTATAAGGTCTCGTAGACATAATCTCAAAGTGTTTTCAGATGCGAGAGACTAAATTTAGCATGCTGTTATCTTTACCAATTGAGAATATGAGAAGATTTATAGTATTGGGCATTTCAGTGTTACATGAATTTTCTCGTTAATAGTTTTAGTGACACATACCATATATAATTTGCAACTTTTTTTTGTCATTATGGCATAATACTTAATAAACTCGTGGTAGGCTACTTAGGTCTTTTACTTGGGCTGTCTCCCTGGTTGTTTTACTCGTTATTGATACCATTTATCGTTAAGTGTATTTTTAGTTTCTGCTTCAAATATCTCCGACACTAATGTGTCTTAAAGATATTCCTGTGTGAACATTGATGTCAAATATTAATTTAAAACATCAGCTTCAACTTACCTCTTTTAGCATGATTGTCTTCAACCCTTAAGCACATGCAGATTTTTTGCACTTGTAGTGAGTGCACAAATTGGCTAAGTATCTTTCTCAATATTGACTTATTCACTAATATTAAAATATTATAATAATTCAGCTCGTTCTCACTATTTAACAAACGTAAAATCTGAAGTGGTTTTATCTAACCAGAAACGTACAAACCCAGGCAGCCTACCGAACATACCGAGGCCAATGTCACATTTAGGTACATCTGCATTTGTACAGCTACCCTAGACTCTATGAAAGGGAGTACAGCGTGTCAAAAAAACTTCTACGTGATGCTACTTAGCTACGTAACTTCGTGATGCTAAAAATCCCCATCACACAGGATGGTTAGTCATGCAAAGGCATGTGATAAGCAGTCTGCACTGGCAAATTCTATTTGCCAGTGCAAATTAGGATGCATTATGAGGATATCATGAACACAAGAGTGAATAAGGTAGCAGTGATACTGAAAGTCCCCATCTCTCAGGATGGTTACCCATACAGGGCCATATGATCAGTAGCCTGCACTGGCAAGTTTTGGGTGCATTATGAGGAAGGATATCCTCGAGAACACGTGAGTGAATAAAATAATTGCAAAGCTCCAGGTACCATGCACAATCTGGTGGACGTTTTGTGCTGCCCATAAATATAGGTTTCAGATCTGAACAAATCATAGTTTTTTATACTGGTGCTTTCAGATCGTTGAGTCAGTAATTTCTCTCCTATCACACCTAAGTATTACAGCCCCGCTCCTGTGGCAGGTAAATCCACTACGAGCTCACCATAGTCCGTGCTACTTGGAAATTTTTGTTCCGAGTAGCTGAAGCTAAAACAACAAAAACAACCAGACGGCGTCAATTTTACACACCTTATCTCTCTAAGACACAGAGCATCAACATCTCTAAGTGGCGTGGAAGAGAACAGGCAGCCGATGGCTTGTCAAAGGTTCCTTCATTATTCCTGAAGTTTTTTATTTTATTTTATTTTATTTTTGAACTGGAGCGCTGCCTTAAGCACCGAGGTTATTCGATGTGTTCATTGCCCTATGGGGATAAAGCATAGCCTAATAACTCTGATTCAATTGTACTGGTGCAAAACTTTTACGATAGTGCTTTTCCAATATACTTTAACATAAATACGAAATTATTAAAATAATAAAGTAGATTAATTTATATATTTTATAGAAAATTGTAATACAGTAAATATATTTAGTGCTTTTAACAAATTACTAATGAAAGAAACCAATATATTTTGTCTTATAAGTCAATATACACAAAGTTATGTATAAGGTGAACTGCATTATAAATCGTCATACCATTTTCAATTTTGTCAATATTAATAACTCGCCTTGCTTTTGTGTGTAGCGGAGGGTTTGTCTCTTAACTGTAGGTTTTTGTATGCTATCTTTTTTATGTATATATATTGTTGGGATTGTTTGTGACGGCTCTCTGTGACTAGGTCTGTGTGCCTGACTGGCTTGTGTTACGATTTGTGAGCTTGTCTGGTCTTGTGAGGGTGACTGGATTTGTGTGAGGCTTTGTGTATCGGATTGTGGGTTCGTGTGCATGACTGTGGGTTGGTGTGCCTGGCTATTTTGTGTGAGGAATTGTGGTTTTGTTTGTGTGGCGGGTTCAGTACATCACATGATAACTTTGTCTCTGTAAAGTACTGTTACCTCTCTTCATTGACTAATTAGACCTGAATAATTATTAGTTCTACCTTTATCTAGTTTTATGCCTCTGATATATACAGTATAGATAATATACTCAATAAATTATAATATAAATCTGTTTATATAGCATTATTATCTTCATCTGGTTTTACACAAAATTTTATGTAATGTTTTACACCAACTTTTTCTAATGTTTTGCATCAATTTTATCTAATGGCTTCTTTCCAATATCTTATTTTGTATATATTTTCTGTAGAGATGGTTGAAATTATCTCTAAGCTTTTTATACTGTTTTTGAGACCTGTGAACCTGTGAGTTCACCTCTTATTTTGCCTCGCCAGTCTGAGTAGAAATTAGTCAATTTCTCACCTGTTCCATAAAAAAAATGTGTCCTATGCCCCAAGATAAATGTCTGTGCCTATTTATTGTATGGACAAAGTGTCCCACTTTTACCAGGAGAACTTAATGTTACACATGTCCCAGGAAACTGTTACGACTGCTCTATAAATAATTAAGTATCCCACCTGTCTCGGAGGGAATTATCAGTGTCCTACCTGCTCCGGTGATAACACTAATGCCATTGCCTCTCCTGTCCTAGAAGAAATTGAAAAATTAGGTAGTGTTCATTGTAGCTTTTAAGACATTAGTAAATGTCAAACTTTTGGCGAATTACTAGCCTATATACCCGTGAGCATGATTAATATGTTAACGTATCTCCTTTATGGATTTAAAATTCGCTGAAGTCATCCAATCTTGCAGTCAAATGTTGTGATTATTTTGTAGAAAAAAAGCTATACTTTCCGAACGAGGTGGGCAGGTAAATGCTGTTGCTATTCTCTTCACACCCCTCGCCCTTGCTACTCAGCCTCTCCACTATCAAAAGGCTATTGTATTAAAATACTGCAAACCAACCTGATAAGTCACAGGTGAATGATCTAATCCGCGATATTCGAACCTCCCGACATCCACTCAGACTCCGTCTGTCACACGCATTAGTGTTCCAGCCTACCCGACCTCCTTCCAGAGACCGTCTCTCACACCCATTCGTTCTCCACCCTTCCCGGCCCCCTTCCAGAGTTTTTCTATCACACCCATTAGTGCTCCAGTCTTCCCGACCCCCTTCCAAATTCCGTCTCGCACCCATTAATGTTTCAAACTTTCCAACCGCCTTCCAGACTCCTCTCGCCCATTATTGTTCCAGGCTTCTCGATCTCTTTCCAGACTCCGTCTCTCTCTCTCGTCACCCATGTTCATTTCTGTTCCAGCCTTTCCGACCTCCTCATAGCTCCGACTCTCGCATCCATTAGCGTTCCAGCCATCTCGACCTTCTTCCAGGCTCAAGTGTCCTCACCACCACCACCAGGAGCTGTTCATTCACGTGGGGGTATTGTGAAGGGTCACTATCTTCGTATTCGTCCACTACTCACTTGGCTTCTAGGCCGATTAACTCGAGGGCTGCCGTCGTGCAGGTGGCCCTCAGGCGTCGGGGTGCTCACTCGCTGGATAACGGCGAGGATGACGAAGGCGAAGACGAGGGCGACGGACGGCGAATGCATTGATGAAAAAAACGACGATGGAAAAAAAGACGAAGAAAAACATCAAGAGTGAAGATTAAATGCAGAAGAAATTGGCGGAGAATATGATCTACTGTTTTGCCAAAGCGCGTGGCTGTTGCAAGGAGAGAATAACTGAAGAATTAGAGATGGAACCAAATGAGAAGCAACAATCACTGAAGTTTGGAAATGCGGTCAGTGTAAGAGTCAATGTTGCATTGACCACACACAGTGCAGGAACCCTTAGCCAGTTTGACGTTTGATCTTTATTTATCACCATGACCTTTAGCCTTGTGTAAAGGCCACCTCTCCCTCCCCCCCCTTAAAAAAATCACTTATTTGAGTCACGTTTGTCCATTGGTGTTCTGCTTCCCTGACCTCCCAGAATTGTAAAACGCGCGCGGTAAAGTTTTAGGATCACGCACGCATTCAGGAACGCATGCGCGCGCACACGCACACGCGCGCACACACACACACACACACACACACACACACACACACACACACACACACACACACACACACACACACACACACACACACACACACACACACACACACACCTCACATCGCTGGAAGACACAAGAGTTCAGGAAGACGTAGTGATTATGACGTAAGTACTAAGACGATGATTTCTACGTACAAAATTATCAGGGGGAAGTGACAGGGTAGATAAAGACATTACTTACCACAGATGGTACTCGAACAAGGAGACACAGGTGGGCACTGAGTACCCAAATGAACCACAGGGACGTTAGCAAGAACTTTTTCAGTGTCAGAGTAGTTAACAGATGGAATACACTGGGAAGTGATGTGGAGGAGAGACAGACTCCATACACAGGTTCAAATGTAGATATGAAAGAGCCCAATAGACTCAGGAACCTGTTTACCAGTTGAATGACAGTTGAGAGGCGGGACCAAAGAGCCGAAGCTCAATCCCCGCAAGCATAATTAGGTGAGTACACACACACACACACACACACACGGCCGAGTGGACAGCGTTCGGAGATCGTAGTTCTAAGGGCCAGGGTTTGATTCCCGGCCGAGGCAGAAACAAATGGGCAGTTTCTTTCACCTGATGCTCTGTTCACCCAGCAGTAAATAGGTACCTGGGAGTTTGACAGCTACTACGGGCTGCTTCTTGGCGTGTGTGTATATTAGAAAGAAATATGATAGTTCGGGATGAAGTACATTTGACAACCAACGGTTAGAAAGGCGGGATCCAAGAGTTAACAGCTGCATTCTGCAGGCACAAATAGTAAATACACACGCGCAAGCACAATTAGATGAGAACACACATATATTAGTAACAGGTTTGATACCCGCGACAAGACGTACAAGCATCGGACAACTTTTTCTTTTAGCTGATGCCTCTGTTCACCTAGCAGTAAATAGATAGCCCACAACGGGAGATGGTCAGTCGTTCTGTCAAGTATACATTAGCTGAATAACATTACCAGCATATGCCATAATGACCACCGTGGTGTGTCTCCTTCAGAAACTTGCACAAAAGAGGATCGCTTTCGGAAATCTCAACAAGTAACAAGTATGGAAAATGTACACTACTGACATGGGACTAAACTTTTGTGTAACGAATTACGTCATTCCACCTGTTTTGAGCCACAGATTCAGTATCCGGTATTGCTTGTGTTTCGGTGTCCACGAGCACTGTGGAATATGCAGACGAAAATGAGCACAGGCGAGTACATCGACACTTCTAATGAATAGGCTGTGGCCAACTTTTTTTTCACGCTAGGCTTCCTGAAGCCAGGTGTGACAACACCTTAATGTTCGTCTTGTAACAAGTCTTGTTCTGATATTTCCAGTAGTGTTCACTGATACTTAAATGTGGCTTTAGTGTTTTTGCCGAGATGCCGTCAGCGTTGTAGGCTCCACCTTCTGAGTGATATATAGTCAAACAGGCTTAGTGCTTTCTGTCATCTTGCCTCCCTCTCCTTGTGAGAGAAAAGGGATGTGCAGGTATTTATCCTTGAACATATTATTTAGTTAGCGTGGTCTTGGTCACCAGGCTGTGGTATCTCAGGGACACAACGTTGTTCCTCGTTACTTTGTGTGTGTTAAACTTAAGAGATGTATCACATAGAGGTGGGGTTTATTGCTCTTACAGACTCCCATACATCCGTTCGACGTGTTTCGTCTTACTCAAATAGTAACTTCATAGAGCAGCAGCTCTGATGTCTGTAAGCAGACTCACTACGGGCTCACCATAGCCCGTGCTACTTGGAACTTTGTTCCAGGTAGCGAGTCTTTAACAACAAGAACTGTAAGCCGAGCAAGGCAAATCTCCATCTCTTGTACTGTTCACAATGTTTATCCAGGACAAGTAGGCGTGATGGAGCCTAGTAAACGAGTTCTATTATCTCTTCCTCATCACTGCACACTTTCATGCGGGCCTCCTTCAAGCTAGCGCATTGTTTTTATAAGCAACTCTCACTCTCGGACAGTTTTTCCTTGAATGTTTAATTTAATTTATGCATCATTATATTGTTTATGTTTGACTTGTACACGTTGTCAAGAACACATACATGACTAAGCATTATTAAATTTTCTGATATTGTGGCTGCGCAAGAGGTAGCTATTGTCTCTTATATAAAACCCGCTGTTATTGAGGCGCAGAATAGTGTTTCCCTGCAATTAGCACTTTGTGTTCTCCCCCGGGAGCTGTGAGGAGCGGAGAGTGTTGTGTGTGAGGCGGTGGTCCACACCTGCTGACTCATACACCTTCATCACCTCACACATCCCTATTGCCTCTTATTAGTGTCTCGCCTTCCTCTCACAACTTTTATGGCCCATATTAATGTCGCCTTGTTGTCACACTTCATGGTTATCTTATTACTGTCACCTTAGCCGCTCTTCAGTCTCTAGTTTGCCTAATGAGTTCCTCACCCAACTCCTTTAGGAACTTAAGTGCACATTTACCCCAGGCGCCCAAGGTCTCAAAGCCTATCGGCACGAACCTGTAACAACGTTCTAGGTCCCTGTACTTGTTAGTTTTCTGGGTCTCCCTGAAGGTGGCCGCCCCGCCTCCCTCAGCTGTGCTGTAAGGTAGATAGGTATCAGCCAATGTAGACGCACACGTGTAGTCCCACACGACCTGTTTACCTTCCCTCCATGGCTGCAGGGTGACTCCATCTGGGCGTTTGTGACCGTTGTCAGGTCTGCACAACTAAGGTTCCCTTTGTGCTGGACTTCCATCAGTAGCAAAAACTTCTCTTGATAATGTCATTGACTGCTTGATGTCTGGGAATCTTTCCTTGTGGCTTACGACAGCAGAACTATTCGCATACTTTCTGTTATTATATAATGGAATGTGAAAAAATCGCGGAATTTAGAGATAACACCATCAATAGTGTCCAAGAAATGTGTAAGTACTTCATTCATAATGATGTGCTGCCCGAAATCTTAGCGAAGTATCCAAAATTTGCTTATTGTAAGTAATGCATGCACATGACTGTAAAGTTGCCGCCCAGTTGGGTGGGTGTGGAGCAAGACTAGTAACTGTGTGACTCACTATAGATGTAAAGTGCCTTGTATAGTGACTGTTGTGAGCCTCTTGCTGAATCACTTGTGACACAAAAGATTATTGATGTGTGTATTTGTGTGGGTGATTAAATATGTATGTGTATGTATATATGTATACGTATATATATGTACATGTATGTATGAGTATGTGTACATGTATATATAACATTAATAATTTTGTAATTAGCGTCAAAAGATTGTTATTTGCTTAGCTAAACGAACTAGAGGGTTCAGTTCCTGAACCGAGTATGTGCCTCTGTAAGCCTTTACACCACCGCCCACGGGATGGGTATGGGGTGCATAATAAAGAAAGAAATTGAATTGCGACAAAGACCATGGCTACCGTATTGGTCTGCCGAAGCGTAGCCGCAGTTACACCAGTGTTTGGTGGAGGTAGGGGTGGCAAGGCGCAGAGTAACACCAATACTTAGGTCCCGATGGTCCAGGCGGGTGTCTAAGGCGGAATTAGTAATAGCCAACAGGAAGTCCCTGACATGGGGAGCTTGCTCAACTAGGAGGCGTGCTTTGTCTTTCTCAGACGCTGCCTCCAGCAATGTTGTGGCAATGTTCTCCACTATGGGGCTATCCCATTTGGCCTGTTTGCAGAAGTTTGGTAAAGTTGGTCGAAGTTGAGAGGTGGCAAGATTGACCCACTGGCCGGCTCCGTCCGCGAATTTGGGATCATAAATCCCAATGGAGTCTCTTCGGTATTCCGGTAGTATTTCATTCACTGATTCACCAGTAGCACTGGTCGAGGATAAGAATGCCGGCAATGGTAACTGTGTCGCCTTGCGAATACCTATACCCCCGAGTCTAACTGAGAGCGTTGCTTGGTCCCATTGGTCATCTTGCAGGGAGAGATTTAAGACTTTCATTGTTATTAGTTTTAGGAGAGTGTCATATTCTGTTAATTTTGAATAACCTCCTTATGTCGAAGGAGGAGGAGGGAGCACACCTTAGAAAATAGGTAAGCCTGGGCAAAGCCAGGCACCTTGTGAGGAGTACAAAGCATCGTGGGCATAAAAGCCCCTATTCTTTCCTCCATCCTCCTCAGGTCGTTCAGCCTTTCTTCAAGGACTACCTCAATGGCACTCGAGCCTAGAGGCGCCCCTAGCAGCACACTGTTGGTGGGAGCGATCACTGGGGCTCCTGGCAACACGGTTCTTATTGTATCTATGAGTGGCTAGATGAAATGATTTCGCACTTTGATGGATTTAGGGCGAGTCTTAACTCCTCTCCCTTAGATTTCACCAGCTGGAGATCTCCTAGCAGGGACTCCCGTGTCCCTGCCAGGGTGCCATCGTCCAGGAACCAGATGTTGAGTTCGCTGGTCACCCTACTGGTGACCTCTTTAGCTGCCATGCAGAAAAGGAAAGGGGCAAGTGGGTCTCCCTGCTGGACACCTTCTGCGGAAACAACTTCATGTTCCCCAAACAACAGTGTCGATTCCCTACTGTACCCTGCTGAAACGAAGGGAAGTAGACAAGGATAGCTTGTTCAAACTGCTTTCAGTACCACATCCCTTTTTACCTGGTTGAAAGCATTTTTAAAATCTAGTTTAATTACTGTCTTATTTTCTGGAAGGTTTTTTATTTTATTGTTATTTTCTACCATAGACGAAATAACACTAAGTTTGGGTCGTGGCCACACATTTACAATGCTAACCAGAATATATACATTTTTCTCTGTCCTCCATGGACAGGGTTAGAGATCTGTTAAACATATAGTTCAGGGATTTATTGAACAATCAACCACAGAAGGTGATTGTAGTGTTTTTAAAATGCTAAGCTAACCTACATACATAAATACATAGATACGCAGATTTACGTCTGCCCTACATAAAGTGTTCGATGTGGGAGGTGCTTATATTGATGTTATATTGTTATCGATATGTTATATGTCCGATATCGGTGCGTATATCGTTAGGTTCGATGTTCGATTTAGGGAGGTGCTTATATCCTTCACGGAATGGGTATGGGGTGAAATATAAATGAATTACTGTATACTAAAACAGATATTCAATTCAATTCTTTCTTTATTATGCACCCCATACCCATCACTTGGGCGGCGGTGGAAAGGGTTACAGAGGCACATAATGGGTTCAGGAACTGAACCACATTTAGCTAAGCAAGTGGTGATAATCTTTTGAAGCTAGTTACACAGTTGTTAATGTTACATACACATGTATATGTATATATATATATATATATATATATATATATATATATATATATATATATATATATATATATATATATATATATCTATAGTGAGTCACACAGTTACTAGTCTTGCTCCACACTCACCCAACTGGGCGACAGCTTTACAGTCATGTGCAGGCTGCACCTACAGTCATGTGCAGGCTGCACCTACAGTCATGTGCAGGCTGCACCTACAGTCATGTGCAGGCTGCACCTACAGTAAGCACATTTTGGATACTTCGCTAAGATTCCTGGCAGTACATCATTATGAATGAAGTACTTTCACATTTCTTGCACTATACTAAAACTGTATTCAAAATTATAGAGATACATAATTAAGAATGAAGTACTTACACATTTCTTGGAGTCCATTGATAGTGCTGTCTCTGAATTCCGCGATTTTTTCACATTCCATTATATAATGACGCAAAGTATGCGAATAGTTCTGCTGACAGAGTTTACATTTAGTCAAGTCTACATCAGCAGATGTTACAAACTCCCAGAGGTACTTGTAGCCGAGCCTAAGCCTAGCAGTGGTAACATCTAGAAGTCTGCTAACCTTATTGGATGACCCATAGACGTGCGGTACTTCCTGCATAACAGAATGATGAAGATGGAGTAACTGGTGTGAATTTCACTTTGCCTTAAGTCTACAAGATTTTGTTGATGTTCTCGGAATATTGCTGCCCTCAGACTGCTCAAAGACAGTCCAAGATGGTAATGAATTCCTTCTTTATGAGCAAAAGCGTTGGCTAACTCATCAGTTTTATTATGCATTCGGAGACGAATATGGGAAGGAATCCACAGGAGACAAACTCTGAGGCCATCATTAAATATTTCATTATAGTATGTGTCTTTGCTTCAGACACAAGCATGTCACAGTTATACCTTGGGGAGCTGAGTGCAGAAATGATGTGGTTGAGGCAGACTCCACAGACGGTTTCAGATGCAATATACGGCCGAGTCTGAAGGGGTAGGTTTAGAGGCGGGACCAAAGAGCCGAAGCTCAACCACTGCAAGCGCAGTAAAGCGAGCCTATCCTTGAGGGAGAGAACATTATGTATGGTGAGACATCCACGTGGACCAGGCCCCAGGAGACAACCTTGCCAGCGTCATCACAGTGGAGTGACTCACCGGCCTGGTGCGCTGTGTCGTGACGCCGCGACGGTAACGCCACCTGCACCCGCTCAACACTCACCCACCTGCACCCGCTCAACACTCACCCACCTGCACCCGCTCAACACTCACCCACCTGCACCCGCTCAACACTCACCCACCTGCACCCGCTCAACACTCACCCACCTGCACCCGCTCAACACTCACCCACCTGCACCCGCTCAACACTCACCCACCTGCACCCGCTCAACACTCACCCACCTGCACCCGCTCAACACTCACCCACCTGCACCCGCTCAACACTCACCCACCTGCACCCGCTCAACACTCACCCACCTGCACCCGCTCAACACTCACCCACCTGCACCCGCTCAACACTCACCCACCTGCACCCGCTCAACACTCACCCACCTGCACCCGCTCAACACTCACCCACCTGCACCCGCTCAACACTCACCCACCTGCACCCGCTCAACACTCACCCACCTGCACCCGCTCAACACTCACCCACCTGCACCCGCTCAACACTCACCCACCTGCACCCGCTCAACACTCACCCACCTGCACCCGCTCAACACTCACCCACCTGCACCCGCTCAACACTCACCCACCTGCACCCGCTCAACACTCACCCACCTGCACCCGCTCAACACTCACCCACCTGCACCTGCTCAACACTCACCCACCTGCACCTGCTCAACACTCACCCACCTGCACCCGCTCAACACTCACCCCCCTGCACCCGCTCAACACTCACCCACCTGCACCCGCTCAACACTCACCCACCTGCACCCGCTCAACACTCACCCACCTGCACCCGCTCAACACTCACCCACCTGCACCTGCTCAACACTCACCCACCTGCACCCGCTCAACACTCACCCACCTGCACCCGCTCAACACTCACCCACCTGCACCCGCTCAACACTCACCCACCTGCACCCGCTCAACACTCACCCACCTGCACCCGCTCAACACTCACCCACCTGCACCCGCTCAACACTTACCAACACACCTACCCGAAAAGCGTCTCCTCCCTTCACAACGTTAGCGAGCTTCTTATTTCAACGTCAGATAATTACACTAATGAGATCAACCGCCCCCCCCCCCAGGACAAATTTTGGTAAATGATGATGAGTGTAACAATGAATTTACGTTGTAAATAATTATGCTTGGCTAAATAAACGTTACTGGGACATTTGTTTACCCGCAGGGCTCGGTCCCTACTCGAAACCCCTACACACCAATATTCATGCCCTAATCAAGTCTTATTAATTTGTTTTATTTTTCACCGAACGGCGAATTAATACGTTTAAAAGTCTTATATAACCTAGGCTTCATGGGGCATGTGAAATACAAAGAATGTAAATAACCTGTTTAAAATAAACGAATAATTAAAACTATGTATCCCAATTTGTAGATAGTTTTATCAAACTGTTGTTTATCTTTATAAATCAATAAATCGATATTTGAGATCCTCGTGGTACAAAAGGTTTCCAAAGCTCGTGCAAAAACGATGCTTTCTTGGCAGGCATGTTTGGCATTCATATTACAATAACACTTGCTTACAATACCTCTGTTTCGACCCCCTGTGTCAGTGTCCTCCTCGACCCCTTGTGTCTGCGTCTGCCTCAACCCCTTGTGTCTGCGTCTAGTGCCTCGACCCCTTGTGTCTGCGTCTAGTGCCTCAACCCCTTGTGTCTGCGTCTGCCTCAACCCCTTGTGTCTGCGTCTAGTGCCTCGACCCCTTGTGTCTGCGTCTAGTGCATCGACCCCTTGTGTCTGCGTCTAGTGCCTCAACCCCTTGTGTCTGCGTCTGCCTCAACCCCTTGTGTCTGCGTCTGCCTCAACCCCTTGTGTCTGCGTCTGCCTCAACCCCTTGTGTCTGCGTCTGCCTCAACCCCTTGTGTCTGCGTCTGCCTCAACCCCTTGTGTCTGCGTCTGCCTCAACCCCTTGTGTCTGCGTCTGCCTCAACCCCTTGTGTCTGCGTCTGCCTCAACCCCTTGTGTCTGCGTCTGCCTCAACCCCTTGTGTCTGCGTCTGCCTCAACCCCTTGTGTCTGCGTCTGCCTCAACCCCTTGTGTCTGCGTCTGCCTCAACCCCTTGTGTCTGCGTCTGCCTCAACCCCTTGTGTCTGCGTCTGCCTCAACCCCTTGTGTCTGCGTCTGCCTCAACCCCTTGTGTCTGCGTCTGCCTCAACCCCTTGTGTTAGTGTCTGCTCGACTCTGTGTCAGCGTCCGTCTCGCTTCCTCGTGTAAGTGTCCGCCTCAATTACTTGTGTCAGCGTCGTCCTCCCATCGTTGTGTCAACGTCCTCCTCCCGTCGTTGTGTCAACGTCCTCCTCCCGTCGTTGTGTCAACGTCCTCCTCCCGTCGTTGTGTCAACGTCCTCCTCCCGTCGTTGTGTCAACGTCCTCCTCCCGTCGTTGTGTCAACGTCCTCCTCCCGTCGTTGTGTCAACGTCCTCCTCCCGTCGTCGTGTCAGCGTCCTCCTCCCGTCATCGTGTCAACGTCGTCCTCCCGTCGTTGTGTCAACGTCCTCCTCCCGTCGTTGTGTCAACGTCCTCCTCCCGTCGTTGTGTCAACGTCCTCCTCCCGTCGTTGTGTCAACGTCCTCCTCCCGTCGTCGTGTCAGCGTCGTCCTCCCGTCGTTGTGTCAGCGTCGTCCTCCCGTCGTTGTGTCAGCGTCGTCCTCCCGTCGTCGTGTCAGCGTCCTCCTCCCGTCGTTGTGTCAGCGTCCTCCTCCCGTCGTCGTGTCAGCGTCGTCCTCCCGTCGTCGTGTCAGCTTCCGAGAAGCGAGCCGCGTTTAGGATCTCTTGGCCCTCCTTCACTCGTCGTACCCTGGACCCTCCGAGACCTGATGAACTTACAGTAAGAACAATACGGGTCATCTGTCTTGGGACATCCTTTTCCTTTGACCCCTTTTTCCAGCGATGGGCAGAATGGGTTGTCATCATTTTTACAGGGGATCTCAACATTCTTTTGAAGAATACTATATTTTTAACTTGTTGCATATGCGTAGGGTTTTTTGAATTAGCTGTTGCTACAAAAATGTGTTGAGCAAACAAGTGCAGCGGGCCGCCCGAGGGCTTCAGGACAGCCAATTAGTGAGAAGGGACGAGGGTATTGTGCTGGATTGTACTCAAGACTTGCAGGTAAACTTGCCAAGCAAACTCGTGAAGTAAACTAGTGCAGGATTGTCCCCCACTTGCCGGCCGTCGGTCAGTCTGGCCTTCGCCTGCGCCATGCCGCCAAAGTCGCCCCTCTCGCTGCCTGCACCGTAATTTAGCATCATATTTCCTTTATCTTCGCGTGGGTCTGAGCGGTTGGGTGGCCCTTGCTGCCCCCTGCCATAAGGGCGATGGCTGGCTGGTGGCAGGGGCGGGGCACCTGCGTACAGCAAGACGCGCTCCCCACACACACTCAAGAGCTTCCTCGCTTTTGCACAAGTTCAGGCCCTTATACATGTGATTTCATTAAGCAAACAGCCAGTGTGAGGCCGTGACAACAGACGCCGGGTATAGCAGAGCAGTGGACAGTGGTGATCAGGCGCAGGACGCTTATGGGACACCCGTGGGACACCCGTGGGACGCCCGTGGGACGCTCACCAGCAGAAGCCCGCCAGCAACGGTCGGGAGGGGACCACTGCTCACCCTGAAGACTCGAGAGCGCCTCATTATATGTGTATAACACTCAAAATACAAACCATTCATAGAAACTCCCAGGAGACGGGGGAGGACTGTGACACACCCGTCGTGAGGTGAGGCAGGGCCACGGGTGGAGGGTAGAGCCACGGGTGGAGGGCAGAGCCACGGGTGGAGGGCAGAGCCACGGGTGGAGGGCAGGGCCACGGGTGGAGGGCAGGGCCACGGGTGGAGGGCAGGGCCACGGGTGGAGGGCAGAACCCCGGGTGGAGGGCAGAGCCACGGGTGGAGGGTAGAGCCACGGGTGGAGGGCAGAGCCACGGGTGGAGGGCAGAGCCACGGGTGGAGGGCAGGGCCACGGGTGGAGGGCAGGGCCACGGGTGGAGGGCAGGGCCACGGGTGGAGGGCAGAACCCCGGGTGGAGGGCAGAGCCACGGGTGGAGGGTAGAGCCACGGGTGGAGGGCAGAGCCACGGGTGGAGGGTAGAGCCACGGGTGGAGGGCAGAGCCACGGGTGGAGGGCAGAACCCCGGGTGGAGGGCAGAGCCACGGGTGGAGGGTAGAGCCACGGGTGGAGGGCAGAGCCACGGGTGGAGGGCAGAACCCCGGGTGGAGGGCAGAGCCACGGGTGGAGGGTAGAGCCACGGGTGGAGGGCAGGGCCACGGGTGGAGGGTAGAGCCACGGGTGGAGGGCAGAGCCACGGGTGGAGGGTAGAGCCACGGGTGGAGGGCAGAGCCACGGGTGGAGGGCAGAACCCCGGGTGGAGGGCAGAGCCATGGGTGGAGGGCAGAACCCCGGGTGGAGGGCAGAGCCACGGGTGGAGGGCAGAGCCACGGGTGGAGGGCAGAGCCACGGGTGGAGGGCAGAACCCCGGGTGGAGGGCAGAGCCACGGGTGGAGGGCAGAGCCACGGGTGGAGGGCAGGGCCCCATCCAGAGTAGGGCCGCGGGTGGAGATAAGGGCCACGGAACCCTTTCCTCCACCGCCCACGGGATGGGTATGGGGTGCAAAATAAAGAAAGAAATTGTATTTTAGTTTTAAGATTTACATATTACGTTTAGGTGTAGTAATGCTATCATGTTTATAGTAATATTTTGAGTCAATTGGCTGCTAGTGGTATTTCCATTTATGGCACAGGTATTGTTGAAGGTCATTTGTGAATAGAGATTTTAAATGCATTAACTCTCGACCAAACATACTTTAACAGAAGAAATTCTTGTCATATATCTCAAGTCCATTAAGGTATTTTGCTTTCATTTGCATCTTGCTGTGCTGCCCACACCGTGTTTAAACAGTTTAGCTTAGTTCAGTTGCCGGTATCTCTAAGTATCGTCTATGATGTGTTTCATCTGTATTTTCTCTACGTAAGAGTTAGTTGGGGATTATCTTCGTGAAAACTCTGAACCCTTCTTACACACACACACACACACACACACACATATATATATATATATATATATATATATATATATATATATATAAATATATATATATATATATATATATATATATATATATATATATATATATATAATATGTCGTACCTAGTAGCCAGAACGCACTTCTCAGCCTACTATGCAAAGCCCGATTTGCCTAATAAGCCAAGTTTTCATGAATTAATTGTTTTTCGACTACCTAACCTAACATTTTCGGCTACCTAACCTAACCTAACATATAAAGATAGGTTAGGTTAGGTTAGGTAGGGTTGGTTAGGTTCGGTCATATATCTACGTTAATTTTAACTCCAATAAAAAAAAATTGACCTCATACATAATGAAATGGGTAGCTTTATCATTTCATAAGAAAAAAATTGAGGTAAAATATATTAATTCAGGAAAACTTGGCTTATTAGGTAAATCGGGCCTTGCATAGCTGGCCGAGTACGACGTTCTGGCTACTAGGTACAATATATATATATATATATATATATATATATATATATATATATATATATATATATATATATATATATATATATATATATATATACCTGTATATGAATGAGTTTGGATGGATAAAAATAGGAGCTGCCACGTATGGGCAAATAGTCCTTTGCAGTTTCCTTGATTCTTATACACTGCTTTGATTTTATTTCAGGACAAATAAAGGACAAATGTAATGTAAGAAAAGTTTTATCCTTTAAACAAAGTGTGTGTAGCTGATGTCTGTTAAACTATATTTTACATTATTTTAAATATATCCTAATAAAATACCTGTATATATCTCTAATTTTCCAGACATGGCAGATCGCAGTGATGTACAGGACTCCTGTAACTTGGAGATCTCCGCGTGTCCTGAGCCACACCTGGAGGCCACACAGGACCTTGAGCTGCTGGCTCAGGAGATAGCTGAAGCTGCCGTGGAGGAAAAGAGGTCGTCCAACACTTCGTCACCAACCCCATCACAACAGTCTCTCTCAGAGCTAGAGAGTACGGAGGAGACAGACAAGGACAAAATTGAGGAAGGTCAAACAGAGAGAGGAGGTACTAGAGAGGAGTCGATTGATGTGGACGAAGAAAAAGGCGAGAGGCCTAGGTCTGACAGCCCAGTCGATGAGGCTTCTTGGGTCCTTGTAGACGCCGAGGTTGAAATCGATAACAGCAGACAAAATGACGAAGACAGCCAAAGAAGACCCCTGGAGTATAAATTTAGTGTTTTTAGAAAGTTCTTGGCGCGAGGAGATCTGCGCCAGAAGCTTACAGACATAGGCTTGACGTGCGACCCCAGCAGCGAGCCACAGGCCGAGCAAGATGACAGCCTTAAGCAGCAAGATGTGCTCAGCCTGCAAGAGCTGGTTGTATCTTGTTCAGAGTCTATGGTGATCTGCGACATGCCTAAGGTATCTGCCTCGTTCCAACATAATCAAAAAAATCTTCACACCATTTAAAATATTTTTTTGTTTAAATCATGTCCCCCTCTCTAAATCCTGAGTTGACACCTCCGACCACTCCAGTCTAGTGTGTGTCTGCTTTCGCATTGGTATCCAGAATGATATCCATAACGATATCCAGAACCTCTTCAACATTCTGTACCACAGTGCTGTATAGTCATTCTAACTTATTACTTGCTTACAACAATTGTTTACTTCCTTACATCTTTTGACAGATTAATTATTCATAGAAAGGCATAATAATCGAAAATGTTTCATATGGTTTACAGATGTATAATTTTAAGTTGTTGAACGTTATTATCATGAGTTCCCTAAAATGAGAAGCTATTATTATATGCCTCAAAAGACCAAAAGAAAATCTTATAAATATATATAAATTATAATAAGCTTACTTTTTCATGGGTACTTTATAATTGATGGTCATATGGCCTTATTTTTTCATTAAATCTAAAGATATGAACAAAATTTATAAATATAATTTCCAAAATAAATTGTTAATCATTAAAGTTAAGAAAAATTATGATTAAAATCTACTTAATAAAACTTATTAACCCTTTGCATTTGCTTGCTGTAATATGCCCGTGGATTTTCTCATAAGATTCTGAGCCTTTCAGGTAGGTGAGGAGGAGGAGGAAGACGACTCTCAACTAGAACTCTTCCTCAAGGACCTGCCAGACTGTCCCAAGCTCTCAGGCTGGAGGGGCACCTTCTCCGGCGCTCAGGTGAGCACGTTAGTCAGGTCAGATGGCAGAGATGAATGTCTGTGAGTACACCCTACCAACCAGGATACAATAAGAACATAAGAATTGGCTCATACGTGGCAATTCCTATTTATATCAACCCAAATCTTTTTTATACATGTCTAACCTACGCTTGAAACAATCAAGTGATCCCACATTGTTACCCGATAGCCTGTTCCACAAATTAAGTTTCCAAACCAGTATTTATCCAGGTCTTTCATCAATTTAAATGTATCCAGTTTATATACATTGTTTCGTGTTCATGTATTTAATGCCTTATTAATATCCAATTTCACTACTCAAAAATTACATTACCGTGATATATCAATGAAAAAAATCCACAGGAGCC
Source organism: Procambarus clarkii (assembly GCF_040958095.1). NCBI lineage: Eukaryota > Metazoa > Arthropoda > Malacostraca > Decapoda > Cambaridae > Procambarus > Procambarus clarkii. The sequence goes on from NC_091158.1 coordinate 10,037,689, forward strand.
GTGATGAGGATTCGAACCTATGTGCTGGGTATTCCCAGACGCATGCTCTAAACGACTACGCCAAGACATGGTCAAAAGAATTGCAACCTGGGGTACTACTGCACCCTTCAGGATTCCTAAGGCTTCCACTGAAGCCGAACCAGGATTTCACACATTTCTCCCATGCACTCTGGCTCTGTCCTCCAATAATTCTACCTCTGACGCCTCTATTTCAGTACAGAGAGCTCACATTATCGTGATATATCCCAAGTACCCCAGGATGCAATTCTTTTGATCATGTCGTGACGTAGTCGTTTAGAGCGTGCATCTGGGAATATCCAGCGCATAGGTTCGAATCCTTTGGATTTTCTAATATTCCATTTGTTTTCTCAATTCATCCACTTGTACACTTCAATAATACCACCCCAACTCCTCTCCTCACTAGAGAATGTAAATTAAATATTTTCAATCTCTTTTCGTGTCTAATGACTCACTTGCCACAGAAAGGAGGGGAGAGATATAGCCATTGAATGTCTTAAAAGAGGCAGTTGAAACAATGGTGAATGAAGCCCATAAATAAGCCATTAGCGTAATATCTACCTAACAGGTCCCGCATTTCAGGTGGTGGTGGTGGTGGAGCGTCAGGGAGGGCTGGTGGTGGCTGGGGTCACGGTGCGCCACATCGACCTCCTCTCCGCCCTCGCCTCCCTCCAGCAGCTCGTTACTTCAACAGGTATGCAGGCGATGAGTCACAGTAACGTGGCTAAAGTAAGTTGACCAGACTACACACTAGAAGGTGAAGGGACGACGACGTTTCGGTCCGTCCTGGACCATTCTCAAGTCGATTGTGAATGGTCCAGGACGGACCGAAACGTCGTCGTCCCTTCACCTTCTAGTGTGTAGTTTGGTCAACTTCAACAGGTATGTACTACATCCTTCCCCTAGTCGCGCGCAAGTCAGCTAGAACCTTAATCCAGCACGCCACATTACACTCTCACATTGTCTAACATTCCCACATACATGGCACCTGATCCAGAGCAATCAGTCTACACCTATTGATAGAGCTAATATACAGGCTATTCTGTTTAATATTTGATTGTGTATTTTTATTTATATGTATTATTAATGTACTTTTTCATCACAAAGGATCTGGTTCTTGCAGTTTCATTAGTTTCGTTACCAATAAATTTATAATTAGCCGGCCAGATTATGAAATCCTTTAGTATGAAAGTGCTTTTTGCATGTATATTGAAGGTATGACAATTATTAGGAACTGAGATATGAGGACTGGATGAAGGGACACTGTCCAGTCACTTGAACCATAGGGAATTGAACACGGATCCTACAAGAAGTGAGGCCTTCCCTCTGCCGACCAGTATAAATGGATGAAAAAATTACCGAAACAATTTTTTTAACAGATGGAAAATTTACAATGTTTATTAATGTGTTGTTAGTGTAGTATAGTAGAAATCAGAACCCACAGGCAGACGCGCGGTGACAGCCAAGACCGGTTGGGGAAAACCTATTTTTACCAGAGTTAATTTCCTGTCATTGTTGGGTAATCATGGCAGGATAAATATTCCCTCTCGCTGTGATCAACTGGCAAATAGCTTCATTAGAATTTTAAACCCAGTGAAATTAGAGCAGGCGAATTAATCGCATCTCCAGAAAACCCTATAATCTATGGGATTCTGGTCCGTGTTTTGCGTCCCCACAAGGCTCAATTTAGCACAGATTCATTTTGTAAACTACAAGGAGTTGTAAGCCTTACTGAGATCTGCCATAAGAATTATATTCGTGAACGTGGATGTCTCAAAGCCCCTGTCCAATCAATTAAGGTTCGATATCGTCTCAAGTCGTGAGCAATTTGACATGGCAAACATAATTTTTTGCGGGAATTGACAGTTGCATCATCAGCGTTGACGCCAGGAGCAGAAAACGTCAATCTGGGTGATGTAAATTAAAAACATGTCCTGGAATTTAAATTAGCTAATATTGATTTGCCAAATATAGGCTATGTATATTTAGGGTAAGTGGTAGCGACAATAAACTAATAACCATGGGCAGTTAGGTATATTGTAGAGCAAACTGGATCCACAAGATAAACTGATAGTCATGTTCAACACAGTTCAACATAGCACTATAGGCATCAGTACACAGCCAGGATTATACGTCGTATCCTCATCAAGATCATGTGCTGTGTTCTTAGAATTCTCAAGTCTAGTTATCTTACGACACAGTAAAAACCCTTCATTTAACATATGCGCACTTTATTTTTATTGGTTTATTATGCGCCCAATGCCAATCTGTTATGTCAATTTCGGCCCGGTAAACCCCCAAAGACATCTGACGCGTCTCACTGTGTGAGAACTCGCTGGTGGGTGGTAGGGGAGGGGTACAGTCACCCCATGCCCCCTGTACTGTGGGTGGTAGTGGAAGGGTTACAGTCGTCCCATACCCATCCTGTAAAATGTAATGTGTCTGTAACTGGACCGACTAAAATGCCTAAATCTGTATTCTTTAGAGGGCAGGCGGAGGATATGCATAATAATTTACACGTTAGGCCTAATTATAATTTAATTGTATCTTTGTGTAGGTTTGGTGTCCTATGCTGATATTGATGTTCCCAGCCTCCTGGCTCGTGCTGCATGAGTCATTGCTACCTCCAGTCTTCTGCGCCTCCTTCAGTATGTTACACAGCCTTCATGTACTGTATTACAATTTATATGCATTTCATTCACCAATAATAAGAATTTATTTATAAAAATTACAGAATTTCTGAATACAGGGATTTCATAGTAGGTACCAGGTATTTGTATTTGTTATGAAGCGAATAATCGTATTCAGCATTTTGGGAATACATTAATGTGCATTTTTTAACTAGAACATTTTTGGGGTCATATACTATACTGTATTTAATATTATGAGAAGTAAGTTAACATTGTGCATAATTTGTATAACACTCACACAGTACAGTATATTATTTGAAAATCATATGATATGTGATTTTCTAGGGGAGCCCTTTCGGCTACCCGGAGCTATCCAGACTGATATGTATATTATTAGACTTTGACATCAGTCTGTGTAAATGGAGTTCTAGGCCTACCAGGGACCGCGAACCAGAACCTTGCCCCCCTCAGAAAGGTACGAGGAGCAATGACCTATAGAAGTGCACATGTGATTTGGAGCCTTCTATGTCTGCCATCGACCGGGCCAGGCACCCAGAAAGGTAAGCGCCTCAAAGCAAACCCCTGTTCTGGTTAAAACTACTACTGAAAACTAACGAGTGGACAGAACTCCCCAATTGAAAACGCGCAAACGAGCATGACGTCACACATGCCGCCCCGCTTGTCTGCGCAGTTCCCCCTCTCCCCAGGGGGGAAAGGGGGTGCCCCAGACTCCTCGTGGCGGCTATTTACACCCCAGTTCTCGGCTAATGTGTTTGAGGCTCGGTCATGTGGCTCCAGCTCCTGATTCTCTCTGTGTTGTGCTGTGCCTTGTGTCCGGTACTACTCTTATGATGGCATGCGAGCTGGGAGTAATATTCACAGGTACTCGGGCTACATGTGCTTAGGGTTCCTTTCCCTGAGTGCCCTGTAACCCCTTGGGGTTTGGGGTTATCTTCCACAAGTCACCTTGGGGTCTACCTCTGTTGGTCTTTTGCTACTCGGTGATTGACCACCCTGGGAGTGTTGGGGGGTTTCCCTCCTTCCTTGTTTACCTTGGGGTAAGTGGTAGTTTTTGCACTAATAGGGACGCAGGGTACTGCGCAGTTAGTTTTCACCTATTACAGTGGCCGGTTCTGCTCCTTCTGGGTGCGTTGTCCTCTTGCAGGGTTTTTCTTTTCTTTTTTTGTTTCTGCCTGGTGGGGGGGGGGGGAGAGGGTCTGCTTTTGTTCCCCTACCCCCCTTCCCCGTTATCTTAGGGTTTTGACCTCCTGTGTTCGGTGGTACCCCCTACTTGTCCCCTGTGAGTGGACACGTTCCGGGGGTACAGTTTTAGAAGTTTGTTTGGTAGACTTGGGCGCCAGTTTGCAGTACCCTGCCTGGGCTTACCATTGGCCTTGGGAAACCCCACGGGGGCGCAAGGGGGTCCGATGAATGCGAAACCTGGGTCCCCTCTCGCCTTGTGCGGGTTTGAGGGTTGCTCTGTCCCCTTGTCTCGGCGATGCTCATTTTTTTACCTCTGTCATGCTGCCCAACAGGCAGCATGACAGAGGCAAAAATAATGCTTTGGATGCTTTCGACCCAAAGTCCTGAAAGCATTGTTGCTTGTTTGTGACTCACTTCAGCCAATCAACCGATGACAATATTCGGGTGCAGGCGGATGACTACTCCTCCTCCCAGTGGTAGTGGGAGGAGTAGTCTCATTTCCCTCCTTTCGGACTCTGTCCCAGGTCTGGTTTCTGTTGGAACCGGCCACTTGGATGGTGTCCCTGGACCTCAATTACGTGTATTTACACGTTCTGATTCATCCAGGGTTCAGGGACTGGCTCGGTTTTGTTGTGGGGCTTCTCGGTTACCGTTTTCGTTGTCTCCCATTCGGGTTAAACCTAGCTCCTCGTGTGTTCATGCGCCTTACCCTGGTCGTGGTGGCCCGTCTGCGTCTTTTAGGTGTTCGAGTGTTGGCATACCTCAGGCCTTGCATGCTAGGTACAGGTTGCTGCAACGTGCTAGGTTGGTTGCTACCCCGGATGTCCCGAGGCTGCCCCGTTTTGTTTAAAGGGGACCCGGACTTGCAGGTGTTGGTCGCTTCGGACTTGGTTCAATCCGCACCCCCCTCGTTCTTCCCCTGCTGTGGTTCATTCTGGTCTCCTCTCCCTCTTGCTTCAGCTCTGAAGAGTCTGAGGGCTTTGGGGTCGGGGCAGCTTTTAGAGGATTCTGAGACTCGGGCAGTTTTGGGGGTTGCCCCTTCCGGGGTGGCAACGGAGACATTCGAGTCGGTTCCTCCAGCCATGGTGACGGGGTCTGACCAGTGGGTTCCCCTTCCTTCCAGCTTTTCTGACTGTCCCAGCTTTTTCTTATGAGGCCGTGGCTTTGGAGGATGACTCATCGCCAGGGCCGGATGTGGAGGTTCCCAGGGTTGGGGAGGGGCTGATTTGAGGGCCTTGGGCCCCACTGGACCCCACCTGGGTTTTCCAACCCTCGGAGCAGGGCTTTCTGTTACAAGGAGTAGGGTTTTCCTTTCCCCCCTCTGCATATGAATTGGATATAGGTTCAGCCCCTCCCCGGATTCGGTTCCGTATCCCTTCGGGTCCTTTGGTTCCGTTCTTCTGGAGGTTTTTGGCTTCCCGTGTCTCGCCTACTGAGGTTCGGGCGGCCATTGCAGCTTACCTTCTGCGAGACACGGAATTTGCCTCTTTTAATGGATCTATTATCCTTCATGTTTGGGTCATCGTCTCCATACTGGGTTCGTTATGAGGTTCCAGAGTCGTCCTGGCTTGCAGACTGCCTATTGTTGTTGTTGGATGCTTAGAGTACTTTCTGTCGTACCCACACACTTGAGTGATGCAAGGCGTTGATGGTGGTCTAGGTTTACCTGAGGGGGCGACTTCGAGCACCTCAATGCATGTTTATTCGCCCCCTGCTCCTCTGCTGGATGTTGGCGCTGTTTAGCTTCATGTGCAGGTTCTCTCGCTGTGGGCTGCGCTGGTGGCTGAGGACTTGCGCGCTCGTGGCTTGCTGGCTAAAGTCTTGCGTTTCTTTTCCTTTGTGAAGCTGTCTTTGGATTGGCTTGCAGAGGATGTAAAGGTGCTTGGGGTGGTTCCTGGGTCTGGTGCCTTGGTCTCAGGGGCTTGTGCATCGTCTGCGCTGCTGAAGCTGTTTGCGCCGATCCTGCTGGATGCGGTATCGCAATTTTTCCCTGCGTGTTAGCAGGTGTTGCTCGCTTCCTATTTGGTATTTGCTTGGGCCTTGGCTCTTAGTTTCTTCGCCTATTTGTCCTTTGCTGTTTACAGAGTCTGTGGTTGGGCAGTTTCTGCAGGCGGCCTGGCTGGGGCAGCCTGGCTAGTTGTCGTCCGATGGTGGACTTGTTGGTTCTTTGGGGTCCTGGGGGGGGGGCGTGGTATCCCGGAAGGGTCGTGCCAGGGCTCGGAGTTCCGCTCGACGTAGTACACATAACTAAGAAAGTCTCTAAAACAGTTGGTATACTCTCTAATATCAGAAATTATGTACCCTACTTTGCTCTCTTCTCACTATATTATGCACTTATCTATCCCTATCTTACTTCCGGTATCTGTGCATGGGGTTCAACATCTGCAAACTACCTCAAGCCCATTATCACAGCAAAAATCTGCTATCAGAACAATAACAAACTCTGCTTTCAGACAACACACAGCTCCCCTGTTTCAATCCTTTAACATGCTAACCATAAATTCACTCCACACATTCTCTTGTGTCAATAACATTTACAAAACCCTTTTCTTGAGTGCAAACCCTGGTCTGAAACTCTTCCTGGACATATGTAATAGAACACATAATCACCACACCAGACATAAATATCTCTTTAATATCCCTATAGTCAAACTTAATCTGTGTAAACACACTATGCAAATAAAGGGACCTAGTCTATGGAACTCACTCCCTAACGAATTGAAAAGCTGTCCAATTTTTGCCTTATTCAAAAATAAAACCAAAAAGTACCTAATTTCATCCTCATAGTTTCCTACCTAGTGCTTTAAACTCTCTCACTATCCAGTGTGAGTTTATAATCTGTATCTGAATCTGTATCCACTATATCTGTATTTTGTGCTACCCAATCCCCCAATTTATGTACCTAAGCCATATAACTTTACCATTGTATTCATTGATATCATCTTTATCATGGTTGTTATATTGAGCGCACATTGTGTGCTACGTAATCCCCCAATAAATATACCTAAGCCTTACAACTTTACCATTAAACATTGCTGTCATCTTATATGTGCTATCAGTGTGCTTAATGTGCCTACTAATCTTGTCATATTACGGGTATCACTCAAGCTATCAATTAAAGCTTTCAATGTGCTTTAATGTACTTTAATATACCTACTAATCTCTCAAATTTTCTTACAATGTACCTGTTAACATTTTATACATTTTCCTAGAAATTACCTGCGTATTATCTATTAGATTAAGGACCTACCAGAAACCCTGTGCGTACTAGTGGCTTCACAAAAATGGAAACACATCATGCTATGTACTCTCATAAACCCAATGTAACTTCTTGTATATAAATAAATAAATAAATAAATAAATAAATAAATAAATTTGTGCGTCACGACCTCTGTGACTGGGGATGCGCTTTGGATTGATCCGGTTTCCCTTCTTCCCTGTTGCAGGGTTCGGGTCTCTTAGGTCATCTGTAAGGTTATTCAGTCTTCCCAGTCTGCAGTCTATCTCTGTGCCCATGACGTTTGTAAGTTTGCTGTGCTTGCTGACGTTTTCGGTAACATGTCTTGGGGTGACATTCGGGCACGGGGTTTTTGCCGATCGAACAGGATCCTGACTGCACGCTACCTCGTAAATGTTCCTGGGCCTAGTCGGGCCTGTGTCGCGTTGGGTTAGCAGTTGCAGTCTGTTGTTTCGACTTCGAGTCGAGGAGCGAGCGCCGACCGCCTCCCGGTTAAGCCTCTTTTGTTTCGTCTTTTGTGATGTAGCTCCGGGGAGCCGAAGGGGCTTCCTCCAGAAAACCAACTTTGAATGTAATGAAACGCCATTTGCTGAGTGAGATCCGAAGGCTCCCCGGCAACCCTCCCTTCCCCAGGTCGGCAGTTTTTTCGCGTGTTTTGACATCCAGCCGAGAACTGGGGTGTGGATAGCCGGGGCGAGGGGTCTGGGGCTTCCCCTTCCCCCTCTCAGGAAGGGGAAAGCTGCGCAGACAAGTGACACATGTAATATCATGCTCGTTTGCTTGTTTTCAATTGGAGAGTTCTGTCCAGTCGTTAGTTTTCAGTAGAAGTTTTAACCAGAATAGGGGGTTTGTTTCGAGGCGCTTACCTTACTGCCCGAAACGCTTTGCGTAATAGTGGCTTTAGGCATTGTATGTACTAGCTCTATCTTTAAAGCCAACAAACTTTGTAAAATCTCTTTATGTATGTACATTACCTAAATAAAAATTATTATTATTATTATTATTATTATTATTATTATTATTATTATTATTATACCTTTCTGGGTGCCTGACCCGGTCAATGGCAGACATAAAATGCTCCAAATCCATGTGCACTTCTATAGGTCAATGCTCCTCGTGTCTCTCTGAGGGGGCCAGGTTCTGACTCGTAGTCCCTGGTAGACCTAGAACTCCATTCACACTGACTGATGCCAAAGTCTAATAATATACATATCAGCCTGGATAGCTCCAGAGGAGCCTTCGAGTCTCGCCCAGAAAAGTGTTTCATTGCATTCAATGCTGTTTTTTTAGAGTGAAACTTAATACTAAAGGGTATACTGTAGTTTACTTTATTTTAGCTTCTTTGGATTTAGGTTAATATTATAATAGCACATTTACAGTATTTAATACTAATAATAGCAACAAAAACAACTGACTTATTGAGGATGAACTATTTACAAAGGGTCCTGTAATGCAGTGGTTTATATCCTTGGCTCACAGCTGAAGGTCCCAGGTTAAATCCCTGGCCAAGACAGGCACAATTGGGCACATTTCCTTTCATCTGGTGCATTTGTTCACCTGGCAGTAAAATAGTTAGTTACCCCAGGAGTTAGGCAACCTTCGTTGGTTACGGGACTTTGATACACCTAAGTATGGATTTCTGTTCCTGACAATGTGAATTATGATTTATCCTGTGGCATAGTGATATGCAGTATTAGGTTACAGCCAAAAGGTCCCAGATTCAGTTCCCACAGCAGAAAATAAGTGTTTGGCCACTATTTCCTTGCATCTAATTATCTAATCACCTTGGAGTAAAAAGGTAGCTGGGAGTTAGGTAGCTGTTGTGCAATGCATCCTGAGGTGGTCAGTAATTGACCTAAGAGTGAATTTGATAAGATTAAGAGGTTTCCTTTTGCCGGGTATGGGAAACTAAATTTAATTGAGCCTTTTGTGGCTCACTCTTGCAGGTATGTTGAATGCATCACAAATGGCCTTTTCTGGTTTTATCCAATTTGGATAGAATGGGAGCTGGGTAAGGCTTCCTTCCACTGGATATGAAAGATGTTCACTCTCTCATGGAATCACAATCTTCTGGCTATGGCTTAATTCTCTCTATGGTCATGATACTGTTTGGTAGTCACTATGTCTCAAGTGGAGCCCATGGGAGCTAATCTCTCTTTCCTCCAGTCAAGATAGTGATACCACACTTGCAGAAATTAGTGTGTGTTTTTTATAGGCTGAATAATTTTGCTTGCTTCCTTGTGACCAGTTCCAATGCAGTTCTTCTCCACTCTTCACACAACATATCGCCCATTTTCTCTATTTACACTAATCCAGGCGCTCTGCTGTTAATCACATGAAATTTTTATGGCAGGTCAATCACTGTAAAGAGACCGACTTTCTGATGCATGTGACACAATAGTTGCTGCAGAGATTTCTGGCTATCTACCAGGTGTCATCTGTGTGGCAACTCTTATAATTTTCTGATATGACTGTTTTATGGAGAAGCTCATGCTTAATATGATTGCTTCATATAGTGGCATTGTTAGAGCCTCTCCAGTTTTGTCCTATGTCAACATACCTGAATATCTGTCCTTAAAATATAACAAAACCTTTCTTTATGCAGTATTATAACCTGCCTGGTCACTAGACAAGGGTCTAGAATTGTCATTGGCGAGGTTTTGTGCTTCACAGTTCTTCAAAGATTTTACCTGCAAAACAATCTTTCTTACTTATTTTAGATATGACCAACAGGGTAAAAAGCCACATAGCACATGGTTGTTGCATCTTGCTTTTTCATGATTTCCTTTGGCTGGTTATATCCTTGCAGCATTATCTGATGGCTTTCATTCATGTGTTCTCTAACAGGCTTTTTATTAATCCTCAGTCAGTTCTGCTATTCAGGTTAAGATTGATCAGCCTCAGGAATACTCAAGAGCTTTTGATTTGAAGGGGTTTACTATCAATAAAGCCTTCTTCTCTGCTGTCCTGCTTGGATATTAGGAATACTACCTTCCTTCATAGGCATAAGATTTATTGTTTGTGACCCCAGTGCACAGCATTGGGCAACTTTTCTTTGTGCTGAATCTCTTGTTTTGGTATATTTATGCTAGGGGACATACTCTTCACCCGAAATCAGCGTAATCCCTCAGGGCTCTACACCATATTAAAGTTTTTTACCATTTTGCTTTACAAAGTTGACTCTTTAGAGAACAACAAATTGCAATACTGAAGCTCACAAAGAAGGTTTCAAGTGAATGTGAAAAGCATCATTTTTAACAAAATTATTCTTCTGCTTACACTCCCTCCCTTGTTTTTTTCCACTTCCATTGTGAGTAAAATTGACGAAGAATGCCACGGAAGCCAGGGTAGTTGGAGAGATCCCTCCTTTGGTAATTACCCAAATGTCAAAACAAAGATAGGTAGAATATCAAAACAAAGATATTTGGAAAGGCTCAAAGACTTTCCAAATGCTTCATGGCATGAAAAGAACTGCCAGGCAGTGTTTTTGCTAACTACCTGTTGATCCACTTAGTCACGTACCTTTGGACACACATGACTTACAGCATAACGTGGTCCATTGCCTAAAGTCTCCTCACATTCTCTAATGGGTTCCTGTACTAGATTTGAGGCAAGCACTGACCAGAATTTAAGTTTTGTCATTCATTCTTAGAAATCATTGCACAGTGGGTTTACATAATAATACTTCATATGAGTATTGACGAATTATTGTATATTGATTTTAAGTTAACATACCAGAGTAATCTAATAGTGCTCGGTTTGGTTAGGGCTACCTGGCATCATTAATACTGGCCATCCTTATTTTTTCAACATTATTATTATTAGTGTTCTTTTGCCTTTAGTAGCTAATATTTTTATTTATTTATTTATACAGAATATACAAGAGTTCTTACATTCTTGTACAGCCACTAACAAGCGTAGCATTTCGGGCAAGTCCTTAATCCTATGTTTCCCAGAATACGACCCGCCAAATCGTTTAACTACCAGGTACCCATTTTACTGTTGAGTAAACAGAGACTACAGATAAGGAGTGACGCCAAGTAAATCCTTCCCACCCAGGATATGAACCCAGGACAAAGCACTCGTGAAAAGCTATTAAAAGCTATTAAAGCTATTACTTTAGTACCTGTAGTTAATAAATCCTACAGTTAGTGGGATTTAACTTTACTGTGAATGTGATTTAACAGTTACTGTAGCAGGGCCAGCCCTATTGACAGTGTGGACCTGTGCTGTTAGGGGCAATCTCTTGTTATTTTTGTGTATTTTTTGTTAGTGCTTTATTTGCAAGAAAAAAAATAAGTATTACTGTACCAGCAAAAGTAGTTTTGGAATTCCACACTATAAATGACATCCGCACATGTAACTAGGAATTCCACTTACTATAAATGATGTTGCCACATTGCCCAGAATCAAGCAGCCTCCCATTAACCAATCAATGAGCAGTCTTGGTCTAAGCCAAGATATACAAATAAAGACCATCTTCAAGAGCAACAGTCAATCAAATAAAATCGAGGCCAAGCACATTGAAAAGCTCTGTACCTCAGGGGACAATCATTGGACCACCACTTTTCCTTTTTCTCATACCAGATCTAGATAAAAATACAAGGCATAGATTCATATAATCTTTTGCAGATGACACAAATATTTGCATAAAAATTATTTTTAGAGAAGACATTGACAAATACAGGATGATATTAATGAAGATTTTGGTTGAGCAGCGGAAAATAATATGATGATAACAGTGATAAATTTCAGATATTTAGGTATGGTAAAAATGAAGACCATTAACAAAATACAAGGTACAAAACACAATCAGATCTATCCAGAGTTGGAAACAACATGTAAAGGATCTGGGAGTAATGATGTCTGATGACTTAACGTTTAGGGAGCATAACCAAGTAAATATAGCGTCAGCTAGAAATATGAAAGGATGGATTATGAGAGCCTTCAAATCCAAGTACAATGCAGATATAATCACGGGATCACAATGGACAAGACTAGGCATGCCTGCTGGCACTCCCAATGAAGGCTATACACACAGCCTTCACTGTGATCTTCATCCCAGCAGCAGACACCCTCCTACAAATGGCCATGAAGACAACTTATTGACAAGACCTTGATGGACAGAACACCAACCCAGCTTCTATACCATGTACATTATGGCATGCATACTGTCTCCGGCCAATCCCCCAGAGAAATTATACACTGTGGATACAGCTCATGTCGATGCACTTTCAACCTGCATTATTTAGTGTGGATGATTAGACCTCATTGAAGTGGATGACTACCCTTGCTGAATGGCTCTATGTAACACCCGGCAGCACTGCAGTGTTTCGCCTCATTGATGCACAACAGACTGTCACTACAGTGGGCACCCTAACCAGCTCACAAGCACTTATCAAGGAGTTTCAATACTAGCATCCAGATAATTGAAGAGATACCAACCAGGACTCTGCTACCACCACTGGTCATTTGGGACCTGGGCTTGTAACTGTCAACCACCCTGTTCATCGATGGGAAACCAATCTGGAGGTGACTGTTATGAGCCAGTAATCCCACCCTGTCAGAGACTGTACTCCTCTACATCTCAAACATCACAACCAACTGCCATTTCCACGTTGGCAGGGCTGCAGCAGTTAGTGCTGTTGCTGCCCTTGACCAAGCCAACCCACACTACTCACTTGGACCTACACAAATGCAGTACATTTGTCTGCACATATGGAGTCCACACCTTGATTAATGACTGCCTCTCTGAAACAGTTTCAATATTCTTTCCTCCTCGCAGATGTTGAACAGCCAACCCTCGGGTTATATTTCCTGTGACACCATCAGCTCATCATCGACCATACGTGTGCAGTACTCCAATTTATCCCTAATGCCCCTGCACAAATTCACAGTTGGGTTCGTTCTCGACTCACAATCTAAAATCCTGGGTTTGAATTCCTGGCAGGACAGAAGTGGTTGGGCATGTTTACTTTCACCTAATGCCATTATTCACCAAGCAGTAAATAGGTACCTGGGAGTTAGGCAATTGTTGTGAGGTTGCATCCTGGGAAAGGTCAGTAGGACCTTGGGGGGACCTCAATACAAGCCTAAAGTATATATATTTATACAGGCTGTTCTAAAGGTAAATTATTAATTATTATCCTGGCTGCATTCCCAGACCTACAGACACTGCTAGAGGAGTTCAAAGATGTAACCCAGCCTGCCTGCCATATTTCAGCCTGGGGTGAAACTCTGTCACTCACCACATCAGCACAGCTGGATGACCTACCTTTGCCAGATTATGGTGCCCGACTCCAGAACAATTGACAGCAACTCATGCAAAATTCGACAAACTACAGAAGGCAGGAATAATCCAACCATCAAACAGCCCATGGGTATTGCTTCTCCATGGTTCAAAAAAACAGCCCCAGGGGAGTGGCACGAATAACAGACACCAATATGTATCCATCAATGACATAACCTCTCCCACTCTACCATTATAACCATAGGAGTGCCAAAAGGCAGCATCTTAGGCTCTCTCCTATTTCTTATATACATTAATGACTTGTTAATTGTTTCTTAACATTCTTAAACATATTATATTATTTGCTGATGATGCAGTACTACCTTCATCTGCTGAAATTCTAACCCACACACTCTAAATAATAGGGTAAATAACAAATTAAAGAGAGTCCGCTCATGGATGTCAACCAACAAATTCACACTAAACATAAGAGACCTACTACAATTTATTTGGAAGCAAATCATCAAATCAAATTCACCTTCAGATAGATGATAGCAACATAAATCATAAAAATGAAGGAAAGTTCCTTAGCCTATACATAGACAAGAGACTAAACTTCAGTACTCAAATACAGCACATACCCAAAAAAGTTTCTAATAATTGTTGGTATATTTTAAGAAATCGGATTTTATGTTCCCCACTCTGCTCATTTTACACTATACTACTCGCTAATCAAACACGGCGTTCATCCACTGCAAACTACCTCAAGCCCATCATCACCCAGCAAAAATCTGCCATCGAAACTATAATAAACTCTGTCTTCAGACAACACACTGCCTCTCCATTTAAATCCCTAAACATGTTAAACATACACTCATTCCACACATTCTCTTGTGCTATGTACACTTAAAAAGAAACTTATTCCTCGATTCTAGTCCTAATTTGAAACTCTTCTTTGATGTAATAGAACCCATGAGCACCACACCAGAAATCTCTGATATTCCTAGAGTCAGACAAAATCGGTGCAAACACTCCATGCAAATAAAATGACCCAGTGTATGGAACTCACTCCCTAATGAATTCAAAAATTGTCCAACCTATATTTTGTTCAAAAGTAAAACCAAAAAGTGCCTAATTTCATCCTCATAGTTTCTCACCTTGTGCTACTAACTCACTGTCTTTTGTGCTACCCACTCACCCAATTTAGGATGTAAGACATGCAACTTCATCAGTATAATCTACTCTATTAATTTGTAATATATTTATTATGTTGAACTCAAATTCTGTTGCAGTGTACCTACTGGGTATTTTTACTTTATAGTATTGGTTACATAAGGACCTGCCTGAAATGCTGTGTGTGTTAGTGGCTTTGCAAGAATGTAACACGCGTACCCCAGTGCAGTACTTTAACAACCAAAGTACCTTCTTGTATAGAAATAAATAAATATATAAATAAAATAAATAAATAAAGCAGATCCCTAAATATCTGCACCCTACTGGATTGCTACTCAATACTACACATACTACCAAGACTTCTCCACTAGATTGGGCAACTCTGCCATCTTCTGAAAGATTGACCTGCTCAAGGCATTTCAACTGATTGATTCCGGTGGAACTTGCAGACATTCCTAAGATAGCAGACACAACACCCTTTGGCTTGTTTGAATTTGTTCATATGTCTTTTGGCTTGCGCAACATGCCCAGACTTTACAGCGTTTCATCAAGCAAGTGGTCAAGGACCTCCCCCTTCTGCTGATCATACACTGACAACTTCTTGGTGGCCACTCATTCACCAGCAGACCATCCATCTACTACATCTCTGGGGTCTGATTACCTGCTTTTGTAACTATAGCCTACAATTAAATTCTGAGAAGTGCATTTTCAGTACCCCGAGCTGGACTTCCAGGGACACCATGCATCAGCAGCTGAAATTTAACTGCTAAGAAAAAAATTAAGCTGTTAAAGAATTCCCACACCCATCTAACCTGAGAAAGTTACAATAGCTTGTTGGTATGGTGAACTTTTACGTCTGTTTCATTCCACATTGTTTGAACATATTGTGACACTTACACAACCTCCTGTGGGATGTAAACATACATCTGGCTTCCATTGGACTTTACTCTGCAAGCCAAGACAGCATTCAGTGACATCAAATGCAAACTCGTGGAGCTTACCTTGCTCATTTGCTCAACATTTGACATCCCCACCAGCCCATCAACCGATGCCTCCAACATAGCCATTGGGGCAATCTTGTATCAACTAATAAGAAAGGAATGGCATCCCATTCCATTGTTTTTAGCCTGATTTTTGCCTGCAGAGGAAAAATACAGCACCTTCCATGGGGAACTCTTCACCTTGTATGAAGCCATCCAGCATTGCTGACACTTCCTTGAAGGATGTTTCACATCCTCGCCAACCACAAACCACTAACGTCTGCGATGACAGCCACGGAAGAGTTTCTCTACCCACAGGTAGTCCACAACTTAGGACATCTCTCAATTCACCACAGACATCTGACTTGTTAAGGGATGCTGACAGTACCGTAGCTAATGCATTATCTCAGCCCACCCAGACATAACACAACCTATTTTGTGAGGTTGATGCTTACAGCATTTTGAGACAGGTGGGATATCCTCCCTTCATACCAAATGCGGGTTAACCCCTTGTTACATACCAAGGTGATCTTTCGTAACATCAAGGACTTTTTATCTTATGTGTTTGGTCAATTTCTCCTATTGTTATTAGGAACAATGTATAGCAGCAGTACAGTATTAATCATGTGGAAGGTGGTAAGGAAGAAAATATAACTACTGTATAGATGAAAAGCTGAAATTGATACAATTTGATATTAGAGCCATTGTTGAGTACAGTATTGTGATACATATGCCCCATGCTTTGGCATTTTAATGAGATTACTTAGTTGCTTCTTGGAATATGTCACTCGCATATCCACTTACTATATAAGTAAATTTCTGTATGCCTTACATTAATAAATATCACTTTAAAATTGTATATTATTTTCTAAATTTCTTGAACAATTCATATATGTTAGCTTATTTCTAGTTTAGAATTAAGTGTTTACATCATTAAGTTAAACATAAATTAACTAAATTATGCTGAAGTCATGCTCAAAATGCATATACTGTAAATGGCTTTATTTAATATAAAATCCCTGTACCTAATAATTAACCACTAAGATGTTATTTACAGTATATTTTTTTAAATACACCTACTGTAATATTATTGCATCAATAACTGAAATTTATGAATTGCAGACGAGTTAAAACTGAAACTTTAACACTATAAATTAATTTCTTCCATGTCTAATACAGTAACTTTAGTTTGATTACACTAATAAGACATTTTTCTTTTCTTTTTTATATTTATATATAATTATAAATATAATTTTTATTGTACAGTACTTAGTAATGTTTGGTACTTTTGCAGTGTACAGCTTATTTTTCTGTAAATAATAATTGTTCTAGTTCTGTATAATGTTCTGTATGATGTAAGCAATATTTGAGGGTGGTAAATATTTTTTCCTATGTATTTGTTTTGCATTTATATTAAAAAAAAAAATTATATGTATATGTTATACTCTAACTTACATTGCTCTAGACACAGTACTTTGAATTTGAAGCCACGCTTTAGGATAATCAGGCACATACCATACCATTCAATTGTATATTTGAACATTTTCACCAATACAACCTCAAGCTGCTTGTAAACACAATCAGAAAGAAATTTAATTTCTAATTTTATAATTCGTAATACAGTACTCCATAATAATGTAATTTTTGTTTTTCATTTTCCAGTGTGCCTTAAGTGACAGAACCAGTGCTTGAAGTGTTCTACTCATAAAATGGTGTCAAATTTGGGAATATTTCCTGTTTGGCAACAGACTTCCCTCCTGTTATACAGTAGCTAACCTTCCTTTTATTTATACATTATGTCAAGTATTTCTGCAATGATTGATGGAAATCTTTTCACATTCTATAGATGCAACACTTCCTTTATGGGTATTTTTTCTTGATGCCTATTTGTCTCATTCCACTTACTGCATTTATTTTTTTGTTCAGAAAAGTATTTCATATACTGTATTTATAAATTACTCTTTTTCTTAATCAGAAACCTTTGTTTTACATAATCTTGTACAGTAAAAGCAAGATTCCAGATATAATTATCACTTAATACAGTATTTAGCCCTATTGCCCAATTTATTGGCATTAAACTTAAATTATAACTAAAAAGTTTGTTTCCTTCACAACTTAAGGAACTCTATCAGCTTTAAAGCTAGCCTTATTATTAATGTGCAAATGTGCACTGTATTTCAATCACTGTTACCATTAAAGATTACTCTTTGTGACTACAGTACTAAAGCTATTTGCTATGAAAATTATACTGTATTTACAATATTTACACTATAATAAATATATATATACATACTGTATATTATATATCATACCTAATAGGCCAAATTGCCTAAAAACCTGAGTTTTTCTGAAATTATATATTTTAAATTTTTTCTGTTAGGAGCCCATTCGGCTTCCTGGAGCTATTGGGCTAATATAGGAATCATTAGACTGGAGCATTAGTCTAGTCTGCCCACTGGGGACCACTAGCCCCACTAGTAGAAGGGGGGAGCCCCAGACCCACCGCGCTGGCGACCCAGCCACTCCAGTTCGTCAGTTAATGTAAACCAGGGCGGACGTCTTCTCTGGCCTCTCTTTCCAAGCAGTGTTTGCCTTCGTAATGTCCTCTGTGGTGGTGTTGCATGTGGTGGCTAGGTGTCCTCAAAAGTACCAGGGATGCATGAGCTTAGGGGCATTCTTCTTTAAGCACCCTGTGAGTACTACCCTTGTGTGTTAAGGTTCTCTTCCCTGGTGCATTCGGAAACCAATTCCGTAGGGGTTTTTTGCTGCTCGGCGCTTACCCCACCCTTGGAGCCAGCTGGGGTTTTGTGGCCCTTGTTTGGCCTTGGGTAGGGATTGGTATTGTGCAAGTAGGGGCATCAAGGTGTTGTGCAGCCTGCCTACCTATGCGGCGGCCGGTTCCTGTTTCCTCTGGGGACATTGTACGCTTGCGGGGTTTTTCTTTTGTTTTTGTTTTCCTTGCCTGGTGGGGGTCTGCCTGGTGTGGTTATAGTTCCACTTATAATATTGGTGGCCCTCCGCTAGGGCCCCCCACATGATTGTACATGTCACAGCAGTTTCAGAGTTTTGATCTCCCCCCACCCCCTTATTAGATTTGGGTCTTAACTGGTTAGCAACACCATGCCAGGGCTTCCTGTAGCAATCAGCCTACAGGCCCTGGAAAACTCAGTCTGGTCTCAATGGACCTAGGGATGCATCTTCCGAGTTCCAGCCCGCCTCGTGCAGGTTTGAAGGTTGCTGTGTGCCCTTGTCTCAGGGTGACAGTCACCGCTTTTGTCTCCGTCATGCTGCATGTAGGGTCAACGACACCTTTGACCCGGAGTCTTGCGAGTCGTGTTCTCTGTTTGTTCTCCAGTATTCTGATGACATTACTATTAGGGTAAAGGCAGCATCTGCATTGCAAAAAAAAAAAAAAGACGACAAGTTGTCTTTTCAATTTCTAGTGTGTGGTTTGGTCTATATATATTATATACTGTATATAATATATATAATATACACACTACTGAAAACTCACACCCCAGAAGTGACTCGAACCCATACTGCCAGGAGCACTCTGCTGGTGTACAGGATCCCTTAACCGCTCGACCAACACGACCGGACAAAAGAGGATGGTAGCCGAGGCTATTTCCATCCCCCCCGCCGGCACTCGGTTGGTAATCTTGGGCATGGTATTTTATCAAATCACCTCATTCTTTGGAGCACACGTGAGGAACACACATGCGAACAAGCCTGAATGGTCCCCAGGACTATATGCAACTGAAAACTCACACCCCAGAAGTGACTCGAAGCCATTCAGGCTTGTTAGCATATATATATACTGTATTAACTATTAACATCAGACAAGGAGAAAGCCTCCCATGCAGGAGACTTCCTTCTCCTGCATGGGCAGTACCCACGTTGGCAATGGGCACACGTCTAGATCCAGAATCCCTTCGTGTAGTAGTGGCCCTCTGCCTTGGTGCCCAAATTCACACTGAATACAAGTGTATTTGCAACACGGTGGAAGCAGACCACTATGGACTGCATATTGCAGAGCAGAAAATCCAAGGGCTGGCATGCAAGACATAACGAGGTCAATGACATCAAGAGGAGCCTTGTCTTAGCTCAGTGCCCAGTGGAGAAAGAATCTCGCATCCTAGGAGGCCAATACCCAGATGACCCCGCACTTTGCCAAAGTGGCATCACAATATACCCCTGGAAGAGGGGCAAACAGTTGGTGTGGGACTACACATGTGTATCCACCCTGGCTGACACCTATGTACGCTTTGGTGCTGATCAAGCACGTGGGGCGGTCAACCACAAGGAAACAGCAAAATCAATCACGTACAGGCGACTGGAAGGTCAATACGCCTTTGCTCCCATAGCCTTTGAGACACATGGCCCCTGGGGTAGGAGTGCCTTGTACACATGGCCCCTGGGGTAGGAGTGCCTTGTACACATGGCCCCTGGGGTAGGAGTGCCTTGTACACATGGCCCCTGGGGTAGGAGTGCCTTGGGATTTCTCAAAGAATTGGGTTCCAGGCTCATTGACATCACCAGAGACCCAAGGGCTGCCAGTTTCCTGTTTCAGCGCCTCAGTGTGGCGATCCAGAGGGGAAATGCCTGCTGCGTCCTCAGTTCCTTTCTGGAAATGGAGGAACTCCAAGAGGTCCATAACCTCTAAACCCATTGTAATAACTAATGTAAATCTTGTAACTTTTAAATATCTAATAAAAACACAACAAAAGATAAAAGGAGGGGGTGGTAGGAGAAGAGCACACAGAAATTGTATTGGAGGAGACCTAAAGATTCCCTCTAATGCGTTATGTGTGATTTCCTCCGAGGCTAAGGGTCCCCTTCTTCCAGCCAGAGGTGGTACTCCCTTCCATAAAAAAAAAAATTATATATATATATATATATATATATATATATATATATATATATATATATATATATATATATATATATATATATATATATATATATATATACTGTATATATATATAATATATAATATTTATTTTCACATTCACAGGTTTCATATCCCTAATAAAAAGAATTGCCCGAAACTCTATGCGTATTAGTGGCTTTAGGTATTGTATGTACTAGCTCTATCTATATATCCAACAGTATGTTTGTAACTCTGCATCTATGTATGTACTTTTCCTAAATAAAAATATTATTATTATTAATTATACAATATATACAGTACAAGTATAATTACTGTAATTGGATAAAATAAACTTTACAAATTAATTATACAAATTATTTACTAAATTAATATAGTACAGCACATGATAAAATTACATTAGATTGCAGAAATTGTAATTTATAGGATGTTTGTACAGTACTTGGTGTTCATAAACAAAACTATTGTAAACAGTGTAAATATATAACATTGGTGTGGCACATGCTTGAATAGCAAATACTGTATCATAGATTTGTCATTCATATTCATATTCTATGTTTCTACAGATGTTAGTTATGTGAAAATATCTTTCCCTAAAAAATTAATAAGCAAATTCAGTTATGAACTATTACTACATACTTTTTTTTGTAATAATTATTATATTTTTTTGTAATGGTACTTTGCAATTTGCATATAAAGTATACTATGTACATAGCTATACAATGATGTACAGTATTATCAATGTGTGCAATTTTGTAAACTCGTGAAATTTTGCTATATAATTATATTGTCCTGTTTTTAATGTTCAGTAGCTCAGTTCAATAGCTTCAGCGCATGTTACTGTCCTTCTCTTCCCTTCACATGTTACTGTCCTCTTCCCTTCACCACATGTTACTGTTCTTCTCTTCCCTTCACCACATGTTACTGTTCTACTCTTCCCTTCACCACATGTTACTGTCCTTCTCTTCCCTTCACCACATGTTACTGTTCTTCTCTTCCCTTCACCACATGTTACTGTCCTTCTCTTCCCTTCACATGTTACTGTCCTCTTCCCTTCACAACATGTTACTGTCCTCTTCCCTTCACCACATGTTACTGTTCTTCTCTTCCCTTCACCACATGTTACTGTTCTACTCTTCCCTTCACCACATGTTACTGTCCTTCTCTTCCCTTCACCACATGTTACTGTCCTTCTCTTCCCTTCACCACATGTTACTGTTCTTCTCTTCCCTTCACCACATGTTACTGTCCTTCTCTTCCCTTCACCACATGTTACTGTTCTTCTCTTCCCTTCACCACATGTTACTGTCCTTCTCTTCCCTTCACATGTTACTGTCCTCTTCCCTTCACAACATGTTACTGTCCTCTTCCCTTCACCACATGTTACTGTTCTTCTCTTCCCTTCACCACATGTTACTGTCCTTCTCTTCCCTTCACCACATGTTACTGTCCTTCTCTTCCCTTCACCACATGTTACTGTTCTTCTCTTCCCTTCACCACATGTTACTGTTCTTCTCTTCCCTTCACCACATGTTACTGTTCTTCTCTTCCCTTCACCACATGTTACTGTCCTTCTCTTCCCTTCACCACATGTTACTGTTCTTCTCTTCCCTTCACCACATGTTACTGTTCTTCTCTTCCCTTCACCACATGTTACTGTCCTTCTCTTCCCTTCATCACATGTTACTGTTCTTCTCTTCCCTTCACCACATGTTACTGTTCTTCTCTTCCCTTCACCACATGTTACTGTCCTTCTCTTCCCTTCACCACATGTTACTGTCCTTCTCTTCCCTTCACCACATGTTACTGTTCTTCTCTTCCCTTCACCACATGTTACTGTAATCTTTTCCCTTCAACTGTTAATACTTCTGAAGTAACAGTTTAAGCGCTGGTTAAAGAGCTCCACATGCTGGTCTGGTTATAATACAACTGAACACAGTAACCACTTGCCAACATGAATGAACAGGAATCCTAGTGGTAGAGTAGGAATTAAAATATGTGAATACAAATAGGGAAACAGTACCAATATTCAATGACATGGCAACAACTGAATATTTAAAATATTCTGCTGTGGAAGTTGTAATTGAAGATGCAGATCATCAATGGAAGAAATATTACTTGCTGTTTTTCCATTTAAGAAACAATACTACTAAACTGTACTATCTAACTTTTAAGTACTAAAACTGTACTATTGAACTTTTTACTACTTCAGCACTTAATTTCTCTTTTAGACCCCTTAAACATTTTTGTATATTTTGTGAATTTAATGACTAAAATTTGTATATTGTGTCAATAAATTGTAAACAATAAAAGTATTCTTGTTTATTGTTCTTTGACTACCATTGACTGATTTTGTTAAGAGCGATAACTAAATTAGATCCTGTGATATGGGAATATTAGATGAACTTGTAGCTAGTTTTTATCTACATTGTGTAATCTTTCATATAGAATAGGGTAGCAGCACATTATTGTATATACCTAAGTTTGTTAATAAAAACAAAAATCTAATACCTGTGTTCTTATCTCACAGGATGGTTAGTCATACATGGAATTGGGAGAAAATACCAGCCTCAACACAAAAACCAATCAACTCTGACTCTGTGAATAATATATATGTGAATAATTCACATATACCCTTATCTACAACAATGTTTAGGAGCTGTGACTCGTCCTCTCACAGACTGCTATATTCTATGGGTATATACTCTCACTTTCTACTCCAAATTTGGACTGTCAGGGCACATATGAGCCAGAAAGACATTATAAATAATTTTTTTAGTGTAGTTAACAAATGGAATGCACTAAGCAGTGATGTGGTGGAGAGAGACTCCATACAGTTTCAAATGTAGATATGATAGAGCCCAATGGCTCTAGAATCTGTACACCAGTTGATTGACAGTTGAGAGGCGGGACCAAAGAGCCAAAATTCAACCCCCGCTAGCACAACTACTCGATGAGTACAAACATCCAGTTCCTCTTCATATTATGAGATGGCATACAGCTTGATTATTTACCATGTTGGATAAAGGTGGTGCTTAAGATGGCTCCACGAGCGGTCATCTCTCATCCTATTACTATATAAGTGGAGGGATATACAGGCATCTATCAACAACCTTTATGTTTCAGGGTTTTCTTCTTCATTTTAATGCTACGTGCAGTTAGGGTTTTCTTCCTGATGGCACGTGCAGTTAGGGTTTTCTTCCTGATGGCACGTGCAGTTAGGGTTTTCTTCCTGATGGCACGTGCAGTCAGGGTTTTCTTCTTGATGGTACGTGCAGTCAGGATTTTCTTCTTCTTGATGGTACGTGCAGTCAGGGTTTTCTTCTTCCTAATGGTACGTGCAGTCAGGGTTTTCTTCTTGGTGGTATGTGCAGTCAGGGTTTTCTTCTTCTTGATGGTACGTTCAGTCAGGGTTTTCTTCTTCTTGATGGTGCATACAGTTAGGGATTTCTTCATCTTGATGGTACGTGCAGTTAGGGGTTTCTTCTGCTTCTTGATGGTACGTGCAGTCAGGAGTTTCTTCTGCTTCTTGATGGTACGTGCAGTCAGGGGTTTCTTCTGCTTCTTGATGGTACGTGCAGTCAGGGGTTTCTTCTGCTTCTTGATGGTTCGTGCAGTCAGGGGTTTCATCTGCTTCTTGATGATATGTGCAGTCAAAGGTTTCTTCTACCTCTAGATGGTACGTGCAATCAGGGTTTTCAAACACATGGTGGGAGATATGTCACATGTTTATATCTCCGATAACGCTTCCAGTTTGAAGGAAAACTAATAATGCCTTTATAACTCATTAAGTTAGATAGTACAGTTTTATTAAGATGCTGCCTAAGCGGCAGGTATGGTGACTTGACAGCAGAATAAATGGAAAACAATTCAAAGCGGAAGCTCCTTGCAAGGCCCCGGAGCGGGTGGGTTGTCAGGTATTCACAAGAGGTCCCTCCGGCCGCCGCCATACCCACTCGTGGGCTCCAGCTAGGTCATCCACCCTTTTGTGAGAAACCATTTGAAGAATTGGTACTCTAGATGACGACTCTGCCAATAGGTAGTTAGCTACCAGCTATCCTAGCTGTGGTTCGCCTCAGCAAGACTATTAACCCTTATGCACCTATTGCATGGTGATCCTGGGATTAAGGTGGTCTGCCCCTTGGTGTAGATTTGGACCATATTATGTAGAGGGAATATGTGCAGGTTAAAGCTTTCACAAAGCAACTCAAGGTCGCTCTTGGTGATGCCAATATCCATGCGCACTCTCCTTCCCCCCCCCCCCTCTAATTAACGGTTATAGAAGAGGCGGATGCTGTGCTCATATGTCACACTTGCTCTGATGTGGACAGGAGAGTGGGAAGTTATCAACAGAGACCTAGGTGTCCAATGTGAAGGCCTCGTCACCTTAGTAAGCAATGTCAGACTTACAGAAGGTCCCTCTCCACTACAATACCTTTGCCGCAGGCGGCCAGCCACGAACCAAGTGATATCGTCATGGCGTTTGACCCGTGCCCCATGCGTCTTATAGCAGGCCTGGGATATGTGGCCCAGGGTCCCTGGTCTCCGGCAGGCATCGCAGTGGCTACAGCATTTGCCCTTATTTGGATGGCATGAGCGAAATCTCCTCCGCTTAGCAGACGGATACCGGACGAGACTCACATGTGGCAGGAAGGAACTTTACAAGCAGATGCAAGGCTGGCGCCGTCAACCATGCTGTACAGTTTTGCTGAAATCATAAATTTACATAACTTACCTTGCTAACTAAACTACCTTACACCGAAATTTATTTTATTTACTTTTTTTTATTAACAAGCTTAGATATACACAGCAATATGCTGTTACCATATTCTATATGAAAGATTACAGTGTAGATAAAAAAAACTAGCTTTAAGTTCATCTAATATTCCCATCTCACAGGATGGTCATACATGGAATCAGGGGAGAAAGTCAGTAAGTAGTAGACTTACATTCAATGTTAAATGAAATATAATTAATATAAATAATTAGCTTTATTGTTTATTATTTGAACGAAGATTGCATTAATAAGAAATCTAGATCACAAAATATTTACAGTCTACTAAATTAAACATATATTGATTGTCAAATATTTGTGACGTCAAAAAGTGTTGCCAAAGCCTTAATAAAAATGTGTATTTCATTTTGTGAATATAATCTACTTTTTTATATAAAACGCATACAAGTATCATATTATTAAACTAAAATAATTTAGAGATAGAATTAAAGCATACGTATTAAGTAAATATGTGAAATATTTAGACACTGTTGGGGGTGTTGTAGGTTGTGGTGTGTGGTAATATTGGGAATTGTTGACAGGAGAGGCCGCCGGGAGGGACGTGGGGCTCCTCCAGAATATATCCCGGAGTTGCACATATACTAAGTGGCAGTAACAAAAATGGTAAGTGGAATAGTGATGGCCACACTTTGGTGTGCTAGGAGGTGTGTTACTATGTGAACTATGTGAGGTAACTTTAGACTGTGTTTGTCTGGGCACACACTGGTTGTACATGGCTATTGACTTGTTTGGTGTGGTTGCCTAGGAATTGTCACCACATTTTCAATTATGTTGAATTGTTGATCTTTTCTGGCTTTGTTTGTGTTCATTTCTGTGCATCCTGAGACTTGGTGTGAATGCTTAGTGAAATTCTAAGCTAAGGACTGTTGCTAGCTGAATTTTTATGCACAATTTTAGTTTTGTACCAGTTTTGTGCAGAAAGTTTAGATTGACTCTGTTATCACTATCCTTTGAACAGACCTAACCCAATAAAAATATATGCAATTTTGTGTTTTACATACAATGTGCAAGTGATGCAGATCTCATAATTTAAATGCCAGCACAGGTTTTGGATGCTTCTACAATGCAGTCTGCATTGTAGAAGCGTGCACCTTCTTAATAAAACAAAACTGTGTCATTAAATAAACACTAGTAGTCAGTTACTTCAATACCTACAAAAAATGTAAATATTCGATTGTAAAAAATCTAAAATATGAAGAGAGGGAGTAGTCTGTATTCTCGATAATAAAAATTAATTGGTGGCAGTATTTCCTCAGCTGAACACAATCATAATTTAATGTTTATATTTTATTTCCTATTAAAATTACTGTACAGATTTGTAATATATAATTCTTTAAAAATAATTCATACATTCTTGTAAAGCCACTAACACGCATAGCATTTTGGGCAGGTCTTTAATTTTTAATTTTTCCTGAAATATGACCTACCAAATTGGTTAACAACCAGGTATCAATTCACTGTTGGGTGAACAGAAGTGTATAGTTAATTTACAGATTACAGTTACTGTAATTATCAAAGTAATTATCTAAGTGTACAATAGTTACAGGATGAAAGCTATGCTCATAGTGTCCTGTCTTCCCAGCACTCTGTCGTATAACGTTTTGAAACTACTGTGTTGATGGTTTTGGCCTCCACCACTTTCTCACCTAACTTGTTTCAAGCATATACCGCTCCGTTTGCAAAAGTAAATTTTCTTATATTTCTTTGGCAGCTTTGTTTAGTTAGTTTATAATATATGACCTCTTGTTTTTGAAGTTCCTAGTCTCAGGAATTCTGCCCAATCAATTTTATCGATTCCGGTTACTATTTTGTACATAGTAATCTTATCGCCTCTTTTTCTTCTATCTTCTAGTTTTGGCATATTTAATATCTCTAACCTCGCCTTGTAGCTCGTCTTTCAGTTCTGGGAGCCATTTAATTGCATGTCTTTGCACCTTTTTCAGTTTGTTGATGTGCTAACAAACACATATATGTGCTTTGGTCTAACAAAAGTTGTGAACAATTTCTGTAGTATTTCACCATCCATGTATTTAAAAGCAATTCCAAAATTAGAAAGTGTAGCATAGGCTCCTTGCACAAAGTTCTTTGTGGTCCTCAGGTAATGGTTTTCTATCTAAAACCACCCCTAGATCTCTTTATCAGAATTTTTTTAAGATTTCTCACATAATTTATAGGTTATGTGGGGTCTATGTTCTCCTATTCCACATTCCATAACATGGCATTTACTCACATTCCATTCCATTTGTCAAGTGGTGCTTTATACACTAATTTTGTCCAGGATTTCTTGAAGGCCATGATAATCATCGAAGTTTCTTATCTTCCCTATTATCTTAGCATCATCAGCAAACATGTTCATATAATTCTGTATTCCATCTTGTAGATCATTTATATAGACAATGAACATTATCGGTGCAAGACCTGAACCCTGTGGTATGCCACTCGTAACATTTCTCCAGTCCAATACATTGCCTCTGATTACTGTACTCTGGCCTTCGTACCCACTACAAAAATATTTGGTGTTGCAGCAGCTATACAGTATTGATTAGTTCATAATCAATAAAAATAAAAATATTTGCATTAGAATTAGGTTGTTCTGAAATTTCATGTACAGTACAAGTACAGTGGCACCTCGACTTACGATTGCCCCGACTTACGATAATTTCGAGTTACGATGTAAATTTCATCGAAAAATGCGACTCGACTTATGATAGTCGTCAACTAACGATATTTGTTGGTACATGTTTGGGTCGACCGAGCGCATGGTTCCCGGTCACGAGGGCCAACCTGCCTCAGTTTACTAGATCTGCCCGCTTAGTGACAATCATGCCTATAAGAAATTCCGTTTTTGTGGTGATTTTTTGCTTTTTGAACATAAAACTGATTATTATATATCACACCATGGGTCCCAGAAAGTCAGTGGTAAGGTTCAACCTAAGAAAATAGTTGTGAGTTGAGGCAGTAGAGGATATCCCTTTCTCATTAGGAAAATGTGTGAAGAATGGGAAGAACTGCAAAGTTTTTTTGAAAAAACTCACCCAGATAAAGCTGTAGCAGGCCATTGCATTGACCTTTTAAATGACAATGTGATGTCTTATTACAGACAAGTGTTAAAATGTAGGGAAAAACAAGTGTTTTTAGACAGATTCTTAGTAAGACAAGCAAGCAGTGAGCCACAAGCAGGTCATAGTGGTGTGCAGGCAAAACATGCCAGAGAGTGTATCCCAGAAAAGTCATCGCTGCCTGATGTTATAATGGAAGGGGACTCCCCTTCCAAACAGTAACACCTCTCCTCCCCTCTCCTCACCATCTTCCATACGCCATCAAGAGTCCTCCATAAAGGTAAGATAAACATTTGTACTGTATTGTAGTTAGAGAACAAAATTGTATTCAGTATAAAATGTATTTGTAAGTTAATATTTTGGAGGGTGGGGAACGGATTAATTCAATTCCCTTTATTTCTTATGGGAAAAATAGCTTCGACTTACGATCCGTCTCTGGGAACGGATTACCATCGTAAGTCGAGGCCCCATTATATTTCAAAATAGATGCAATGCAGTTGTGTCTGGGGTCTTTTAATAAATATTTTACACATTAAGGTACAGTATTTATCCCAATCTACTATGTAATACTTGGAATAATAATAATACAATACAGTACTATATAACTACAGGTTGATCCAGATTTTTTATTTAGCTCTTGGATGGCTAGATAAAAAGTCCCACTAGCTCCGACGGGGCCTGATGGCCGAGTGAATAGCACTTGGGATTCATAGTTCTAAGGTTCCAGGTTCGATCCCCGGTGGAAACGGAAACAAATGGGCAGAGTTTCTTTCACCCTGATATTCCTGTTCACCTTCACCCTGATATTCCTGTTCACCTAGCAGTAAATAGGTACCTGGGAGTTAGACAGCTGCTATGGGCTGCTTTCTAGGGGTGTGTAAAAAAAAGGAGGCCTGGTCAAGGACTGAGCCGCAGGGACACTTAGCCCCTCTTAGCAACCCCTCTTGAGAAATTAAGTTGGTCAAAACAGTATGATTTAAATTTTGGAGGAGTAACTGTACCTTTTACCAAGAATTGTAGTTACATACTACAGTATGTACATACCCAGTACTGAAAATTAAAAATTTACCACACATGTACAAAAAGGTAGCTTTAAACACAGCACTGGACACTACTGTAGTTTAATATGACAAGTCCTCTGTGCACATAAAATAAATTACCCCCCCCTTACAAACTTTTTTCTTTTTAATGTTAAAATGCATTCCCTAATCATGGGAAACGATAAAAAAATATTGTACATGACATACTTTGGCTGTGATAGAGAAGTGAAGTTGAGTGATTTATAGGCATTGAGTGAGTACTTACCTGGTGCCAGTAGCCCCCAGCTCCATGGCCCTACGAGTAGCTCCAAGTTCCCGTGGCGCAGTGGTAAGACACTCACCCAGCGCTTCGCGAGCACTTTGGCCTGGGTTCATATCCTGGCCGGGGAGGATTGACCAGGCACCAATCCTTTACTGTAGCCTCTGTTCACCCAGCAATGAATGAGTACCCGGTTGTTAAACGATTTGGCGGGCCATATTCCGGGATCACTCTTTTTCATGAAGTGTGGATGCATGAAACCGGCAAGTGCTGTCTCTCTTGCCTCACACTATGAACTTTATAACTAACATTGTGTTCACTGATATCTGAACGTTATACATACTCTATATCACAATCAAGATTATCTATGACACTGTCATCGCAAAATAATTGCAGTTACATTGGAACCTCGAGTGACGAGCGGCTCCAGTTACGAGCATTTCGAGTGACAAGCAAGCCACTCGCAGAAAATGTCTCGATTGACGAGCTTTCGCTCGATTAACGAGCGTACCCGCTGGTTCTCTGACACCTCCGACAATAGTTTTGTTGTTGTTTCGCAAGACAAGTTTCCACATGACGAGCTTGGTGCTGGAAAGAATTAAACTCATTAATCGAGGCGTCGCTGTACTTATTTTATTTGTCATTATTTGGTGGGTTGTATTTCTGGGAAAATTAGGATTAAGGACCTGCCCGAAACACTGTTACATTGGCTTTACAAGAATGTAAGAACTCTTGTATATATAAATAAATAAACATACAAGTATAATTTTATATAATTATTTCAATGTCTGAATAGTTTTTGTTTGTTTTTTGCTGTAATATTATTCAACAGTATGAACTGAATAATAATATTCAATGCAGAAGTGTGTATATATTTATATAAATAAATGTGTAGAACATTGCTATGCCCAAAAATTTGGTGTGTGCATCTTAGTCTCACTTGTTATATTTTTAGAACAAACAAATTTATTTTTTTCTTATTGCACTATGTACACTATAAATAACTATCTACATTTTTATACACCATTACAAACCACTAAGCATTTCTGGTGAATGTAATAAACTTATAACCTGTTATCAGAGTTCACCTTAGTCCTGCATTTTGTTTACATTGTAACAGCATGCATTAAGTATTTTGTATTTTTTTCATATTGTAAATGTTTTTTCCATTGTTTTTTCAAGTGTAATAATACATAGGGCTGTCAGTATTTTTATTTGTATCACAAAACCTGTAGAATATTGGTAGTCAAATACACAGTATTCATGTCACATACTGAGTTAAAATATTATATTATTTGAACAGTAAAACAGCTTTTCTGTTATTAAACTTTATACAAACAACATGCATATCTTCTGTATTAACATTTATATGTACCATAACGAACCTATAAACAGTTTTGGTGGGTGTGGTGATGAAATCAAAACTCAGCATGGAGCCACACGATACAAGCAGATGACACCCTGAATGTAGAAAATGCTTTCAATATTCTGCCAAGACTGGCCACAGAACTGCTATTATCGTATTCCTATTACTGAATCCTGATTATGAATCTATTTTTACAAGATTATATCTATATATTATATCTATATATATTATATATCTATATCAAGAGTAAAGGAGCATAAGGTCATTTCATATGTGGATGCATGAAACTGGCAGGTGCTCTCTCTCTCTCGTCTCAAACAGTGACCATTATAACTAACATTGTGTTCACTGATATCTGAACATTATACATACTCATTATCACAGTCAAGATTATTTATGACACTATCATTGCAAAATAATTTCAGTATTTTATTCATTATTAAGTGGTGCTGTGACTCCCGACCTGCACAGCAGTGCTGTGAGCTCTAGCTGCATGCATCAGCCTTCGTTGCTCTGGCAGTATTGAGGTCTCACAGCCAGGAGGGATGTAGACATTTTTTGTTCTTTTAAGATGGTGTCTGTTTACTAGAATCCTGACGAATCGGATGTGAGCCCTGTGTGCCTGCAGGAATTTTGAATCTTAGAATATACGTACAGTACTAACAAATGTGATATGCTGGGGTGTGCACACTCCCCATGATATCACGGTGTGTGCTGTGCAGTGGTTAATCATGCCTGGAGCACTATCCATAATAGGATTTTCAAGAAATTCTCAAGTACTTACGTTTTATAATTATCAAATATATATATATTGTATATTATTCGTTTAAATAAATAAATGAGTTAAAGTTAATACTGTATTGTCAAAATATTGTCACGGTTGCAGTGCTGGTAAAGACTTGGCATATACTCGTCCATTAGATAATGCCAGAATAATTGTACAATAAGTTAATAAACTGGTGATGAATCTCATGACTTGCATTTGGTTAATCCTTTCATCAATTTCAGGGTCTTCTGTCTCTTCTCCGAAAACTGAAGTCAACTCCAGATCAAGATTTGCGCATATTATTGCTTGGTCTGGATAATGCAGGAAAAACAACGTTGCTAAAGAAGTTAGCCTCGGAGGATATAACACAAACCACTCCAACACAAGGCTTCAATATTAAGTCTGTCCAGTCTGATGGGTTTAAGCTTAATGTTTGGGACATTGGTGGCCAGCGCAAGATTCGACCCTATTGGAGAAATTATTTTGAAAACACTGATGTACTGGTAGGTTTGAATGCAAAAATCTTCTGTGGTACGGTATTCTTATTCAGTGTTAGCAGAAATGTTTTATGGCTGGTAATGCCTAAAATAAAATGTTTGTACAGCATTTAGTACTGGTGAAAATTATTGAAGATAAAATTAAAGTGGGGCATTAATGCAAAACTATAGGATGGCTATAGAATTAGTCAGAAATAAAGGAGGATTTCTGTCATACGTGACAATTAGTTTCAATTGCTGACTTGACAAATATTGCAAGGTAAATGCACTAGATATTTGTTAAGGTGTCCTACTTGATAAGGTAGGTAGAGCAGGGTCATGGGATCCTGTATTTCTTCATTGAGGAGGTTCGCTTCTGCAGGCCTGGAATTCTCTGCAAGAGTTGACGTGGATTCTATTCTATGGTGGGAACTGTGCATGTTGATGAGCTCGGAGTTGCTATGGATAACCTCCTGGGTGTCCAACAGCTGAGAAGTGGACGCATAATGGTGAAATTCAAGATGTGATGCTTTCAAGGCATTCCTGGCAAGATGGGTCGACAAGTCTTTTTTTTTTTTTTTTGTTGTTGCCTCATGGTGTAGTTGAGGTGTGTGTTACCAACATCAGCAAGACAGTGACATTTATGGTGTTGCGTGATGCACCATTTGAACTATCAAACAAGGTGCTCGCTTGATTGTGTTCTCAGCTAGTTGGCAAGGTTGAAGGTATCCGGTGGAATAAGTTTACGTTTGGCCATGCAAAAGGCCACTTATTAACTTGCACCTGGACTGTGAGAATGGAGATGGAGAGGAATATTCCATCCTCGGTATCAGTTTGGGGCATAGCATTCTATGCCTCAAACTCTTTACACCCATTTATGTTTATCACACACAAACATAATCTGTGTTTATGCTGGGCTGCCCAGGATATATTTCAGGTTGCCTGGTCTTGTTGCTGCCTGCCAAGTGGAGACGGCAGACTTGGTAATCATCTTCCGTAAGACAGACTTTCCCCCACTTGGCGATACTGGTGCTCTCAAGATTGCTGACATATTGGATAGTGACCTGGTGGTGGATGGTGTGTCTGGCACTGGTACACAAGCTCCTGGTGAGGATTCCCTACTGGCATCGTGTAGCATAGGTGGCGATGTTAATGGTGCTCGGGCGGCCCCGGTCGTAGTGAATGTTATGCCTATAGTGTCAACATTTATCACTACAGTCCACCACACCCTGCACTGGAGACAGGGTGTGGTAGACTCTTGGAGGGAATGTGAAAGTGGTAACCTGTCAAAATTGCAGGAGGATATGGCTGGACTAATTGAGGCCCATCCTGATGACGTTGGGGGTGTCCTTATGGCTGCTTCCCCTACTGTGGTATGCTCTGGTGCTGTTGCTGGTTCTTCAGTTTGCCTGGACAGTGCACAGATAATTCATTGTCAGGGAACAGGAAGTCGGAGTGAATTCATACACATTTTGGCTTTTATTGAAATCCCCCCCCCCCCCCCCCCCGGCCGAATTACTGACCTTTCCCAGGATGCAACCCCACAAGAAGCAGACTAACTCCTGAGTATCTACTCACTGCTAGGTTAACAGACCCATATTAAGTGAAAGGAAATGTACCCAACCATTTCTGTCCTGCCTGGGATTCGAACCTAGATTTCTCGATTGTGCGTCGAGAATGAACACAACTGTTCTACCGGGACCCTTTTATGGGGTCCCGGTAGATACTCAGCCCTGTGGGGTCGATTGAGGTGCTTTGCCTGGTGCGTGATGTCAATCCACCGGGTTGACTTAGGAGGTGAACGGACTCGCCGGCAGGAAAATTAGTGTGGGAGATGATGATAAGAGGTGGTGTCTCCTGAGGAAAAATGTTTGTGTGGTTGTGGCAGAAGACCATGATGTGCTCACTCATGTTGTATCATTGATGACCTGCTGTTGAAGTGGTTTAAGGTGTGAGGGAGTCTGGTGGTGCTCCAGTGCCGGATAGTAAGGTGTGTGGTGGAGGGGTTCCCTTGATTGGTAAAGACGAACCTCGTCCTTTTGTAGTACTGTACGTGGAAGTGGAGTGTGTGTATGTATATATATCTGGTACCTCTCTTGTCTCCTTTCTAGTGAGTACATTTTGAGTTTAAAAACAATCCCAGTAGTTTAGGTGCTTTATCGTGTCTATGCATGCCATATATGTTCTGTGTATTCCCTCTATTTCAGCAATCTCTCCTGCTCTGAAGGGAGAAGTGAGTATGGAGCAGTACTCAAGGCAGGACAGCACAGGCAATTTGAACAGTATGAGCATTGTGATGGGATCTCTGGATTTGAAGGTTCTCGTAATCCCTCCTGTCATTTTTCTAGCTGACGCTATATTTGCTTGGTTATGCTACTTAAACTTTAGGTCATCAGACATCATTATTCCCAGATCCTTTACATGTTGCTTTCCCGCTCTAGGAAGATTTGATTGTTTTGTACCCTGTATTTTGTTTAATATCTTCATTTTTACCATGCCTAAGTAACATGTATGTAATGTGCTTTTGTAAGTTTGTAGATAAGACACTCCATATAATTGTAATTGCCAATACTGTACTGTGATACAAGTGCTTTTAGTGTTGCATTTTATTTTAACGTGTGTGTATTGTACCTGTAATGTGATATGTTTGCTGTTTGTAATTTATTGTAATTCAGAGTTTATGGTTGTATGTTATGTGTGAAATGATTCAATGTTTCAGTTATTTTATTTATACAAGACACAAGACATTTATACATGTCTTGTGCTCTTGCAATACAGAAAAAAAAGATATTTATTAATGATATAACTAGGAACACTTGTACGGATGTACTGAAATGTATGCAATGGATAGGATGCACTTATGTAGGGTAGGGATTGCTGCTTTTGCCTCTTCATTAATAACTGCTGATTGAAGAGTTTGTAAGTTTTTAAACCGTTAAAAGATACAGCTATGGCAGCGTTTTTGGGAGAAAAGGCACAAAGGCATACTAGCAGGGAATTTGTTTTTAAATTAACATTGCTGGTAAAGTGTGTGAAAACTACAAGGTTAAGACAATACATTTTGGGGGATTTTAAGAAGGATTGTCAGAATGATAGCGACAGCAAGCACTACACAATTTTCCTTTTTGTTTGATAGTTGTCCTTGCCTAGTTGTGCTTTCGGGGGTTGAGCTTTGTCTCTTTGGTCCCGCCTCTCAACTGTCAATCAACTGGTGTACAGATTCATGAGCCTACTGGGCTCTATCATACTTATATTTGAAACTGTGTATGAAGTCAGCCTCCACCACATCACTTCCTAGTGCATTAAATCTATTAACTACTGACACTGAAAGAATTCTTTCTAACGTCTCTGTGGCTCATCTGGGTACTAAGTTTCCACCCGTGCCCCTTTGTTCGTGTTCCACCCATGCTGAAGATTTTGTCGTTGTCTACCCTGTCAATTCCCCTGATAATTTTGTAGGTGGTTATCATGTCTCCCCTTACTCCTCTGTTTTCCAGGGACGTGAGGTTCACCTCCTTTAGCCTTTCCTCGTAGCTCATTTCTCTCAGTTCCGAAGAGAGTCTGGTGGCATACCGCTGAATCTTCTCTAACTTTGTCTTATGTTTAACTAGGTATGGACTCCAGGCTGGAGCTGCATATTCCAGGATTGGTCTGACATAAGTGGTATACAGGGTTCTGAACGATTCCTTACACAAGTTTCTAAAGGCAGTTCTTATGTTGGCCAACCTATCATATGCCGCTGATATCTTTTTGATGTGGGCCTCTGGGGACAGGTTCGATGTGATATCAACCCCCAGATCTTTCTCGATGTTTGACTCTTGCAGGATTTCACGTCTCAGATGGTACCTTGTGTTCATCCTTCTGCTCCCTTCGCCTAATTTCAATACTTTATACTCTCCTGAGTTGAACTTTAGCAGCCATTTTCTAGACCATTCCTCCAGTTTGTCCAGGTCATCCTGTTGTCCCTGTCTATCTTCATCTGTCTTGATTCTTCTCATAATTTTTGCATCATCAGCAAACATTGAGAGGAATGAGTCTATATCCTCCGGAAGATCGTTTACATATATCGGAAACAGGATGGGTCCAAGTACTAAGCCCTGTGGAATTCCGCTGGTGACATCTCGCCACTCCGATTCCCCCCCCTCCCCTCACATTACTCGCTGTTTCCTGTTGCTTAAATATTCCCTTATCCACTGGAGCACCTTCCCTTTTACTCCTGTCTGTTGCTTCAACTTTTATAACAGCCTTTTATGGGGAACTGTGTCAAAAGCTTTCTGGCAGTCCAAGAAAATGCAGTCTGCTTACCCCTTCTCTTTCTTGCCTAATTTTTGTTGCCTGGTCATAGAATTCTATTAAACCTGTGAGGCACGATTTACCATTTCTAAACCCATGTTGGTGGTGTGTTACAAAGCTATTTCCCTCCAGATGCTCTACGAGCCTTTTCCTCACGATCTTCTCCATCACCTTGCATGATATACAAGTTAGGGAAACTGGTCTGTAGTTCAGTGCCTCTTGCCTGTCACCCTTCTTGTATATTGGGACTACGTTAGCTGTCTTCCAACTTTCCGGAAGGTCTCCTGTTTTCAGTGACCTGTTATACACCATAGAGAGTGGCACACTTAGTGCTTCTGCACCTTCCTTTAGTATCCTTAGTGAGATTCTGTCAGGCTCAACAGCCTTTGTCACATTCAGCTCCAACAGATTACTTTTGACCTCATCACTGGTGAGGTCAAAATCCTCCAAGGTTGCATGGTTTGCCTCCTCATTTAGTGCAGGGGCTTCTCCTTGTTCTTTTGTGAAGACCTCCTGGAATCTCTTGTTGAGTTCTTCACACACTGCCTTGTCATTGTTGTGTGTATCTGTTCTTCCCTTTTCTCAGTTTCATCACCTGTTCCCTCACTCCTGTTTTCCTCCTGATGTGGCTATGGAGCAGTTGTGGTTGGGTCTTGGCTTTACTCGCGATGTAATTTTCATACTCTCTCTCTGCTTCCCTCCTCACTCTGAGGTACTCATTTCTGGCCCTCTGGCATCTCTTCCTGCTCTCTGGTGTTCTGTTATATCTGTAGTTTCTCCATGTTCTTTTACTTAGTTGCTTCGCTACCTTACATTTCTGGTTGAACCATGGATTCTTCTGTTGCTTTTTGTTTTTCTCCTTTTGGACCAGGATAAACCTGTCTGCAGCTTCCTGGCACTTCTGGGTGACATAATCCATCATATCCTGTATAGTCTTGTCTCTTAAGTTCTATTTCCCATGGTATTCCCCTTAGGAAGTTCCTTGTCTCGTCATATTTTCCTCTTTGGTAATTTAGTGTTTTCTCTTCCAATCCCATCCTTGGATAGGTTATCCCTACCTCCACCAAGTACTCAAATGTCAGTACACTGTGGTCACTCATTCCTATGGGGGCTTCAACTTGACATCCCTTATTTCTGACTCATTCAGGGTGAATATCAGGTAGAGTCTAGCTGGTTTGTCATTGTCTCTCATTCTTGTGGGTTCCCTAACGTGCTGGCTCAGAAAGTTCCTTGTTGCCACTTCCAAGAGTTTAGCTCTCCATCTATCTGCACCATCGTGTGGGTCTCCATTCTCCCAGTCTATTTTTCCATGGTGGAAATCGCCCATGATTAAGAGTTGTAGTGTTTGATGGTTGCAGATTTCTTCCATTGTCTTCTGTTTTCTGATGATGATTCTTCTTAGATGATCAGCTTAACATCCCAAAAGTTCATAAGGTGCTGCTCATGATTCAGTGTGTGACAAGAATTGTTGGCTTCAGACATTCTTACATTAGTATATCCTTGCATACAAGATTCTCCTATACCTGTTCCTATAGGAGAACAGGTTTATTCCTTTGTCACAACTTCATGGTACAGCGTAAACCTTGTTGTGGTGAACTTGCTCTTAGTTATAGATTTGATGATGCTGTTGCTTGTAGCATATGTTTTATGCTCAAAACTTTATTTACTTTATTGCAGTTGCTACTGTCACGCGTCACTCACCTTGGCTTTGTGTTACGTGAGGTTACAGTTAAACAGCGGGCCATCATGCTACTGATCGTGTAACCCCACGCAGTGGGTCTTTGCTCCCTCCACTAGGGTATCATATACCACCCCCAGGGAGCTCTCCAAGTCATGCCTCAAGACTGGTCACCACTATTTGACCTTGGACCGAAGGGGGAGAGAAGGCCCAGCACACACTGCTTAAGCTCAATCTTGTAATGTGTGACTCCCCCACCAGGCCTGCCCAGCTGTGCGTGGCAAAATTTTGCCAGACTCTCGGCCGTAACCTCAATTCCACCTCTTCCTTTCCGGTCGCCAGCTGGGTAATTTTCTCTGCGTCCCAGCAACGCAATGGGTTCAACTATGATATCGTATCTACAGCCCAGAGCCTCGTTCTATATAGTGTAATGCCAGCACTAGAAACCATATATAATATCGTGTTACCAACTCGGGGGTCTCCTTCTGTGTAATGCCAGTACCAGCATTCAAATATTGTATCGTGTTGCCAACCCAGGGTCTCTTTAGCAAATTACAGACACATGAGATATATATATATATTCGTATAGGAATGATAATGGTGACAGCAGCGCTCCTCTGGTGGTCGCCGGCAACTCGCATCAGCTGATCGAGTTTAACACTTTCGCTCGGGGATGACGCAGCATTGCGTCATCCGTTTACTGGCGGTAATGCCGGGGATGACGCAGCATTGCGTCATCCACTTTAAAAATTCGCCAAAAATCAGGTTTGTATCCGATTTTTTGGGGACTGGTTTTAAAATGTGCGCCGATGTCTTCCCATTTCCTTTGTTGAGCCTCGTGGCCCTCAGGCGGCTTGGCACACGCCGTGGGCCCATTGTCTTTGCTCCACTGTTGTGACCAATGTCGTCTCCCCTCGCATCTCAAACGTGTGAACATTTCGGCTATTTTCCGTGGCTATATTTCTTACTGCGGCTTTAGAAACTATCTACGCTTACTCCACGATGGATAGTAATCATGAACAAGGCCCTTCCAGGAAGAAAATTGCGAAAGAAAGGCTTGAAAAGGGTGGGAATTGGGAGTGTAGTAGGAAGGCCTCTGAGCGCTCACTCACGGCTAACGCGTGGCCCGTCTTCAACTCGTCGGCGGTTGGAGCGTGACCAGGTGTTTTTTTTTATATGCTAATGTTCCTCTAGAGAATTTTATTACGAACCCATTGAGACCAAAATGAAAGACCTAGGACAAAAATTGAGGTGACCAGAGTGAAAATAGTGAAAACATTTTATCCCGTTTGCGCGCTCCCGGGTAACTCGTTCGCACTTTCTCTGTTTGCTGCGGGTAATTAGCCGGGCTTTTGGAGTTTATATGCATTTAGTGCTGTAGAGAATTTTATTGCGAACACAATGATACCAAATTTATTCTCGTAGAAGGAGAATTGAGGTGACAAAGTTGAAGAGAGTATACACTTTTCGGAATTAACGCGCGCTTCTGTGACACGCTGGGGCCCATATCGCCCTGTCGAGGGGTGGCGCGCGGGGTGAGCGAAAGTGTTAAATGGACCACTGGCCTCTCACTGAAAGGGGGCGGCTCCGTCAGTGTAGGTCCACACTCCTCCACAGGTCAGCCACTCAAACCACTCGCTGTCTTCCCCAGGCAGTAGATAACATATATGTGCTGTCCCACAACCTAATACTATGACTCCTAGACTCCTAGAAACACACTAGTAAATCCCTAGATATAACAATACTGTACGCCTGTCTTGCCTAACATCAAGGGAAATATGGGAGGGAAAAATTATCTACCTTATCAATATCCTGCCTTCAGACGCCTGGACTCCTGTGGTCGCTGGGGTTCCTCCGTCCTTCTAGTCGTTTCTTGACGTTCCAGATGAGTCATCAGTCCATAGGCGCCGTGAGGACTTTCCTCATCTCTGAACAGATGAGGACTCTCCTCATCTGTTCCCTTAGTGAAGTACGGGGCGCTGCCTCGTCCAGTCGTCACTGCATACGTCATTTCCCCCAGGCACTCCTTCACCAAGATCACTCACTCATGGGTCAGGATGCGTCTTCTTCCTTCCGAGTTCCCAGTGGGCGTGATCCAATCACAACAGCTCTGCACACCTTGGAGTTCCACTGACGGCGAGACACATCTTGCTCCTGCCACAGACACTCCCTCGATCCTTCCAAGACTATCAGCTCTCGGCGCTCTTATAACGCTGGAACTCGGCTCCTCGCACTTCCCTAAAGCACTGCAGTCCTTAGTAGTCACTATAAACTTGTCAGGCTGTGTAATCCCAGTGAATGAGGCTCCTAGACCTCGGAACTCGAGAGCTCAACCAGCGCACGTCCACTCTCAATGAGGCGTCGCAGATCTCTGAGCGCCTGGTGCTCTGCAGGCGATGAACCAGGCCTCCCGGTGATGTCACAGACCCAGGGTCGGGCTCTGATTGGTCAATCGCATCATATGACCTGAGCCAGCCAATCGCCAGCTGTCTGGCGTTGCACACAAAATGGCAGATTTGAAGGTACGAGGGCGCCATTTTGTTGTACCTAGGGTGCGACTTTCCCCCCTTTCCTACAATCACATAAATGCAAATTTCTCCACAAATAAGTACCCATTTTGGTAACTTCATACATCAAAAGGTTCCCTGAATCTCAGGAAACCTCCATGGTAAGCTGATATGACTCTTAAATCCGGCATATGGGAGAGAGGGCACCGGAACACTACAGATGTTTGCAG
The DNA here is from genome assembly GCF_040958095.1 of Procambarus clarkii. Classification (NCBI taxonomy): domain Eukaryota; kingdom Metazoa; phylum Arthropoda; class Malacostraca; order Decapoda; family Cambaridae; genus Procambarus; species Procambarus clarkii. The sequence continues at coordinate 10,078,517 of NC_091158.1, forward strand.
TCTGCTTTAAGAAAATGAGCTCTTACTATGGTTCTGTTATATTTGTGTACAATGTAGATTGTCAGGAAGCATATACAAGTACTAAAGTGGAATTAATAAAGCAGGAAAAAAAGTGGCTCAGCAGAAAGAAAGAATGAGTAAATAACAAATTTAATGGATGTTTTGGAAGCAGACGGTATAGTGTGCCACCAAGTAGCACTACTTTTTCTTTGTAACCTGAAATGTAAATCACCATTGTGAATAGTGAGAATGCGCTCTCGGTTTAATCCCCAACATCCTAGGGTTTCCAAGGCCATTTAGTGTGATATAGTATTAAGAATTTTATTGAGGACATTACAGTAACTCTGATCTGCTCTATTGTAAATCTGTTATGTTTCAGATTTATTACATTGATGTTATATGCATTATTATTGTTGTTTCCACTTTCAGATTTATGTGATGTTATATATGTCATTGCTGTGTTTCCACTTTCAGATTTATGTCATTGATAGCGGTGATAGAAAAAGATTTGATGAGACTGGTCAAGAACTAGGCGAGATTCTCAGTGAAGAGAAACTTGCAGGTATGAATCTATGTTGGTGATTATTAGTTTTAATTTTTTAATTAGCCACATATTATATGTACAAGTATAAATTGGTGTAAAGATTGTGGAATAATGTAGAGATTATTTGCTTTACATAGAATTTTCTAATACAGTGGAACCTCAGTTTTCGTATGCCCGTTTTCATATTTCTCGGTTCTTGTACTCAATTTCTTCGAAAAATTTGATTCGACACTTGTTTGCCTCGGTTTTTGGAGTTTGTTTATATATGTACGGGTTCACCCAGCTTTGTTTTTACCAAAGAAACCTTAAAACTTCATAATAAAATATGCTCAGTAGCTTTTCCAAGGCATCAAACTGTCTCCTAATGGTACATTAAGTATAAAAAAGTTAGAAACATAATTTGAGCTGTATTAACCCTTAGACCATACATATACGATTTGACATAACTCAAGTTTTTAAAACTTGCACAAACACTCCAATTTTTTGTGCATAATCAACTAGGCAAATGCTCCAACTATGTCTAAATGATCACAACGTAACTTGAAAAAACAAGAGAATCAAAATTAATTTTAAAATTGAATATTGAAAACGTTTGATTTTCAAATCGAAATACAAAATATGAACTATTGCAATTGTTCAATTGGTGGTGGTATTCTCTCAGAATAGCATATGATCTTCATTTTCCTTAAATTAGAATATAGGTTTTCAGTATAGTTTACTGTAAAAAAAAAATCGGTAATATGGCGTTTGAAATATGCGGCAAATTTAGACAAAAAAAAAAATGACTCCAATTGTATAAAATTTATGGAAAAATCCATTCTGAAGGGATTGTGGAACAAACAGCTGAGCACGCAATGTCAAAATAATGAGAATTGGTGAAAACCTGGAATTTTATAAGCCACTCAAAGTTCAAACTCTAGTTTCAGAGATAATTGAAGTTGAAGTTATCAACAATGAATAAATGTAGTTTAAATTTGTTAATTTAATAGAATGTTTTAATAAACATTGTTTGGCATTTGTACTTGAATATGTGAAAGTTGTAGGTTAATGTGTGTTGAAATGAAATAAAGAAAAATAACCCCCCCAAAAAGAACACAAAATATAGGGATAATTATAATAATTCAAATGATTTAGAGGATATATTTAGGGTATACTTTATATAAGTGAAAAAACACTAATATGGTCCCTAATCATCAAAACAACCTAAAAAGACAAAGAAAATAGTTTGAACAAATCCACAAGGGCCGTGATGAGGATTCGAACCTGCATCCGAGAGCATCCCAGACGCTGCCTTTATCGACTGAGCTACAACATGGTCAAAAGGAGTTGAAACCAAAGTTCTACTGAACTTACTGGATCCTGTAGCCTCTCCGAGGCACAAATCATGGTCCTTCTGACAATGTCATAGCTCAGTCGATTAAGGCAGCGTCTGGGATGCTCTCGGATGCAGGTTCGAATCCTCGTCACGGCCCTTGTGGATTTCCTCATTTGATGCATCACGCAATTGTGATTTCTGTGTGTAAAATAGTTTGAAATCTGAGAAAAAATCAGCCAAAAAAAAAGTCCCAAGTTCTGAGAGTTGACTGATTTATTTCTTGACCAATTTCATTCTATCTTCACATAGTTAGGGAAACATATGCACTCTCCAGGATGTAAAGGTTACAACAAAATCAGGTAATAAACAATGGAGAAGAAAGACTAAAATCTTAAAAAAAAAATCCCCTAAAAAAAATATTTTAGGGACATTGATGAAAGTAACATATATTAACATTGGACAATGTAATTTATATCATATATAACAAGATAGGACATAATAAAATAGTTACTCATTATTATTTGTGCTATTATGTATTACTCGGCAATTCTATAAAGGCACCAACTGCATATCCATTTTGTGGACACTTACTACTATTCCTTTTCTTTGAGCATCAGACAGGTACTGTACTTTTATTCCTCAGTTCCAGTTAATAGGAGCTGTTTTCCTTATCAATAAAACGTTCTTATTTTTTAAAACTCGTCTAAGAGTAATTTCTGAAAATATTTTTATGAAAGTTTCATGACACTGAAGCCAATAGGTTGGAGATTTATTTAACATTTTTAAGATTTTTTTTTACATAATTCAAAAATTTTTTGCTTCCGGGCCCCTCAATATGCACGGTTTAAGGGTTAAAGGAGTAAGCATTCATACCCTAGTTTGCCCCACATTTATGGGAAAATTTCACTGTGCAAAATTATTTTATTCTATTATATAAAGGACAACCATCGGGAGAATCTTTAAGAGAGCTTTCTAAAGAAAGCCCTTTAAGATGTTTGTCTCTCATTGCAAGTAATTCTCAGGATCCAGCCCCCTTGAACCTTATTTATCTAAGGGAGGTCCATGACTTAGAATGAACCAGTCCCATCTAGTTTACCACACCCAAAATTTTCTCTCTAACAGTATTTTCTTTGAAATACTGTATCTTGGTTACTTGTGACAAATTAAGGATGTGATTTCATAACATTTTCAAAATTACATTTTTGGTGACCTAAATTTTGAAATCTACTGAACAATTAAAGAACATAATAATACCTAAAAATTTGAAAAGATATCTGCAGGAAATTTGCCTAATAATTTGGAATCTGGATGGAAGGTCTGGTGGCTGAATTTTGTCCATTGTTTATAGGGATCTATTATAGGGAGATCTGGATTTGGAGGGTGCCACTGCATTCTCCACGAGTGATAGCACCTTGTAGTCTGGCACAAAATCAGTATGTTACCTTCAGGGAGCCACCGGGGCTCCTTGAAGGCATTATATTCCATACCATTGGTGTTTCATTGCATTCAATACTTTTTTTTTATTTGTGTTTGTATTTTGATAACTGCTTGAAAATTGAAATTAATGTAGATTATACAAATATTTTGATTAAGGTAATCTTAGTTGGTTGCACATTGTCAGTTTTGGTACTTCTGATTTGGTAATGCTAGATTGTGACCTGTCATTATGGTTAAGGATATGGATGTTTACTGGATTTCTTTATCATTTTTAGGGGGCACAAATCAGATTGTTAAAGGCTGCAATTTTTGTATTTGTAATCTTTATGCCTTTAGAAAATTTCTTAATAGAGTATCATAGTCCTCATCCATTTATTTTGTTTCCCCTAGAATTATTTTTTTATACTGTATCTCATAATTGCGGGTTTGCAAAATTACAGTACAGTACAGTACATGCTTATTAAAGACTTCAAATACTTTGGTGTCATGATGATGTTCACGTAGTCATTAAAACAATACACGCAGTTCGGGACTTGACGTCAACGCTGTCGACAATTAATTTTTGCTCATTCTTATTAGTAAGTATAAAGTTAGTGAAAGAGTTTAACGTTGGATTGTGTGCTCACGGCCAATGCCTGGCCTATTTTTCAGTGTGATGTGGGTATCCCGCCGGGCCTGCCAAAGTGTCGAGTCAATACTGAATCGAGAAGCTAGACTAGTATTTTTACTTCCAGTGGGAATTCCTCTCACTTTTTTGTATGAACGATACTGGCTTCCTGTCAAGACAAGGATTGAGTTTAAATTGTGATAGCTGTAATGGTATTCAAGAGTAGCAAGTTTAGTAACCCAAATATTTGGTTGATTTGTTTAATCCTCTTACATCAGGCCTTGTAATGATTTTGGTGATTCTTGTGGATCCCTGCATATTAGTTAAGCTCTTACTGTTAGGGGGTGTCATTTGCTGAAAAAGCCTATTATTATTATTATGTAACTTTTTGATTGTCCATGTCTGTTTCAACATAAGGCTCTGTTCAGAGTTTGAAGTCTTAGTTCAAGTCATATTGTATCTTTACTGGAACTCATGATCATTGCTATTTTGCAGTATAAAATGTAGCTTTTTATATGTTGTATTTATTTCAAGATGGTAGAGCATGTGCCAGTTTTATGAAAGAATGGAAACTCAAGTAAATCTAAATCCTAAATTATTATTTATTATTATTATTATTATTATTATTATTATTGTTATTTATTAAATGCATTTTCATATGACTTGCAATTAATATCATTCAGGTTTTTCTCGGTTTCCTCACATTAAACATTTAAAGGACAGTTCTCAGAATGGTCCACTCATAAATTCAGTAATGGTATGAAAGCTTTAAAACTGGAATATTAAAAATCACATTGGTGATTGATTCAGTGTCAGCAACTGATTACCCGAAGTTGTTGTTTTCAGGCAAAACAAGTAGAGCCATTGTACAGTTATCATTATTGTGCTTGTGAATTTCTCTAGGTACAAAAGGATATTTCACAAACTTCTTTTTTCTCTCTGTAGGTGTACCTGTCTTAATTTTTGCCAACAAACAAGATCTGTTTAATGCAGCACCAGCCTCGGAGATAGCAGAAGGTCTTCAGCTCCATACCATTCGAGATCGTACGTGGCAGATACAGGCCTGCTCAGCAACATCAGGAGAGGGTGTTAAAGTAAGCATTATATTTGTAGTACAGTACATGTAATAGTGGCAATTTAAAGAAATTAAATTACAGTGCATTGTCAAAGTTAGGTGTTGATTTAGAGTTTGTTCTTACCCTAACATAAATAAATATTTCTTCTATTACATCTGGGTTTTCTCAAACGTTAAAATAAACATAATTCAATATTTAATATGATTATTGCCAAACCATAGCCAGCTATAATAGTTTCTACTGCTACTTATGTCTGTTATGCCCTGTGTCCAGTAAGAGCTTCCATTTCTGTTTCTTGATGGATTGGCCCCATTTAAAATCCTTCCCAGATGTCTTAATATGACTTCAAGGTGAAGACTCAAAGGAAGATTTGAAAATTGGCTTAAGAATTCCACATGCTTTGTTATATGATAAAATAAACAAGAGAGTAAAGTAAAATGGTAAATTTTTTTTTTTTTTTTTTTTTAGATATTTTAATCATTATTGAATAAACAAAATGCAATTATGTGTAATCGATAAGGTGATGAAGCACAGGAAGGAGGTGGGAAATTTGTATATTTGAAATTGGTACTGTGGAAACATAGTATACTTCTTTTGGATAATTATAGTACACTGTATTGTCTTTTGAACTAAATGAATAAGACGAGAGGTATAAAGTGTAGATGAGTAAGTGTGATGATAGGAAGAGGAAGTGGCCAAGACTATTAGCAGTTTGCATGAAGGGGGGAAGTGAAACAATATGTAATATACTTTTACATTTCTAAAGTGTACAGCACAGCACTTGACTTTTGTTTTAAATGGTTAATGTATTGGAATGGTGGTTGTGCTAGTGTGGTGGTTTCTCACCTTGTTTCTTTATTCAAAAACTTGCATATGTGAATGAAATTAAAAATGTCTTAATCATGTGGTATACAGTGTCATATTTGGAAGGAGAAACATGTCAAAGCAACTAGAAATTTACTATTATATTGCCTATACAGTATGTTATATTACATGTATGTATGTGTTATTATTTTGTTGAAACTGAAAACAAACAAGTGACAAAGTTATTCAGATTTTGTGTTTTGTTATATTAAAGTGTATACTGTATCTGGCTATATTAATATTCATTTAAATAACTAATTGTTCTTTTACAGGATGGATTAGATTGGGTTTGTAAGAATCTGAAGAAGAAATGAGACCCTTTACTTCAATCAGCAAACGATGTATTCCGTCCAAGCACTGCAAAAACTTGTCGTTATTTCATATGAGAAAGGGTTAAAATATTATTTACACTAAATTAGAACATCTTGAACTTTAATGGGAAATGAACTGGAAAATCATCTCACAAGGTAGGACAAAATACTGGACAACTGTTTTTGCTTACAAGCTGTGACTTTTTAGGGTTTTCATATTATGGTATGGTATTTTTATTTCATTATGATAAATACTACTACAGTATCGTACAATATGCGAAAGGCATATTTAACATTATATAACATGAAGTCATTCAAGACACATTATACAAGAAATGTATGGCAGCCTTCCCAAGGAACCACCAATATTGCAGCACAAAACATATTTTACACCAGATTCTTTTAACATTTTAGGAAATTAGATAGAAGGTGTTGCATGAATTATAATTACTTTTCTCAATTTTAAAATGACTAAAATTAGTAATGACAGGATATTTGCATAGATTTTTATCTGATAGCTTGGCATCATTCAATGGTGGTGAACCAAGTCACAAACACCATATTATTCACACAGACCTAAGTTAATGTGTGGCAATATCATGTGGACCATTTTAGTTTTGTCATTAAAATTAGGGTGCACCTAAATTAATGCTATGAAATCTTTGTCTGTAGCATGTATGTTGTATAGAATTTTTCAGATATGCACAACAAAATGACAAAATTTGTAGTTTAAGATGTGAAAATTAATGAATTATAATTCTAAATATTGTCAGTGTATGTAGATAATTTACTGGCACTCCAGAACCCTTCCATAGTGGCACCCCAAAGAGAAATTGTGCTTAAATCAACGTTTTTGGCATCTTTTGCCAATTTAAACAAATTGACAAGGAAATTTGATTAGAAACTATTCAAAGGGAAAATATCCTATACAGATTTTTAGTTAGTGTAATATGTAATTAATTATTTTTCTCTTGGAAGCCAAGTGTATAAAATCCTTTTTATTTTTGTTACTGAGACTTTGAAGATCATGAGCCAAATTCTGGGAAAGCATTTAATTTAACACAACATAAGTTATATTATAAATATAAGTATACTTTACTAAATAAGTAAAATACAAGGCTATGTGAAATTACCGAGCTTTATAGTACAAGCGTTTGTTTATGCTCAAACACACCTCATTCGGCACAAAGAAAATTGAGAGCTTCAATGGTGTACGACAAAGCTGGTCCCATAACTGAAACATGAGATATGAGAATTTAACCTCAAATTGATTGAAAAAGAGAAGACCTGATGACAACCTTCAAGATGCATTCCCCCTCCCCGCTCAGCTCGTTGTCGCCGTGTGGGGGCTTGGTGGGCGGCTGCCGGAGTGTGATGCTCCTTGGGACAGTCCTGTCCTTTTCTAGCCTTGTGCTCCTGCTGCCGTCCTCTCCAATTCTGCTGGGCATCTTTTCCTTTTCCTTCTGTTTCGTTTTTCTCCCCCCTCTTCTCCTATCTGCTTGCCGTTTCCTGCCGACCTTTTGCTCGTTCTGGTTCTTCCCTTGGACTTCTTCTATTTTGACGCCCGGGTGCTTGAGGAGGCATACTCTTGCACCCGTAGAACTGCAGTACCCGACGTCGAGAGCGAGGGGAACCTTTTATTGTCAATCCCCACTTCGTCACTGAACCCGATCTCGACGGACTGTCGGTTTCTTAAGGTGGCGTTTGTGGGGCGTATACTCACGACGCACCCCTAGGAGGCCCCGACAAGATCGGCGATAGCTTCTTGTTGGGTGTCCTGCCTCTAATTGTGGCTCCATGGTGGGTGTGGGGGCACATTCGTGAGTGAATTCTTCTTTCGTCAAGATGATTACCCCTGCTTCGGCTTCTTCTGGTTTACCTTCTCAGGCTCGTGGGGTGGGCGACCAAGCCCCCGAGTCGGTCCGTATTGGAAGACCGGGCTCTGTAGCCTCCGCTGCATTGGGCCCCGACCTTGCTCCTCCTTTGGCCTCTCTGACTCCTTCCCCTGGCTCCCCTCCCTCCTCTGTGGTTGGGTCGAGCCCCAAGCCCCCAGTGGTGACTACCTCGTCCCCTGGCGCGGCTCCTTCTCTCGTTGTTACTACTGCGCCTTTTAACCCCTCTCTCTCTGGGGGTTCTCACCGCCGTTCTCGTCACGGCCGCCCTCGCTCGATTCCTTCCAGTTCTGCTACCTATCAAGCCTTGTTTGGTCCCGCTTCGTGGGCCAAATATTTTGATCTCCTCCCTCTTGATTCTGCGCCTCCTGACGATTTCTCCCTTCATCGACATCTCATTGATTCCGTGGATGCCTCCATTACTTTTAACCCCACTCGTCTCGGTACGCGTGTCGTTGCTGCTCCTTCTCAGGATGCTGCTTCCCGCTTGGCTGCCTTATCCTGCCTTGGCGAGACCCCCGTTCGGGTCTCGAAGAACGTCCAGTTGAATGCCAGTGTTGGCACTATTTTGCTCCCGCCCCATGTTGCGACCGGTGTTCGGGACCTACGCGACTGCCACGACGATATTCGACATATCCTCGCTGCCCAGGGCCATTCTATTCTCCAGGTGGACACGTTTACTCGTCCCCCTCGTGGTAGTCGCCGTCAACCCCTCCGGGTTGTGAAGATTACCTTTGATGGTAGGACCCTTCCACCCTCTGTCATTCTTGCTGGTGCCAGGTGCTCTGTCCAGGAGTACATTCCTTCTCCTCGGCTCTGCAACAAGTGCTGGAGGTTTGGGCATGGTGCCCTCCGCTGCTCCGGGACTGTCTCTCTCTGTCCTTTGTGTGGTGGCGAAGGTCACTCTAAGTCGGAGTGCGCTTCTCCCCAGGCTCGTTGCCTCAACTGCGGTGAGGCCCATCCTACCTTCTCCCGTGCGTGTGTCCATTACAAGCTTGAGGCAGCCGTCCTCAACTTGAAGCACCGGGAGCGTTTATCTTTTCCTGAGGCGAGGCGCCAGGTTCGCCGGCTCCCGCCTTATGCTAATATCTCTTATGCTCGCGTGTTGCGCTCTTCCTCTCCTCGTCCTTCCCGCCTTCCTCAGACTCACAACCGTTTCCAGGCCTTGGACCCTGATGCGCCCACTGCCCCCTCCTCTGTCCCTTTGGGTTCTCTCCCGAAGGATCCTCCTCCTGGTCCTCTGTCTGGGGTTCCCCTTCCTTCTACCCGGTCTGTCGTGTCTTCTGTGTCTCCTTCCTCGTCCCCCTCCGATCCTCCTTCCCATCCTCTTCCTCCATCTATCGGCTCTCCCCGCCGCCTGTCGGTGCGGGCGGATGTCCATCGCTCTCCTAACGGCCGTCGTGTGTGCTCTCGTTCGGCTTCTCCTGTTGAGACACTGGAATCCGTTGCCCGGTACGTAGTTGCTGGGACACCGGTCCCTTTAAGTCAGAAGCGTAAGCCTGGCTCCTCTCCTTCCTCTTCCCCGGCGGGTAAGAAGGCTTCGCTTTCTTCCTCAGCTCCTCCTTCTGGCTCTGTTGCTCCTTCCACTCCCGTTTCAGTGCTTGCGCCCCCTGTTCCTGCTATGGAGGTTTCTTTGGCCCCTGCTTCCCTTTCGGTTGCTGCTCTTGCTGGGGTGCTCTCCTCTCTTTCTACTCCCCCTCTTCCTGCTGCTGTCCTTGACTGCTCCTCTCCGTTGTCTCCTCCTCCTCCTCCTCCTCCTCCTCCGGACCCTGCCCGCCCACCTCTGATCTGTTCTCCCGTTTCCTTCCCTCCGTCTTTGCTCAGTTTACCCATGCCCCCTAACCCTGACTTTGCTGACCCTGATCCCGACCCTGATATTCTTTAACGTGCTCTGTTGGTCTTTCGCCTTTGTTTCTTCCTTGTTCTCTGTTTTTGTCCTTTCTCTTCTCGTCGTTGTCCATTCTTCAATGGAACGTTCGAGGTTATTACGCCAATTTCCTCGAACTCCAACTTCTGGTTTCGCGGTTTTCGCCCCTTTGTGTCTGTCTCCAGGAGCCGATGCTTGGTGCTCGTCCTGGTCGTTTTCGTGGCTATTCCTTTCTCTCCCCCCCCCCAGCCATTGCTGGGGCTTCTAATTCTTCTGCTCTCTTGATTCGGGCTGATGTTCCCTTTGTTCCTTTACTTTTTCCTTCGCCTCTCCATTGTTCTGCTGCTCGTATCTTTGTGGGGAAATGGTACACAGTTTGTTCCATTTATCTCCCCCCGAGTGTCCCGCTCTCTCTTCCTGATTTGAAACACCTCCTAGACTCCTTGCCGGAGCCTGTGCTCCTGCTGGGTGACTTCAATTGTCGTCATTCTCTTTGGGGTGACGTTCTGACGAATACCCGGGGTCGCCTCCTTGAGCCGTTTCTCCTCTCTTCTTCCCTGTCTCTTCTGAATTCTGGTGAGCCCACTCATTTGGACTCTCGAACTCGCACCCTTTCTTGTCTTGATCTTTCTCTCTGCTCTTCTTCTCTTTACTTAGATTTCACATGGCAGGTTCTTGATGACCTCCATGGAAGTGATCATTTCCCCATCCTTGTTTCCTTTTTCTCTTTTCGCCCTTCCCTCTCTTTCCCTAGATGGCAGTTTGCTAAGGCGGACTGGACCCTGTTTTCCCTCAGTGCTACTCTCTCTGACCTCTCCCTTCTGCCCCTCTCTCGCGCTCTCCTCCTTTTTCATGACACTGTCTTCGACGCTGCCCTCCGCTCTATTCCTCGCTCTTCCTCTCGGGGTCCACGGAAGTGCGTTCCCTGGTGGAATGCGGACTGTGCTCGGGCTGTCCGCTGTAAGCGTGCAGCCTGGAAGAAGCACCGCCGTAGGCAGACGACCGATTCTTTTCTTTTCTTTCGGAAAGCGAGTGCGGTGGCCCGTAGGGCCATCCGTACGGCTAAACGTGAATGTTGGGCTTCTTATGTCTCGACAATTACGTCCGAAACCCCTCTGGCCCAGATCTGGAAGCGTATCCGCAAGATAGCGGGTAAGTTCGTTCCCGATGTTTCACCGGTCCTTCACCTCCATGATACTCTTGTGGCGGACCCGTTGCAGGTCGCTTCCGAACTGGGTTCCCACTTTTCTTCTGTTAGCTCTGGTCTTCATCTTCCCCAATCTTTCCTTCTTCGTAAACCTGTCCTTGAGTCTCGTCCTTTAGATTTCTGCACTCATCTTCAGCTTCCCTATAATGATCCCTTCTCTCTCTCTGAACTTCGTTCTGCCCTGGCCCTCTGCGGTTCTACGGCGGCGGGCTCCGATGGTATTCATTATGAGATGCTTCGCCATCTCCCTCCGAGCACGTCTCAGTATTTACTGAGTCTGTATAATCGGATCTGGGAGTCGTCGTCAGTCCCTGAGGACTGGCTCGATGCCGTTGTCCTCCCTGTTCGCAAACCAGGGTCTCTGGGTACTTCCCCTAAGGACTTTCGCCCTATTGCTCTCACAAGTTGTGTCTGCAAACTCTTTGAACGTATGGTTAACGTTCGTCTGATGTGGTTCCTGGAACACCATCACCTCCTCTCCCCTTCTCAATTTGGTTTCCGCAAGTGCCGCAGCACGACAGATGTCCTGGTGAACTTGGAGGTCTATATACGTACTGCTTTTGCTGCGAAGACCTCCGTTGTTGCCGTCCTTTTTGACCTAGAAAAGGCTTACGACACCACTTGGCGTTATCATATCCTATCTCAACTTCATTCTTTTGGCCTTCGTGGTCATCTCCCTCTCTTTCTCCGCAGCTTCCTCTCTCGTCGTTCCTTTCGGGTGCGCCTTGGTACCGCTCTCTCTCCCCCTTTTCAGCAATACGAAGGTGTGCCCCAGGGTAGTGTTCTGAGCACTACTCTTTTTCTGGTTGCCCTCAATGGTCTTCTTTCCTCTCTTCCTTCTGGTGTCTTCTCCGCTCTCTATGTCGATGATCTTACCCTTTGTTGTCAGGGTGATGATTCGCCTCTCCTTCAACGCCGGCTTCAACTTGCGATTGATGCCGTGTCGTCTTGGGCCACAGGTCATGGCTTCAAGTTCTCTACTTCTAAGACTTGTGCCATGACTTTTACGCGGAAACGGGTTGTTCTTCGTCCCTCTTTGTCACTTTATGGTCATCCCCTTGAATACAAAGATTCCGCGAAGCTTTTAGGGTTATTCCTTGACACTCGTTTGTCTTGGTCTCCCCATATCTCTTACCTCCGTGTTGAGTGCTCTAAGTCCCTTACCCTCCTTCGGGTCTTGTCCCATACTTCTTGGGGGGCAGATAGGCGCACTCTCCTTGCTTTACATTCCTCTCTCGTCCTGTCTAAGCTCGATTATGGTTGCCCTGCTTACTCGTCTGCTTCTCCTTCTACTCTTCGCCGTCTTGATGCTTTGCACCATACTGGGTTGCGCCTCAGTTCTGGTGCCTTTCGTTCGACTCCCGTCCTTAGCTTGTATGTTGACACTGGCTTCCTGTCTCTCCAGGACCGCCGTGATCGCTACTGTCTTCGGTATCTTGCGCGGTCCTTGCAACATCCTTCCTCTCGTCTCTGTCGTGCTTTAACTTTTACCCCTCCTGCGGTTCCTGTTCCTCTTCACCACCTCCCTCTTTCTGTCCGGTTATCTCGCCTGCAGGATTCTCTTTCCGTTCGTATTTCTGATGTTTCTCCTCGTGTTGTTCCTTCTTTGCCCCCGTGGAGGGTCCCTCTTCCGCGGTTTTGTACATCCTTGACTCGCATCACTAAAGCTTTTACCCCTCCTACAGTTCTCAAACGCCTTTTCCTCGAGCACTTTTCTTCTCACTCCCGCTCCGTTTCTGTCTTCACCGATGGGTCTAAGTCAGCGGACGGTGTTGGCTACTCTGTTGTTTTTCCTGATCGCACTTATATGTGTCGCTTGCCTCCGGAGACTAGCATCTTTACAGCGGAACTTTATGCTATTCTCTCTGCTCTTCGTCTCCTACTTTCTCGTTGTCAGTCTTCCTTTGTAGTTGTTGTTGACTCTCGTAGTGCCCTCATGGCTCTCGGGTCCTTTAATCCAGTTCATCCAGTGGTTGTCGAGATCCAGCATTGGCTGTTTCTCGTTCATAGTAAATTTAAGTCGGTTGAGTTTTGTTGGGTTCCCAGCCATATTGGTGTGTCTTTAAATGAGCGTGCGGATGCTGCCGCCAAGGAAGCTGTCCGCTCTTGTCCCATCTCTCGTAAGGGCATTCCGTATTCCGACTTTTACCCGGTTATCCATTCCTCAGTCCTTACCCGTTGGCAGGCTTCTTGGTTGTCTGTTACTGGTAACAAGCTACGTACTCTTAAATGTTGTGTTTCCTCGTGGCAGTCCTCCTTCCACCGTAACCGGCGGTGGGAAACAGCTCTGGCGAGGTTGCGTATTGGCCATACTCGCTTAACCCATGGTCACTTGATGGAGCGCCGCCCTGCTCCTTATTGTCCTAGTTGCATTGTCCCTCTTACGGTCGTGCATGTCCTTCTTGAATGTCCTGACTTCCAGGACGAGCGTATGTCTTGCTTTCCGACCGCCCCTCGCGGTCACCTGTCCCTCGATAGAATTCTTGGTGACTCGGATACTTTTGATATCGTTCGCCTTATGCGTTTTTGTTCTCGTATTGGCATCCTTGGTGATATTTAGCGCCCTCTGATTATTTTGCGTATTTGATGGTGCTACATAGCCTTCCCGGTTTGGTGCCTTCTTTTGATAATTACTTACTTACTTCAAGATGCATTGACAAGGTAGATACATGCTCTGAGTTGGTAGGACCAAACCTAAAGGAGATAGAGATTGGAAGTTTGGATAAGCCAGGGGAGTACCGTGTAAGGAAACACTTATTTTGTGAAGGAAATGAGCAGGTGAAATGTATTGTAAAAATATGTAATGGAAGCTAATTTATACATGGTTTCAAATAAAGGCATTACAAGTTGTAAAAGGGTTGGGAGTTATTGCTGATATCGGCTGCTAGCTTAAATTTTGAGCTCAGGAACTGAAACCTAATAATTTAAAAGCTTAATATTATCCTACAGTTCTACACCATGTAGCTTTCAAGCCATGTTAGGATTTTTAGAGGCACAAGCTGTGGAGATGGCTGTCAGAATGAATGTATATTCATCCCGTTCTTTTGAGCTTACCCAACATAAAGAAACTGTCGCACAAAAGTGCCATATCCTAAGCTATCATAGGACCCACAAACAGAAAATGGGACATTATGTCAATTATGTCAATTAGATATAAACAATTTTGTCTAAACCCATATTATATACAAGAATTCATGGATTCATCCGATGCAAATGGCAGACCTACTGGAAATCTATTTCAGAAAGCAAACCAAGAAAAAATAAGTTTACTATATCCAGTGCAGTTAGCGTCACTTGTCAATTTTAGTTATTGCTCAGTTTTTATACAAATTATATAAATATTGTCATAATACATCTGTATGAATGTAATGGAAGTCAACCAAGACCCATGAATTATTTCTGATATAAATTTTAATTAATTCCTGTGCAGTGCATTAAGTAAGGTGCATGGCCTAGACAGAATAGCAGCAAAGGAGCGGGTTGCACTATACAGTACTTCCTTTGAGATATGCCAAGGACAGGTTTGTGTGTTATATAGGTGTACATGTTACATTGCAGGTCCATACAGAACTTTTTTGTCAATTGTATGCGCATAGTTATTCAACACAAAAACATAATGTAAATTAATAAATGAAGCCACTAGTGTATAAACAATCCATCTTGATCATTAGAGCCTTCTCACCGCTACATCACAAGTCAGAAAATTGCATATCCAGGGCTGATGCATTAGATTAGCTCCTCCCCATAGCTTGTGTTCACCTCACATAACTAAAAAAGACATTTTTTGTAACAGACAATCACTTTTGATGATACATGCTTTTTATAAGGGTTAAAATCAACAATCATTAATCTTCAAAAGTATAATAAGCAGACTCCAAATTATACAGCAATGACTGCTATTGCTTATAAAAATACTGGCTCCAGTAAGCCATGTATATCGTACTTCATGCATGGTTAAACATTCCTCGTCATAAATATATTGACAAGCTCGAATGAGAACCGGTATTCACAACAGCCTTAATGAAAGGATGTTTATCACAGAGTTGAGTTACTGATAAGACACCAAATTGTTCCACCTTCCTTAACCATATATAATGCCTACTAGACATGAATAACTTCATAACTTCACCTATGTAGCACTGAATAGCGCATTATTTCCATCACTTGGCCTGAAGCCTAAATTTCATTATCAATCCCTCCTACAAACTCAGCCTGATGAGAATGTAAACTTTAGAAAGAATGCAGAGGTGTGCTATCTAATGGGTACTGGAACAGCAGAGTATGAGCTGTGTACTTAGCTATCAGTAATCAGTACTTACCAGTGACTATGGGGAAATGAGGTCTAGCTCTTTATGCCCTCCCTACTAGCCTTGTACCCATTGCATTAAAGCGCCACTATTCTAACAATCAATATTTGTGTTGAACCTTAACTTAAAGTTGTGAATGGGAGTGGCTTTCACAACTATACATTGTGGAAGTGCATTCTTAATGCATTCTACTTGTTGACCAGTACAGGGTACGAGTATTTCCTTACATTTTTTCGACTCCTTTGTGACTCCAGCTAAATAAAACTTGACCTGGAGATAGTCAGGACTCCGGTGGTCATCCCCACAATCTGGCCATGACTCTTCCTGTGTATAAAGGTTAATGCAAATTTATGGAGATAAGGCAAGATATTATTTTTCAAACTACATATAGAACCAGGGAACATACACTTAAGCAAGGAAAAGGAAAAGCAGAGAGATGTAGGTGAAGTACATCTTTTTACATTGAATTGTGGATGGATGGTGTGCCCAACAGTACAAGGTGATAGGTGCACAAAATCGAAAAATGATAGAAAAGAATGACAGAACACACTGTATTCACAGTTCATATGCAGACACATTACAGGTTAAGATACACACATGCACACAGTATGTTCATAACTACATATGCATAACACTGAATAAGAGTTTTTACATGTTAAGTTGCCCTCAAGATATAATGTCTGTGTGATGAGCTGTCTTTAACTGAAAAGAGAAGTCCAGTATTAACAAAATCATTGTTTTAAGTACTAGTTATGCATGTATTTAGTCAATATGGCAACTAGTTAAAAAAAAGTGAAGTTGTGTAGTATTTATTATTGAAGCTTTAACTTAATAGAGCAAACATTTACTTGAGTAAAGCTATGCTAGTTTTTTCATCTAAGAGATCTCATCTGTTACTGAGATGCCTTTATATGTCCCAGGGACCACTGAAAATACACATGTGATCACATTCCGTCCAACAGAGAGACTATTGTATCGCTTTCGTGCCGTGCTCAGTCGGGTTTGTCATTTCTAAAAGTAATTTTTTTCAGGTTGCTTGTCATTGAATAGTGCCTTTATCTTGAGATTCTCATTCCTCTTCACATGTCAGATTTTACAAATTTGTGTGTTGTAAATGCATTCGACATGCTGGCCATGCTCAGGTATATGAGTAAATTACCTACGTTTGTAAAATTAAGTAACAATAATTGTATTTCTTAAATTGTTCATTTTTATTTAAAAACGGATACTTTGGTGTTCACTGTTTACTTGATTGTGATCAGTTTTACAGTTCAGTATTTAAATGATCTAGTCATGTTTTTTCTTAATCGGGTAATGTCTAGTCTATACCAAGTCAATTTGCTACACATTGCACTAAGGTGTAAAAATATATTTTGTGTAGCTGTTTTATAAAATAATAATATATGGATGTCCTCTACACACCAGAGGCAGTATAGAAGATGACATTCTTTTTTTTGTATGAGCAATTTTGCCTTTTATTATGTTCTAGTCATTTTTGTGCTCTTACATTTTTAAGTAATGTTTTCTTGATTGTCCTTGGTGCCTTCTTTTGATAATTGCTTGCTTGTGCAGTATTTGAAAACTTGTCTTCATTACATATGCATATGGAAAACTATTGCCGACTTATTTTCTTGTACATTATTGACACTTAACATACAAATAATTTTTTTTTTAAATTTCACTGTGGTGCCTTGAAGAATTATACATTGAAATTTAATAGAATTTGCAACATGAAATTGCAAGCAAAGTCAACTTTTATCTTGATTGGTTTTTGGAGTGACAGGCATATTGACTAATAAGTTATTTTGTGCTTATTGTAAATGATAAACTTGATTGGGGAATCTTATCTTTGCTGTGGCCCATTATATAATGATTTGCATTTCCACTTAACTAGTAGTAATTTTAATTTGTGACTATTTAAGAAAACCAGAAGGGAAGATTTTGCACAAGAATATCAGTAGTAAATATTTGTGTATCTCCAGTTAAAGAATTTTAACTTTTTTTTTTTAGTTTAAAGCAGCCATTTATAGTTTTTTTTTTTTTTTTAATATCACATCTACATAATTTTAGCACATCTGGTTGTGCTAGTTATAAGCCTTGCATTATTCATCAAGATGCTTATACTCCTCTCAAACATACAGTATAACTAATGCACCTAGCATTTTTCAGGTGTCCACATGTTGAATGTGAAGTACAGTATAGTCACATAACACTACTGTTCTTAATAACAAGATGTGATATTAAGGCTTGACCTATAATTCTGAAGAGTAAGAATTGTTTTAGGTCTTAGAAGAAAATATAAGATTAGGCAAAAATTTATATATCGCCCAAGTTTTTGAATACTGTAAAAGTACTATATTGTACTTGTTATTGTGTTTCACCATATGCACAAAGTATTACAATGAAAGGACATGTTGTGTAACTTACACAGTAGGCTATCTAGTTTAATTTATAATATGCATAATGTAACTTTGATGCTTATTTTATTCATGTTAAATGTTAATTTAAATTTTATTTGTATACAAAAAATTCCCAGTGGGCATAATACCCAAGAGTGGCATTGATTAGACATTGAATCTGTTATCAGTGTTACTTTATCAATGAATGTTAATTCAGCATTGACTTGACATTAATTAATCTCAAAATTGACGTTAATTCAACGTGGAATCAACTTTAAATCAGCGTCGAATCGATGCCAATTCAGCATCCAATTAATGTTAATTTTTGTCATTGAATTACCAGTGCTCTTGGATATTGTTCCTACTGTATTAATGATAAGTTGAGCAAATGTTGCAAGAACAGCTATCCATATTTCTGTGGCATTTAACTGATCTCTACTACAGCTACATGAATGTTATAATAAATCAATATACTGTACTGTGCAGTATTGTGTGTGTCCATATTCAGGTTTGATTTAGGGAATTGTTAAACAATGGTATATTAGTTCAAATATAAAAAAAAGTAAAATACCAAAACCAAACATTTTGCATCAAGAGTTGCAAAAGCATTTTTCTCTCCATAAGATAATATTCATTGAAATGTTAAAATGTATATTAGTTACTGTAGTTGAGATTCCCAACATTTTTGACCCAACTTGCAAATTTAACGACTGTGCAGTGACAGGTATTACAACATATCAAATTTTTACTCTAATTTTAGATGGTCATAACAAATGATAGGTACACAATACTACTTGGGAAGGAAGAGTACTAAAATTACTGAAGTGTATTGTACAAGATTGTCATAACACAAAGAATGATTTTATGATTATTCTCTTTTAATGTTTTATTGCAATTGATTGCAGAAGCAGCTTCTCAGACTCAGCATAGTGTATTATTCTCTTGGCACAAATTTGAAATGAGGAATAATTCACACTGGGTAATTATTTATGGCAGTTTTTTAGAATAAAGTACAGAGGTGTCTTCAAAATCTGTTAAATAATTTTGAATCCTTATGCCTTAGTACATATATGAAATGTTGCTTCAATAACTTGCATATAAAAAATTTAGATCAGTAAAGTAAAAAGCACCATGGTACAGTATACTGTTACAAAATAACTTAAATATCAGTATACAATACTGTCTATATTATTATCTAAACTTTCTTTAAAAGTAGTTTGCTTTTCTTTAAATATATATTTCAAGTTTGACTTATGCACCACCAGTTTGGAATACAATAATAATAATAAGTAATGAGCCATTTTTCTACTGCCTGTTAATTGTTCTGAGTAATGTCAGAGGTAAATTATATTCAAAAGAAATTTATTAGAAATGACATCGAGTCTGCTTTGCATAACTTTTCGTAAAAATTTATTAACGATATCTTGTGTTAAATTACTTAGACATTTTGATTTTGACACTTGGATTTTGTTTTTATATTCATTGATTAGAAATATGGCAGATAGACATTGAACTTCTCCCTCCTTGTAGTGGGTATTGCTTCAACATGAGCCAAAGTAATTGATCACAGTGCTTTCTCCACAGTACTTACTAGCACTTGTGTTTGCATGATGAGAGTGTCATTATATGTTAATGTGAGACTCATAATTGTATTTCTTGAAGATAAAAATTTACAGCTGATTAATTTCTTTTCTTTAAAACATTCTTTTGCAGTTCAGTTTCCTGAATTGTTATTGACATGACTGAATTACTTGTATATTCATTAGTCGATAGTTTTTTAAAACTATAACTGATCTCTTGCTTTAAGGCCATATGAAAATTGGTGGGCCTTAATGACTTTAACTAATGAAAGGCTTAAATGTCATAGAATATGAAATTTTATTATCATTAGTGGCTGTATAATTAGCAGAAAACTGCAGTCATTATTGTGAAGAGAATTTGATTAACACTTTCAAAGGATACCTGATGAACCAGCATGTGACTCATATGGCTGCAAACAGC
Source organism: Procambarus clarkii (assembly GCF_040958095.1). Lineage (NCBI taxonomy): Eukaryota > Metazoa > Arthropoda > Malacostraca > Decapoda > Cambaridae > Procambarus > Procambarus clarkii. Next base: position 10,098,344 of record NC_091158.1, read on the forward strand.
CTGGTTGACTAGATCACCAACCAGGAGGACTGGGCTGTGGGGATGTTAATCCTTCGAATCATTTATACAGATATATGACGGGTATGAAATAAAGTTAACTCGCGGCATTATTTCAAGGTAACTATCAATCGCCCAGAATCAGAATCATTTAACTAGATGTGCTTTTAACAAAATAATCTTAGATACCAAATGATCATGTTCAGATGCAACAAATAAAGTTAGTGTTCCATTATCGTTTAACGGCAAATCCATCCATGTACCAAATAACTGGAAAACTACAACCGTTCCATAGACTCTGTGCCGCCGCATTGACCGAATATATTTTCCACTATGATTGTAGATGAGAGTAACTTTGTTGTTGTCATCCACTGTCTTGCAGAGTAAACTACACATGAATATCTGCCTTGACACCATGTTCTCTGCTGCCGCCTAAGTTGCCAAGCTCATGCAGCCGCCACTGCCACCACCACATCACATTCTTCCACACCTTGTGCGCTACTATGCGCAGTCCATTGTGTGGGTCCCACCTGCCAATTGTAATTCTTTCATAGATAACACATGCAGTCACTGCCAGAGTATTCATTACCACCTGTAAAATCCTGCATATCCAGCTACATACGGTAGTGTTTGAAAGAGGACTACCAATCTTCTGTAATTACGAGAAAATCCACAGGAGCCATGAGGAGGATTCGAACCTGTGCACTGGGTATTCCCAGATGAATGCTCTACATAACTACGTCGCAACATGGTCAAAAGAACCATGTCCTTTAGTGTGTGCATCTGGGAATTACCAGCACATAGGTTCAAATCCTTTCTCGGCTCCTGTGTATTTTCTCACCGATATATCATGATAATGTGATTTCTGTGTACTGTAATTACCCAAGTGTATTTGTTTCACACCCATGGGACGCTGAGGACGAGTGTGCATCCAGCTGTGTAGGTCATCTTTGGAGTTGTCTGTGTAATTACCTAAGTGTAATTACCTAAGTGTAGTTACAGGATGAGAGCTACGCTCGTGGTGTCCCGTCTTCCCAGCACTCTTTGTCATATAACGCTTTGAAACTACTGACGGTCTTGGCCTCCACCACCTTCTCACTTAACTTGTTCCAACCGTCTACCACTCTATTTGCGAAGGTGAATTTTCTTATATTTCTTCGGCATCTGTGTTTAGCTAGTTTAAATCTATGACCTCTTGTTCTTGAACTTCCAGGTCTCAGGAAGTCTTCCCTGTCGATTTTATCAATTCCTGTAACTATTTTGTATGTAGTGATCATATCACCTCTTTTTCTTCTGTCTTCTAGTTTTGGCATATTTAATGCTTCTAACCTCTCCTCGTAGCTCTTGCCCTTCAGTTCTGGGAGCCACTTAGTAGCATGTCTTTGCACCTTTTCCAGTTTGTTGATGTGCTTCTTAAGATATGGGCACCACACAACAGCTGCATATTCTAGCTTTGGCCTAACAAAAGTCATGAACAATTTCTTTAGTATATCGCCATCCATGTATTTAAATGCAATTCTGAAGTTAGAAAGGCTCCATAGGCTCCTTGCACAATATTCTTTATGTGGTCCTCAGGTGATAGTTTTCTATCTAGAACCACTCCTAGATCTCTTTCTTTATCAGAATTCTTTAAAGATTTCTCACATAATATATAGGTTGTGTGGGGTCTATGTTCTCCTATTCCACATTCCATAACATGACATTTATTAACATTAAATTCCATTTGCCAAGTGGTGCTCCATATACTTATTTTGTCCAGGTCTTCTTGAAGGGCATGACAGTCATCTAAATTTCTTATCCTTCCTATTATCTTAGCATCATCAGCAAACATGTTCATATAATTCTGTATACCAACTGGTAGATCATTTATGTACACAATAAACATCACTGGTGCAAGAACTGAACCCTGTGGTACTCCACTTGTGACATTTCTCCATTCTGATACATTGCCTCTGATTACTGCCCTCATTTTTCTATCAGTCAGAAAATTTTTCATCCATGATAGAAGCTTACCTGTCACCCCTCCAATATTTTCCAGTTTCCAGAACAACCTCTTATGTGGAACTCTGTCGAAAGCCTTTTTTAGGTCCAGATAGATGCAGTCAACCCAACCATCTCTTTCCTGTAATATCTCTGTGGCTCGATCATAGAAACTGAGTAAATTCGATACACAGGATCTTCCAGATCGAAAACCATACTGTCTGTCTGATATTATATCATTTCTCTCTAGGTGTTCTACCCATTTAGTTTTGATTATTTTTTCCAATACTTTCACTATTACACTTGTCAATGATACAGGTCTATAATTGAGGGGGTCTTCCCTGCTGCCACTTTTGTAGATTGGAACTATGTTAGCCTGTTTCCACCCGTCTGCTACGATTCCTGTACACAGGGATGCCTGAAAGATCAGGTGAAGTGGAATGCTGAGCTCAGATGCACATTCTCTCAGAACCCATGGTGAAACGCCATCTGGGCCAGCTGCTTTGTTCTTACCGAGCTCCTTGAGCATTTTTTCCACTTCGTCTCTAGACACCTCTATGTGTTCTATGTTGTTCTCTGGAATTCTTATTGTATCTGGTTCCCTAAAGATTTCATTTTGTACAAACACACTTTGGAACTTTTCGTTTAGTGTTTCACACATTTCCTTTTCATCTTCCGTGAATCTATTTCCCATTTTCAACCTCTGAATATTATCCTTTACCTGCAATTTGTTGTTTATGAATTTATAGAATAGACCTGGTTCTGTTTTACATTTGTCCGCAATCCCTTTTTCAAAATTTCTTTCTGCCTCTCTCCTCACTGCCGTGTAGTTGTTTCTCGCATCTTTGTATCGCTGGTATGTTTGGGGGTTCAGCCTCTTCCTGTATTGATTCCATTTTTGTGTCTTTCGGTCTCTAGCCCTCTCGCAATTTCTATTGAACCAATCCTGTTTCCTAGTTCTGCATCTCTGTTTTGGTATAAATTTTTTTGTGCCTTTATCATATATTTCACAAAACTTGCCATACATCTCATTCACTTCCTTGCCTAGCATCAAGTCTGTCCAATTATACTCACTAAAAAAATTTCTAAGGTCACCATAATGTCCTCTCCTGAAGTCTGGTTTTTCAACTGCTTCAACCTCCTTATTTTCTTCCAGCTTATAACGCATTGCATACTTTATTCCCAAAAAGACATGGTCACTTTTACCCAAGGGAGGAAGGTACTGAATGTCAAATATCTCTTCCTCCTTCCTGGTAAATATCAAATCTAGCATGGAGGGAACGTCCCCTTCCCTCATCCTCGTAGCTTGTTTAACATGTTGATACAAGAATGTTTCCAGGATAAGGTCTACAAATTTACAGGTCCAAAAATCTTCTGTTTTAGCTTCATATGCTTCCCAGTCTATGGATTTCAAGTTGAAGTCACCGACTATCAACAGTCGTGATCTATCGTTATCCGCTCTCGCTATAATCTCTCTCATTATTGTTATAAGACCTTCACGTTTACTATCTAGCTCCTCCTTTGACCATGTGCTGCTTGGCGGTGGACTATATGCATTTATCATCATTAGTTTATCATCCTCATAGCAGATCTCTAGTGCTATTATGTCAACTTCTTGTGGATTGGCAGTCATTATTTCCTTCACCTTTAGGTGTTCTTTTACCAGCACAGCAACGCCACCGCCTTTCCTAATTTTTCTGTCCCGTCTCCAAATTGAGTAGCCCCTTGGGAATATGACCTCATTTAAAATTACATCTTCAAGTTTTGTCTCCGTGAGTGCAACAATGTCTGGTGTCTGCAGCTGTATTACATCACTTAACTCCAGTATCTTCGATCTCACTCCATCTATGTTGGTGTATGCAATCTTCAGGAACTTGTTCCCCCTCTCCTTATTCTTCACTCCCCCTCTCTCTATTGATTTTGTTGGTTTGCCTTTATGTACCACTTTACTGGTTTGCCTACCCCTATCACTTTGTAGAAAAAAGAATTTATTTCTTCTTCATTCCTGCTCTCATTTAAATGTTTTGCCTCGGCGAGGTTCAGTTTCAGCTTCTCTCTATCTTCTTTTGAAAGATCTCGTCTTAACGACCACCCTTTCCCATCCTCATCCCTTTGCAATTTTCTAGCATTCCTTAGTACTTCTTCCATCTGTTTGGCACCGTTTAGGGTGATCCTCAAAGGTCGATCTTTCCCTTTTACGTACCTGCCTATTCTCCTGTAGTCGCACACATTCTCTCTGTTTGTAAGACCTTCCACGAGGCCAACAATTTTATCTACTACTTTAGCTTCTTCTACAGCTCTTTCTGACCTAGATGTTATCGCCTTTTCTTTGCAGCCAAAAATGATCAGGGACTTACTCCGATCAACTGTGTTTTGCACCAACTTCGGGTTAGATGCCAATTCTTTCCTCACTTCTAGCCTAATGTTTGTTTTATCTTGGTTGCTGCAGTGTTTGACTTCCTTTACTGCTTCTTCTATTTTTTCCTTCTCCTTGGCCACTTGTGCATAAGTGAGTTGCATATCTTTCTTGCACTGTTCTATTCCCTGTGTAACTTCCTCCATCTGTGCTGACAAAAGCTGTTTCTCCTGTTGAATTTCCTTGCCTAACCTATTGTAGTCATATTGTGTATTGGTATGAAAGTGTTGAGGCCTGCCTACTGTAAGTACAATTTCTACATTATTGTTTAAATGTCTTAGTACATTGATCTCGGCTATCAGCCAGAAGTTATTGCCTATTTAACACCCACACTGTAGGCAAGAACAAATTTTGAGTCAAGAGAGACTGTGTAGTGAACATGTGTTTACCCGTGTGGTACTACGGTATTATATTGGTCATCAAGATTATCTTGAGATGATTTCAGGGCTTAGTGTCCCCGTGGCCTGGTCCTCGACCAGTTCTTTTTGTTACACAACCCCCAGGAAGCAGCTTGTAGCAGCTGTCTAACTCCCAGGTACCTATTTATTGCTAAATGAACAGGGCCATAAAGGTGAAAGAAACTCTGCCCATTTGTTTCTGCCTCCACCGGGGATTGAACCCAGAACCTCAGGACTACGAATCCCGAGCGCTATCCACTCAGCTGTCAGGCCCCCCAACAGTCATGGGTGAACGTGTTTTACATATGCCACAAACAGTTTTCCATCTGATATTGTCGACTTTCCCATTGACAGTGATTTTGTTGAGTTCGCTGCATATGTTTTGTGATTACCCGAACATCTTATTTCGAGCTCCTGTGTATTCCTTTGAATACCAGCAGTGACAGGAAATTAGTGTTAATAATTGGTTGCCTAAAGAAAAGTGTTAAATTGGGTTTTGTTCCTCATTGGACCCATAATCGATCAGTTAAGCATTTCATCTCTCAAATTCAATATTAGCCTAGCTGACACCACTGTAGTAAAGTCGAGGACCTTGTGTATTAGTAAGTTTATTGAATAAACCCTGTTTTACCGTTACATGTGCTTACATTGTCACCAAGTACTGTGCTTCTACTCCCACTTGTGTTAGAGTTTTATATTTACTCTGGTGTCAACATCACCCTTAAAGCCTACTTCACAATAAATAAAATATTGATGTAGGACCCAAGCGAAGTCCTTTAGTGCTGATTTTCGGAGGAGATTGTCACAACCTAGTGGATCAAGGCTTCGTGTATGCCAGTGATGGAATCCTCTATTTCCATAGAGGATTCCTCAGTCGACTAGTGTACTCTGGTCTGTTACACATTTCTCTTTATAGCTTTTATCCAATAAATTGAGCCATATGTCACATGCAAATGTGACATTGCATAGTTGCAGTCAATGAAGGCACATATTCCACACTACATATTATGTCTCTTTGTTCTAGTATTGGCAAGATGAGTGCTACAGTAATTGGATTCAACAAGGAATTTAATGATTATCCAATGTTTCTTAGAGTTGTATTATCAAAAATTCAAATTACTGTATGCTGAAAATCAAGACATACATAGAGATAGTGCGAGACTTAAGTAGAATATATGCATTTATTAGTTCTGAGGAGATAGCCAAATTGGCAGAGGGAAGCTGCAACAATTGTTCTAAAATTTTATTCAATGAAAAATATATTACAATTACAAAACTTACAATTACACATAGATACTTTGGTACATTTACTGCCTTTATTAATGTCTGATCAATAAAATATTCTTGGCAAATTTCATTTTCAAACTAAAATGCATATGGAATGCCCTTTTTCTTTTAACCCTAATACTGCAGCATTTATTGGAGATTTCAGCCCCCCACCCCCCACCCTTTTTATAACCAAAAAAAAAATAAAAATAAAAAAATTGGCAAAATATTCATGTTGTACAGTATAGCTTTGCTGTAGTAGACCTCTAAAAGTGGATTTACTACCAGAAAGCCCAAACTGGGAAATACAAAATTAGAGTAGTTGAAATTAAAAAAAATACAGTATATATATATTGCTATGCAATAATATATGAAACTTTAATTGCCATGATGTGAGTGAAGAGGGGGGGGGTTCCTCCCTCTCGAAAAAAGAAATTTAAAAAATACAAAATTATAGAAAAATGCTACAATAGAAAAAGTTCTATTTGCCAAACTTTGTATGATCAAACACATGACTTCTCCCTCCCCCTTTTCTGAGAATATAGAACATTTGTAAAATAGGAAAAATAAAGAAAATCTAGCTAATATACATGTACAATTTTATGCATTTTGTTTTGTGGGCATACAAATATATTAAAGGATAACTCAATTGACCTTTCCAGGCCCTACAGGACCTGTTTTGGTGCATATACTTTCATATACAAAGTTACTTATCGCCATTAAATTTTAATAGTCGTACCTCCGTTAAGGAGTTTAATCCGTTCCCAGAGACGGTTCATAAACCAAAATGAATTTTCCTGTAAGAAATAATGTAAATTGAATTAATCCATTCCACACTCCCAAAAATATTAACTTCAAAATACATTTCATACATAATACTACAAATGTTTTGTACTACAGTATGAACAAGTTAAATCTTACCTTTATTAATGACTTGTTTGGGGTATGGAGGACAATGAGGAGGAGGCGGAGAGGTGTTAATACAATGGAAGGGGACTTCTCTTCTAAGCACTAACACCAGGCAGTGATGACTTCTCTGGGGGTATTCTCTACCCCTACGCTTTGCAGGCATACCACAAGGACCTGGTTGTGGGTCTTTGCTTGCTTGTCTATAGCAAGACAAGAATGTCTATAGACACTTGTTTTTCCCTATGTTTGAACACTTGTCTGTATTGAGACATCACATTGTTGTTAAAATGGTTTATGCAATGGCCTGCTACAGCTTTATCTGGGTGACACTTTAAACCAAAACCTTGCCGTTCTTCCCATGCTGCACATATTTTCTTAATGAGGATGGGACATCCTCTACTGCCGCCTCCTTTCCTGAAGAAATTTCCTCAAGTGTCTTTTGCTGCTGCTCCTTGTGAAGGGCTCCTCCATATCAGCACCATTCAGCCTAGCTAGTACAACCACCCTCATATCATTTTCATGTTTATGAATGATCCCTTGTTTTTCCTCTAGCGTCATCCTCACATTTGTTTTCTTAGGTTGAACCTTACCACTGACTTTCTTGGGATCCATGGTGTGATATATAATAATTACTTTTATGTTCAGAAACCAAAAAAAGCCCCAAAAAATCAATTTTTTACAAAGAACTGAAGTGCGATCACTAGGTGGGAGGCACTGGTAAATTGAAGCACGCCTCGCCCGTGCCACCAGGAACCACACGCTCGGTCAACTCATACATGTATCAAGAAACTCGCCAAAGAGAGGCAAAACTTATAAACCGAGTCAAATTTTTCCAAGAAATTGAGCTCGTAAACCTAAAAATTTGTAGAGAGGGGCATTCGTAAACCGAGCTTCCACTGTATTTTTAATATTTCCACAAGTTCATTCAGGGAGACCTACTGTCATAAAACTTTTAACCACTGACTTAAAAATAAACGTATCCTTCTTCATAAGTACTAGTAATGGTGAATAAAGTGACATGTCACTCATGAAAGTTAAATGGGCACTGATCCCTTCACAAGTTCATCAAACCAAGGCCACTATCCAGACCTCTCATAGCTACTCCAAACCAAACGTTTGTAGACTTTATCTGCAGTGTCCCAGATATATCTGCTCTCACAGGCATGGTCCATGCATGGTCTATACAATCCAGTTGAAGAGTTAAACAAACCCTTGAATAGAATAGGATATTCATATCCTATACTTCCAGCACTTTCCATGTTATATAGTATGCATACCTTTTAATTATATAGTATGCATGCATTTAATTATCAAGAAATAATGCCTCAATATTATTTGGCCAATGCCTTAAACACTGCTAGGATTTATAATATCTTTTGATCATTTATAATTTTAAAAGTTAGAGGAAATATCAGTTTTTAAGAATGATAGTTTTGGTTAGGAAATGGTTAAGACGGAACATACTGTAATAATTGAGCAAAAAGACACTAGAATCCCTGAAAAATAATTTGAATTTATCTTGCCCTTTAACCCTTACATGCTTCAATCACCATCTGTGATTTCCTCCAGTGTACAACTTGCCATATGCAATTGACCTTTATGGGTTTTCAATACTTATTTTTTTTATGTGCACCCGCCCAACTACTTGGGCTAGACGGTAGAGCGACGGTCTCGCGTTCAATCTCCGACCGTCCAAGTGGTTAGGCACCATTCCATCCCCACATCCCATCCTAAGTCCTTAACCTTATCCCTTCCAAGTACTATATAGTTGCAATGGTTTGGCATTTTCTCCTGATAGTTCCCTTCCTTTCATGTGTACCTTGGTATACAACAGGACTTTTAATAACATATACATTTAAGGGTTAATGATAAGTTTAATACTGAACTGATGCTTCAAGCTTACTAATCTGAAAGGTGCATGCTATCATTTGTGTACAGCTTTTTTAAATTATTTTTGTTTCAGTCTATTAAATTTTAATTAAAAATCTTTCTATTTTAGTTTAATGTTTTCAGTTAACACAGTATCCGAACACTGACAGTTTTACTTACCACTAGTATCACTGATTTACTGTACCTTGTTAATGAACCACATTGGACAGTATTTTCACTTATTGTTTCTTATGTAGGACACAGTATTTAATCTTGGTCATTTTTTCCTTTGATGCTTTTCCATAGTTTCCATCCATACAGCTCCTGACTTGATGCAAGTGGGAAAGGAGTAACAACGATGTCACATACTAGGATTGTCTAGGCATTGAGTTTGCTTTCCGGAGTATTTGGTAACATCATCTTATTTCTTAATATAATTCTGAATAGTTTTATATCATCATGCACAAATTTCCCTACAATTCTTGGTGTTCATAGTCAAAGCTCATTGCTTCGTCACTGTCATCATCACTTTTTTCCATAATACAGTGTCCTGGGAATGTCTCCTGGAAATTATAAGACAAATTTAAATAATTATAAATACCAAGTAGAGCTTATTTAGTAAGCTGTTCAGAGCAAGTTGCTGTCAGTTAAATGTAACTGATGAAAATTATGATAATGAAATAGCTTAATAAAATGAAGTACAAATTTTGTATAGCCTTACCTCACAATGGTCATTGCTACCAGATATAGCTTGTAAAGTTTTCACCAATAATGTCGAGTCGGACTGCTCAAGGAGAGGACCTGAAGCTATCATCAAACTGAAATATAGAAATTAATGTTAATAAATACCTACGGTATACATCTACTTCATTTAAAAATAAATGGGCATACAATTTTAATATAATACAACCTCAAAAATTTGGAGTACTGTATATCTTCACAGAACTTAAAAAATAATTTTAACATAAAAAACAAATGTAATGTTATTAAAAATAATAAAAATGACTAATTACCTTTTTATAATAATCAATAGTATTCAGTATTTATACAAATATTACATAGGGTATATTTAGAGTTTAGACAAAATATATATATTTTTATAAGCCACAGATTTTACTCGCTTGCTTTGCCACCAGAACTCTTCTGACAATGATTCAACAATTTGTTTTCTGCTTCACAGTGCTAGTGGCCAGTACCAAGCTCTTCAGGCAGTCTGTTCACTCTCCAAACTTGACCACTTTTCAAGTTCAATTAGCCAATTATTATAACTCCTTATCTGGTCAAGCTTGATTATACTCCTGCTGGCAGATGCATTTTCTACACAAAAAGAAAATGACAAATTTATGCAAATGTCCTCATTAACAGAGATTGGGGCTGCAGCACATGAAAATTAACAAAATAGGGACAGGTCACAATGTGAGGGGGTTGGGGGGAGTAGGACTGTCAGCAAAAAATAACAAATTTTACAGATGGCACTGTGAACTTTGTAATGCATTATAATGTTAGAACCAATAGCTACTATGGATGGTATGTACAAAATATGTACTATTGTAATAAAAAAATTGCTTTTTATACTACACTGCCCAACCCTTCTTCAGGCCCTCAATCATCCAATTATTCCATCTTTTCATTTGTGAGTCTGACCTCAGGCACTTCCACCAAGGAGAGGCTTGTGTAGTTTGGCGGCTGGTCATCAAGTTGTTGTAGCACGACCTCTGCACCTACTCTGACGACCCAGTCTTGTTTTTGTGTTTACCTGCAGTAGACAAAGCCCTACCCCTCTTTCACAGTTTTATATCTGAATATATTTTGCATCCTGTCACTATGACATTCAGAAATGCAGGAAATTGTTGTTCGGGGCTTCAGCAAGAGGTGAGGAAATTGTTGTTCGGGGCTTCAGCAAGAGGTGAGGAAATTGTTGTTCAGGGCTTCAGCAAGAGGTGAAGAGAAAACACTTCATGAATTTTGAACAAAAAATACAACTTATAAAGGTAGTTCAATCTGGAATTCCTAGCAGTGGCATCTGTGCCTAATTTAAAATTAGCAAAACCATTATTCATGATATATTTAAGGTTAAAGAAAAGATTTTTGCAAGTTATGATTAAGTTATGCTAGCCCTCAACTCCTTCACCTCTTTCCCTGTCACTTGGGCTGGGCGATATAGAGACGGTCTCGCTTTGTGCAGGATTTTTCACTGGGCCCGATCCTGTGCCAGGTAAGTCCACTACGGGCTCACCATAGCCCGTGCTACTTGGAACTTGTTCCGAGTAGCTGAATCTATAACAACAACATTCGTGCAGGTTGGCGTTCAATCTCCAACCGTCTTAAGTGGTTGGCCACCATTCCTTACCCCTGTTCCATCCCAAGTCCTTATCCTGACCCTTTCCAAGTGCTATATATATATACATTATATATATACATATTATATATATATATATATATATATATATATATATATATATATATATTATATATATATATATTATTATTTTTTTTTAGGTATATATATATATATATAGGTATATATGTATATATATAGGTATATATATATATATAGGTATATATGTATATATATAGGTATATATGCATATATATAGGTATATATGTATATATATAGGTATATATATATATATAGGTATATATGTATATATATAGGTATATATATATATATATAGGTATATATGTATATATATAGGTATATATATATATAGGTATATATGTATATATATAGGTATATATATATAGGTATTTATGTATATATATATGTATATATATATGTATATATATGTATATATATATGTATGTATATATATATGTATGTATATATATATGTATGTATATATATGTATATGCACAGACTACCTATTCCAGTAGCTGAAGTTTATAACTTTTTAGACACAACCCACGGGTTGAGTGGGTTGAGTGTCTAAAAAGTTATATATGTATTTATATATATGTGTGTGTATATATATATATATATATATATATATATATATATATATATATATATATATATATATATATATATATATATATCATAATAGCTTGGCACTTTCTTCTGATAATTTCCTTCCCCTTCCTTCACCTCTAATATGCCTGTCATGTGTACAAATTGAGTAGTCCCTCCTCATTTAATACCACCTCATTTAAAATATTAACTTCAAGTTTCATCTCTTAATGGAACAATCTCTTATCATGAGGGTTGGGGGTTACACCAACCCATTTGGTTGTTGCATGGCACGGGGTGGGGTTTTACACCGACCTATCTGGCTGTCGTGTGAGGTGGGAGGAGGTTACAGTGACTTAGCTGGCTGTGGGGGGAGGTTACAGTGACCTAGCTGGCTGTGGTGGGAGGTTACAGTGACCTAGCTGGCTGTGGTGTGAGGTGGGGGAGAGGTTACAGTGACCTAGCTGGCTGTTGTGGTGTGAGGTGGGGAGAGGTTACAGTGACCTATAGCTGGTTGTGGTCTGAGGGACGGGGGAGGGGTTACACTGACCTATCTGGCTGTCGTGGGGGGAGGTTACCGTGAAGTAACTGGTTGTGGTATGAAAGGGGGGGGGGGTTACAGATGCCTAGCTGGCTGTGGTTTGAGGAAGGGGGGGATGTACACTGACCTGGCAGAACGGGTGACAGCTGCTCTTAGCGAGTCGGGGTCGAGGTCCGCATTTAGTCGACACAGCAGCTGTGGTAGACACTGTGGTGGTGCCTTCCTGGCCACGAACATCACCCTCATCACCGCCTCCATCACCACCTCCCTCAGCGAGGTCTCCACCAAGTGCCCCACCTGCAGGCCGTCAAGGCGAAGAACAATGTTTAGCAAAATACACATATTTTACCAGAATTTACTCGAATTATTGTATTGTTACACAGTTCTTCTTCTTCTTGATAGTAGGTGCAGTTTGCGTGAAGGGTTTGTCCTTCCGATGACTGCACCTAATAATTCTGTTAATGTCCAAGTACCTGAAACATTTGTGGTTGGCTCAGTATACAAATCAGGCAAGTAAATCTTTATACTGATTTTGTATTCTAGGCACAAGATTTAACCGACCAGACTAAGTATTGTATGCTACAGTATGGGATACCAATGACCTGGACTAACTGTGAATGATGAGGTAAGGAGTTCAACTTCATCCTTTTGTAGCCATTTTGAATTAGTTTCTGTTCAAATTTTTTACCTTATTTACATGTCTCTAGTTATGCAAATGTATATATTTGTATCGTTCGTGGCCGTTTCCTATAGTTTATATAATTTATAGGCAATTTATATATAATTTTTGTTACGTGATAATTATTACTAGTAGAGGACGGGCTGCTTATCGAGTGACATGGGTTTCAACATACAAGTTGTACTCACCTAGTTGTGCTGGCGGGGGCTGAGTTTTGGCTCTTTGGTCCCGCCTCTCAACTATCAATCAACTGATGTACAGATTCTTGCGCCTATTGGGTTCTATCAAATCTACATTTCAAATTTTGTATGGAGTCTGCCACCACCACATCACTGCCTAATGCATTCCATTTGTTAACTACTCTCACACTGAAACAATTATTTCTGATGTATCTCTGGCTCATTTGGGTGCTAAGTTTCCACTTGTGTCCCCTTGTTCGTGTACCACCCATGCTAAATGGTCTGTCTGTCCACCCTGACAATTCCAGATAATTTTTTTTCAGGGAAATTCCTGCGCGGGTCCTAAGCCTCTGGCTGGCCCACTAAGTGTTGCTTGTTTCTGTTTTACTTAGGTGGCGTATGAATATTTATGACTCGTATGTTCGCTTCAGTAAGATTATGCCCCTTGTGTTTAACAACTTCTGCTCTGTTGAATCTAAAGTGAAATCTTACTGGGTTTGTAACTGTGCACTGTGTTAGATAATATTCCAGTGGTCTGTCGGGCATTTCTCCACAGCGCTGACATTTCCTCTCATCTTCCGGAACATGTAAGCCTATTTCCCATGCACAGGGGTATCCAAGCCTGATGCTATGTAAGTGTACTTCTGTTGTTCTACTGCTCCCTTTCATCAAAACAAATGGTTCGTAGTTGGTTGAATTCTTGTACCAACCCGCAGATCCTGATGTTGCAACTGCTGTGTTGTGGTCACTGTACGTCATCTGCATTGCTCTATTTCTAGTTACTTTCTTAATCTGTGATAGACTCTGTGGTATGTAAACGTCTACATTTCTTTGCTTAGTTGCAAGTTTTGCAGCTTCGTCTGCAATAGCATTTCCTATTATTCTCACATGACTTGACACCCAGTTGATAAGTACCCGACTTATTCATGATTAGGTTACTTTACCTTTAGGTTTGATTCGGTTAGGTTTCGTTACGTTAATATGGTGTATTATTGACAATAATGTGAAATATGAAATTCAAAACTATTATCTGAGGGCTACTAAGATTAGTAGCCCAGCAATTAGTGGTCATCTTCCTACATCTATTTCAGTGTACCCAACAACCCAGTTTACAGAAACTGGATTGTTGAAACCCAAATTCTTGAAAAAAAATGTTTTCAGCATATGCACTTTCTATTTTTTTAAATATTTATAATACAATAAAGTTATAACTTTAGAATAATCTGTTTAGGACAAAGGTTCACTTCCCAGTTTACATGTAGACTATTACTGGAACCGTAATATGCTTTCAGACCATCACAAATATCTAGTTAACTACCCAGGTGGTTTGAGGATGGGGGTCTCTCATGATAATGGATTTGCTCAGAGGACGGGCTCAACGTGATTTCCTGTATATAAGCTCCGAACCCTACATTTGTCAATACTGAACTGCATCTGTTAATCTTTCATCTATTCAAGAATAAATCCTACGGGACAGCGTAAATCGTTTCAGCAGAATTAATATTCATTTGTTTTAATGCAGTTATAACTCGTTATCAATGACAAAGATAAAAAGAACTCAATACACTAAGATGCCACAGCCAAATGCTTTAAGGTCAATAGTAAAGAATACTAACGTGCTTTTTGGAGAGGGTGCGAACATGTACAAGGCCAGCCTTGGCCCACACCAGAAGGCCTGTTATGTAGTCCCGCAGCGGAACTAGGATGATGGTGGGGTTGAAGGGCAGGTTCCAGCCTTTGGCCAGCATACCGATGATGGGGGCAAGGCGCGCCGGGAAGTTTTTGAGTGTGACTCCTCGCATACCGTTCTCAGTGAAGAAGTCATCGATCTTAGAGACTGCCATTTCATACAGTTTGTCCTGAGACTCTTGTTTGGATAACGCAATCACTATGTCCGAAATGTATGGGGAGATTTTTTGTATAAGCGTCTCTCGGTATTCTTTGTTTATTAAGTTTTCGAAAAAGTCGTTCCAACTGGCGTGAGCCAAGGCTTCCTTTGTGGAAGCCACCATACCCTCCGTACCGAGCCCTTCGGCGTTTCCATCTCCCAGCGAAGACAAGATGTAGGATAACAGTATGTCAATGTCAAATAAGCTGGACATCCGGCTGTGCAATATAGACTTCCCGAATGAGATAGCATCCTTAATCTTCTTGTTACATTTCTGGTCAGTTTGCATTGACAGCAAAATCGGCTCAATGACGTTAATGAGATTATTTGCTATATTTTTCTTTGACGTGGCTTTAGGCTTGTGGTCGACATTTGCTTTCTTATTATGCTGAGATTTGTCAATTATTTCTTTGGGAGGTTCTTGCTTCTCGATGGTTGACTGTTTAATATTTTGTTGGATATGCTTTTTGTTGGTTTGATTTTTATTTTTCACTTTGTCTGGAGAAAGGAAATTGGACGTAGCTTTCAAAATTGAAGCTATGTTAATATCGCTTTTACCTGTTAATTGACCTGCAAAAGTTACCAGTGTGTTCAGATCAAAACCAGTGTTAGGAGTTTCCTTTTTGTCCTTTTTCTTGTTTCTGGCAGGCTTAAAAGTGTTCATGAACATAGACGCCATACCCAGCATATCCTGAAAGTCCATCTTGTCCTTGCCTCCACCGGCCATCAATGCGCCCAGTCCTCCAATAAGATTGCCCATCTGGTTTTGTATATTTTGCTGGCCTTCTCCACCCCGTAATAAGTTAGCGATAACGGGAGCCTGGGAACCCAACATTGATAAGAAGGGGGCGGCTTGGGCCTGCAGGTTCCCAGTAATGAAAGGCGTTACCACCTTCAGCACCGCGTCAGCGTCCAGATCCAAGTCGTTTTCACGTAGTAAAGATGCCACCAACGGCCTGAACAGTTGCAGAGTTTTGTCTGCTTTTCCCTTTTGGGGTTTTTCTTCATTTCCGAAGCGAACGTTGGCATTTGTCTTGAAATCGGTGTCTTTCTTCTGCACTGCTGTGGCTCCAGATGTTGAATTTAAGAAAATATTCATTAAAGATGATAGGTCGAAGTTGTTCATGACGCTGATTATGAGATCCCTAACATTGTTATCCCCCTTTCCCATGAGGGAGTTTACGAAAGCCCGGATATCTATGCCATATCTAGAAGCTGTAGGTTGTACCAACTCCACAAGTTGGCCCAACGGCATTCCTGCCAAGCTGTTGCCAAGCTCGTTCTTCTGAAACAACTGTTCCCACACCAACGGCAGCGTCATCAAGTCCATTCCAGAGAAGAAGTCGCGGTAGTCATCCACAGTTTTTGTTAACTCAGGAGGGACTCGCTCTTGCAATTCACTCCAGAACTGATAGAGGAGTGTGGCAGAATTCTTCTGCTTCGCCCCTAGTATGACGCCCTCCATCAGTAGCTGCCCCAGCTCACGACCGGTGTCAGAGTGCAACAGACTCATTAAATCTAATATACTATGCATGGACGATGTTGAGTTTCCTATTACATCCAAGAACTTCTTCTGAACCTCTTTCAGGCGAGTAGTGGCTGTATTTGTGGAATAGCTTGATGGTGTGGGTAACTGTGCGACCTCTCCACCCGTCGCCCACGCCACCAGCGTCACCATCACCACCACCCACACCTCCCACTGTCTTTTCCACATCTTGTAAATTAGGATGACAAATTTTGTCTCCTACTCTTGAATTGCCTTCTCCCGCGCGCACTTCGTAAATACTGTCACAGATTACTCACAAAACTGAATGTCCGGCGGAATGTATAAATTTAGATGGATATCTTGTATCTACTGTAAGTCAGGTAAAAAAGTCATTGAGTTTAGAACTCTTCCTTCCAGCATTCACAAATGTAAGTAGAATCAGTTCTTCAACTTGAACATTCTAACATAAATATACGAACATCATCACAGGTTATATACTGCCGTGGCCTAGATGTTACTGGGGTGGCCGTTCCAGTCAGACTGTGGTGAAGAGCAGCGACCAGCTGATGAGCACCTCCCTCCCGCCCCCAGCCCCCAGCAGCAGTCCCGTTATCCACTTCCACTCACTACACCGCCTCCTTCACACTTCTCACGGCATTCTACAAATGTGTAAATATTACCTTGCTGCTTATAAATATTAAAATATATAAAATAAAAGACGTCAATAAAATTAAGTATGCTAGAGTGCATATACTTATAAACAATTTGCAGATGTATGTTTAAGACTTGCCGAAGATCTAAGAAAGCGGACACTATCCTGTGGTAAGTGTTAGCACTACACTAAAGTCGTTGACCCGCTGACGGAGACCCACCTCACCTCAATCAGTCCCACTCAGTACGGATATTATACATCTTAATATATTTTACAATGATAAGGAAGAGGCCAGCACCTTAAGACTCGTACAAGCAACGAACACAAACAGTAATGAGCACAGGAGGAGTTCGCTTGTAACTGTACCAACATGTAATTCATTTAAACACACTCTTCAGCAACGCTCAAGGATCACGCCTCCCAGGCATTGAAATTCCCTCCGTTATGAGACAGAAACACCTGTATCACCCAGCGTGCCTGGGGCCACACACCTGTCCTGGAGGATATATACACCGAGAAGTGTATTCCGGGCCTTGGTGTATATACATTGAGTTAAATCTAGAAATAAGAACAGGAATAAAATATACTTGCTGGTTGGTCAGTAAGCCGTTGTGGTGACCTCAGTAGCCCACAAGAAGTTGTTAGGCCTAAAGAAAGCCCCAAACTATCCGAGCCATACAGGTGTTCTGTACACTGCCACAGTTCGCTCAGAGACTGTAGATTACATTAAATCTGAGCTGTAATCTAATTAATGTAATCTGATTCTGAGCTTAAATCTGATTAATGTAATCTGATTCTGAGCTTAGATCTGATTAATGTAATCTGAGTTCGCTCAGATTACATTAAAAGTCATGACATGAGACAGATCAGAATATATTAATCTGAGGAAGATGGTCTCTGTTATGCAACTTGCAATATTTTGCATACTATTTATATGTGACAGGCAGTAACAGATCAATTGTTCCAACCCCACCATCACCACCAAGCCTTTACTCAGTCTGGCCCTTGTTTGTGTCTCCTGCTCAGTCTGGCCCTTGTTGGTGTCTCCTGCTCAGTCTGGCCCTTGTTGGTGTCTCCTGCTCAGTCTGACCCTTGTTGGTGTCTCCTGCTCAGTCTGGCCCTTGTTGGTGTCTCCTGCTCAGTCTGGCCCTTGTTGGTGTCTCCTGCTCAGTCTGACCCTTGTTGGTGTCTCCTGCTCAGTCTGGCCCATGTTGGTGTCTCCTGCTCAGTCTGGCCCTTGTTGGTGTCTCCTGCTCAGTCTGGCCCTTGTTGGTGTCTCCTGCTCAGTCTGGCCTTTGTTGGTGTCTCCTGCTCAGTCTGGCCCTTGTTGGTGTCTCCTGCTCAGTCTGGCCCTTGTTGGTGTCTCCTGCTCAGTCTGGCCCTTGTTGGTGTCTCCTGCTCAGTCTGGCCCTTGTTGGTGTCTCCTGCTCAGTCTGGCCCTTGTTGGTGTCTCCTGCTCAGTCTGGCCCTTGTTGGTGTCTCCTGCTCAGTCTGGCCCATGTTGGTGTCTCCTGCTCAGTCTGGCCCATGTTGGTGTCCCCCTGCTCAGTCTGACCCTTGTTGGTGTCTCCTGCTCAGTCTGGCCCATGTTGGTGTCCCCCTGCTCTGTCTAGCCCTTGTTGGTGTCTGCTGCTCAGTCTGGCCCTTGTTGGTGTCTCCTGTTCAACCTGCCATTCGTTAGTGTCCCCTGTTCAACCTGTCATTCGTTAGTATATCCTGTTCAACCAGTCATTCGTTAGTATCCCCTGTTCAACCTGTCATTCGTTAGTTTCCCCTGTTCAACCTGTCATTCGTTAGTATATCCTGTTCAACCAGTCATTCGTTAGTATATCCTGTTCAACCTGTCATTCGTTAGTATCCCCTGTTCCACCTGTCATTCGTTAGTATATAGACAATGTAAACATTAGCAATAAAAATGATGGAAAGTTTCTCGGCCTATTCCTAGACAAGAGACTCAACTTCAGCACCCACATACAACACATAACTAAGAAAGTCTCTAAAACAGTTGGTTTATTCTCCAAAATCAGATATTATGTACCTAACTCTACTCTCATCTCTCTATATTATGCACTAATCTATCCCTATCTTAATTATGGTATCTGTGCATGGGGTTCAACCACTGCAAACCACCTCAAGTCCATCATCACCCAGCAAAAATCTGCTATCAGAATAATAGCAAATTCTGCTTTCAGACAACACTCAGCCCCCTTGTTTAACTCCCTAAACATGCTAAACATAATCTCACTCCACAAATTCTCCTGTGTCAACTACACTTACAAAACCCTGTTCTTAAATGCAAACCCTGCTCTGAAACTCTCCCTGGACAGATGTAACAGGACCCATTATCACCACACCAGAAATAACAACCCGTTCTTGCACTTTCTTACAGTCAATATTGACTTATTAAATAAGTGCATATGTGACATACTATTTTTTGTGAATATTTTAGTTTACCTTGAAAAGCTTCATAGAAAACACCGACCTTACCTAACCTTCTTAGTATGTTAAGATAAACATCTTATTGCTTTGTAATTACAATTATTACTTAACCTATACCTATAATAGGTTAAGTAATAATTGTAATTATGCAGCAATAAGATGCTTATCTTAACATACTAAGAAAGTTAGGTAAGGCCGGTGTTTTCTATGAAGCTTTTCAAGGTAAACTAAAATATTCACAATAAATTAGTATGTCACATATGCACGTATTTAATAAGTCAATATTGACTATACGAAAGTGCGAGAACGGGTTGGAAATAAATATCTCTTTGATATCCCCAGAGTCAAACTTAATCTGTGTAAACACTCTATGCAAATAAAGGGACCCAGTCTATGGAACTCGCTCCCTATTGAATTGAAAAGCTGTCCAACTTTTGCGTCATTCAAAAACGATACTAAAAAGTACCTAATTTCATCTTCATAGTTTTTTACCTTTTGCTTTAATATTGCACTGTATCTATTGCTACCCAATCTCCCAATCTTTATGTACCCAATCCGAACATCTTTACCATTGTGATCATTGCTGTCTTCTTATATGTGCTGTCAATCTGCTGTATGGTGTCTATTAATCTTGTTTAAATTACCAATCAAGCTGTCAATGTAATCAATCAGAGCTTTAATATTCCAATGTGTTTTAATATACTTACTAATCTCTCTCATCTCATTTTTTTTTCTTGCACTGTATTTGTTATCATTTTATTAATTCTGATAGAATTTACCTACTTAAAATTATCTGTTAGATTAAGGACCTGCCCGAAACGCTGCGCGTATTAGTGGCTTTACAAGATTGTAAATACTATGCTATGTATTCTCACAAACCCAATGTACCTTCTTGTATATAAATAAATAAATAAATAAATCAAT
>NC_091158.1:10121413-10171413 GCF_040958095.1 Procambarus clarkii
CAGGCTGGAGCTGCATATTCCAGGTTTGGTCTGACATAAGTGGTATACAGGGTCTTGAACGATTCCTTACACAGACTCCAGGCTGGAGCTGCATATTCCAGGATTGGTCTGACATAAGTGGTATACAAGGTCTTGAACGATTCCTGACACGAATCCTTCCTTACAAGGATTCCTTCCTTGAGTGTGTGTGTGTGTGTGTGTGTGTGTGTGTGTGTGTGTGTGTGTGTGTGTAAATCACGAAAATTAACACGCGATGAAAAATGTGAGTCAAACCACGGAGGAAGAACTGAAACAGGAATTTCCTTAAGTACTTTCGTATATTAATACATCTTTAGAAGGAATGATTTACAAGTCAAGTATTGGACATATATATAGGCAGGAGAGAGATGAAGTGAGGTGAGGTTCAATGAAAAATGAATGGGAATTACGTGGAAACAAATAAGAGCCGCATAAGAACTGCAGAAGACCTATTGGCCCATGCAAGGCATTCATACCTACCAATAGGCCCACACATGTATAATAATAGCATAAGATAGTAAATATTTACAATGAATTAGTGAGACAAATGTGTATCAATGATCCTACTCAAATCGCCCTTTAATTGATCTATCAAGAATGGATCTAAGTTATATAAACCACTGCTAATGTTCAAATTACATTCTTTTGTAATCTGTATTAAAGCGGATTCAATTATGTTCCTGTTAAAAGTGAATTTACAATTCGTTATCGAAGAAGCCATCTCCCAATCAATTTGGTGAGCATTTTCTCACAAAGGAACAAACAAAGCATTAGACAATTGGCCATATCTTACAAAGTGTTTATGTTGCGAAATTCTCCATTTCAAATCTTTAGATGTTTGCCCAACATAGAACTATCACAGTCTTTACAAGGTATTTTATAAATGACACAATTATTACTACGAGGGCTGTTTCTAACTAATAGTTTACCAACAGTATTTTCGTAGCTAAACAATACATGTATATCAAAAGGTTTCAAGGCCTTGACAATATTTTCAAACCCAGAGAAATATGTTTACCATATTTCTTGCATGATAGTATGATGATAGATGGAATTACTGGTGTCGATTTCACTTTGCCTCAGATCTACAAGATTTTGTTGAAGTTCTCTCTCAGATTGCTCATTGACAATCCAAGGTTACACTCATCGTCTCCTTTAAAGGCAGAATCTTTGGCTAACTTATCAACTCTATCATGCATTCGGAGGCCAACATGAGATGGAGACCACATGAAATGAACTCTGTTACCATCATTAATAATTTTGTTGTATTTGTGTGTAACTGAGTGATTGTAACCTATCCACCGCTGCTCACTGGATGGGGGGCGGTGTGCAGGACAAACATATAAATTTTGACACTAGCTCTCCACATGTCAGTTGCTTAATTTAGAACCTGTACTTGAGGTCGATCTCGAACCCATTGTTGATGTGACGATTTATATTGAATTTTGTAACTAGCTCATCAAGATTGTAACTTGCTTAGCTAAATGAATTGTGGGGTTCAGTCCCTGAGCCCATTATGTGCCTCTGTAACCCTTTCCACTACCGCCCACAAGATGGGTATGGGGTGCATAATAAATGAACTAAACTACTAACTTTGTGTCTAGCTTCGGACACGAGCATGTTACAGTTATGTCTTAGAGAGTTGAGAGCAATTAAGGATGATAAGGAGTCACTTCCAATTAATGTATCAAGTCTGGAGACTTGTACACATGAACAGACATGCAAATATTTCACCTCTATTGCATTGTTCATCATGCAAATGGACGTCATAGCAATGGACGATGTGTGAGCATCTAAAAAAAGAAACATAGGGAGTGACTAAGATGGGTTGACTTTAACTTGAGACTTTTATACATTCCCCTGAACCAATGATAATAATATACCATTATTACGTCATCGTGCTCTCGGGCCCGCTTCTAATGGTGTAATTGTTTTCACCTGCAGATGACGGTATTCACAAACGCAGTTAATATACGATTACGAAATCTGGTCCTTCTACATAATGAATTATGCATCGATAATTAACATAAATAAAGCTGGATAAAATATAAGGTCCATAATTAAAAAAACAATATCAAACATATGAACCTAGTAACAGCTGATCAAAACGATGAGGACCGAGTCTGAATCCCTTGTCATTATTCAAAAGTTAGTACTAATATTAGTCATAAGGATATTATAAAAAGAATACTTCTACTACAGAAACTGAATACTACTACTATCATGCAAACTGAATGTGAACATTGCAGTTCAATAGATAAATAGGCGTAATAATTTTGGGAAACAGGTTTGCGGTGATGGGTCGGAACACAGGGGTCGTCTGATGGAGGCTGCCAGTCGGAAAGGACACTTGTGGCTGGTTAGATTTACTGCACTCTCTGGCCCTCGCTACCCTCCGGGTATGGTTTCGTCTCTGGTTGCTAACTATTAAGAAATAAAGCCGCTGACGAAGTTAGGGAAGGGAACTATTTTGCTGAGAGTCACACTGAAGACTGAAACAATGTACGCTTCATGGTACGAGTTACACAGGACTTTACAACAATTCCTGCTACAGTAGATTGTAAGTGTTGGAGACGGTCAGTGAGGAGGTGCAGTGTTTGTAAGGGGTGGGTGGGGCTGTAGCAGTTAGTTTAGTTCATTCAATATGCACTCTATGCCTTCCCGGAAAACGTTAGACATATAATGTAGGGGACCTTTGACAAGCCGCTGGCTTCCTGTGCTCTTTGATACCACTTGTGTTAGTGTTCCTCGGGTAAATTCAGGTAAATATAGGTTCAGGACCTGAACCCCAAAATTCATTTAGCTAAGCAAATGAAGTCTTGATATTGTCAAATGAAATCTTCCAGTCTCCGTGGTGTAGTGGTAAGGCACTCGCCTGGCATTCCACGAGCGCTTTGTCATGGGTTCGTATCCTGGCCGGGGAGGATTTACTGGGCGCAAATCCTTAACTGTAGCCTCTGTTTAACTCAACAGTAAAATGTGTACTTGGTTGTAACAATGATTCTTCGCGACGGGGATCGTATTCCAGGGACCTGCCCAAAACGCTACGCATACTAGTGGCTGTACAAGAATGTAACAACTTTTGTATATATCTCAAATATACTAGTTACACATTTTAATGGATTTGAGAATGACCTGAAGTACACAGAAATCACAATAGTATGATGTATCAAATGAACAAATCCACAATGGCCGTGACGAGGATTCGAACCTATGTCTGAGATCATCCCAGACGCTGACCTGGGACAGTTGACCTGATGTACAGTCTGTAACCAGTAAGTAACTTACATAAGGGATGAGTGATTTTAATACTGTCTTGAGTGATAGCCAAGGTAATCTTTGGGTGATTCCCTGATACTTTTGTTGAGCCTTTGATAAATTGGTTAAAAAAAAAAATAAACAAGTTACTTTCGGGAATTTAGAGATGCATCATTGGAAACGTTTCCTGGAGGAGTATGGATGACGTGCTTTAGTGGAATCAGAAAGCTAATGTTATTGACCTGGTCAGCTAGTTCAAATGCATCTGAGAAATTGTTCACATCATTTCTTTATTGACTGGATTGTGATGGGTTCCCTACCAAATATAGAGGTGGATTTTTGTGGCTTACAACTTTATAGTGTGTTTTCTTTTAAGGCACTGAGCATACCTACTACCTCTGACCATCCTTTAGTTTTGGGGGTTCTTTGCTCTAAGCTGGGCAGAGTTTTTCAACCAGGGTTCTGTGGAACCCAATATAACTAGGGGATCTGCAAGAGATAGTGATAAATAGGCTAATTCTAATCACATGCAAATGTACTTTTGAGTAATTTTTGTTTTATTTTTATAATTTAACCAGTATTAAAATCAAAGACAAATAATTTCCTTTCGGTTGAGAATGAAATCAGTGGGTTTATCTAAAATACGATCTGGAATTATTTCAAGGGTACAAAAGTTGAGAAATGCTGCATGATTCTAAGGTGTGCAGTTTTTCATTTGTTGCCCTCTGTGTTGAGAAACATTTCAAAGTAGAGTAATATTCAACTAGGTCGTCTGGTCTTTAAAGCAGACCCCAGTATCTGGTAAAAAATATCAGCATTTAGCAGTAGAATGAAATCTCTCGGCACAAAAATTGGCAAGCCAATTTTGGAAGAACGCTTGCCAAAAATTGGCAAGCGTTCTTCCTTCATATTAGTTGGTCACAGGACTGGTCCATACAGAGACATCCTTGACTCTTTAAAGTTGGAGTTTGACCCAGGATGGTCTAAGGGATTGGATTGGACACGTTTCTTTTCCTGTCCTATCTATTTTAAGTCACTTAATCATCCTGGCTTAGTGCTTTGTCCTAATAATTACTTATTACAAATTACAGTATTCTCATTCCTGAAATCTGTAATAAGGTGTAAATTGTTATAAGAACTAAGAGTGCAAAACAAATGCGAGAAAATTTAAATACCAGTACTGTGTAGCAATTAAAAATACCTGTAATATAAAATCTTTCAAGCTTGTAAATTGGACTTTTCTGTGCATAAATACATGTCATGAAGGCCACAACATTAGAGTATATAGAAAAATACTTGGCATAGTTAATATTTTACCCATGTAAAGTGTACACCTTTACACTTTAATTAAGCTCTTTTAATTATTAGAAGAATAATTAAATTCTTTATTCATGATAGAATAGTTGCTAACTTAGCCTGTTTTTTTAACTGGTTAAATAAATTCAGATTTTATTAAAATTCGGTTGCTGGTAATGAGTGGATAGGAATAGTTATGTATGCAACTCATCTTAAAACAAAGGGGCCAAATTTCATGCTGCTGCTGTTCCCCGATTATGAATAGAATAATAAATATTGGGGAATGTATATTTTCCGAGTACTGCATGTAAGAATTTTTTCCTATTTAAAAAAAATGGGGGGGGGGGAAACGTGCTTGAGTTGTATGATAGTCTGAAGCAGGAAGAGGCTTACTAGCCCATGGATGAGGCTTCTCAAAGTTGCACATTTAGTGCTGATCTTAACCCATCTGATGCCTATGAACATATTGACATTTTATATCATACTTTAATAGAAAAGAAAGAAAGAAAGAAAGAAATAAAAAGAAAGGGTTCCAAATATTACTGATTGCATAACTGAAAATATTGGTACTGTAATTTCCAGTTGTTGCCTTTCTTGGTTTCTAGCTTCATCATTTCTCTGCATCTTGTCAAAAAGGTAATAGGCCCAATTTTGTTGGACAAGATGGACACTTTTTGCAGTTTATATCCTTAACTTGTTGCCCTGCACCCAGATTAGTTTCTTTATTTGAAGGATAGAAAAGCATCGCAGAAACTGTATTGATATACGGTAGAGTATTTTTCACTGTGCTTTGCAAGTATAACTATGAATAGATAAGAAGTAGGCAAAATTTCCCCTTTAAAGTAGAGTAGGGTTTGTTTTCAACAAACTATGGGGAGTTTTGGGTTTGAATCCCTGGAGGGTCAGAAATAGTTTGGTGCATTTCCTGTCACCTAATGGGACCTGTTCACCTAGTAGTAAATGGGTACCTAGGAGTTAGCTTGTTGTAGGATTGCATCCTGGGAAAGGTCAGTAGTTCGACTTTGGGACCGCGTTATAAACCTAACATGTATAGTACTGTATACTCTGGTTTCCTGTTCCCCAACATAATTAATAATTACATTTAAATATTAATGTTTTCATTTCAGATTGTGTGTGTGAAACTCAAGCAATGTGTGCCCAGAAGCATTTTGCATCAGCAACAAAAGATGTGAAGAAATTTATCATGAATTTAAGTTTGTGTTACTCTTAGTATTTTTGTGCCTTGCTCTTGATCTCTCAAGAATACCACTTGATTCAATCATGAGAGCCAGGACTGGTCAAGTTTTCATGATATCTCTAATGGAGAAACCTTGCATTTGTATGGCCTTAAAATCAGACTTTGGGGCTGCAGTTCCTTGAAACATACAAAAGCTAAATCATAAAGAGGCATTAAATAAAAGATGGGAGACAATAGGAGTGGATTCTGAAACTTTCAACTCTCTCAAAAACTATAAATATTTTACAAGGAAATAAATAAATATTATGAAGTAATAGTAATAACACCTTGTCAAATGATTTTGTTGATGTTGCCTTTAAATACTTGATCAAAATGTTCTATTTAATGAAAAATATGCACATTATACTATGTTTATATATTTAATGGTTTTAAAATCTTTTATTTAGTGTTGTTCATTAGTTACTAAAAGTTAAATAAGAAATACAATAAATTTCAACTACAGTATTTGAAAATATAGCAGTACTTAATGCTGAAAGAGCATTTACGCTTGTGAAAACAGGTTATGGCTTCCAAACTTCAGATACAGATTTTTAATTTAAACATCAGAACTTTGTACAAGTATGTGTGTAACCAACCATCTTGTTGTTGCTGGGGGAATGTAGCACTACAGTACTGAGTATAGTGGAGGATATCTCATGGTGCTCTTATCACAAAGAACCATGGAATCTCTTGGTGTGCCAAATATTGATGGCAGTGGCCAATACATCCAGACTATTGAATGGGATATGATGAACAAGCAAAAATTTTTTCCGTTGTCAATGCTGAGCTCTTTTTCTGTGCGATGTATGCTCTATCCATTCACTGTCATAAAGACACGTATCCAGATCCAGAGGCACAATGAAGTCTACAAGGGCACATTTGATGCATTCCAGAAGATATTTAAATATGAAGGTATGTACAGTAATTCAATTTTTCCTTTTGATAATGTTTATATTCTCATAAGTACTCTTCTTAGTAGTGCAGGTGTACTGTAATAGTCTGGTGCTCATCATCATGATTTAATTCTAATAAATATTTTACCCACCCCTACATAAGAAGTATGGTTCTTCCCATGAGCAAGTGCATTGTTTAATTGCCATACACTTAAATATTACTAAGGCTTGTTAAACCTTTTTGTCCATCAGACTTTCATTAAAGGTAAATTATTATTCATCTTTGACAAAGGGAGGGATTAGAATACTTTGGTCATATATTGTTTGGGTTCTGGGAGTTCTACTTCCCTTGACCTGTGAGAGCTTGGTCCAACAGCCTGTTGTTTGGAGCAGTCCTGAGGCCCACATATCCACTACAGCCGGGTTGGTCTGGCATTTCTTGAAGAAAACTATCCAGTTTTCTTTTAGACATCAATGTTTGTTCTGACAATATTTCTTATGCTCACTGGGAGGATTTTGAACAATCTTTGACCTATAAAGTTGATGCAGTGTTCTCTGGATTGTACCCATGGCACCTCTGTTCTTCACTGGCTTAGTTCTGCATTTCCTTCCATATTCACTCCAGTATGTTGTTATTTTACTGTGTCAATTAAGACCTTTCCCTCCAGTATTTTCCATGTATATTGTTTGATACCTCTCTTGTCTCCTTTCTAAAGGAGACGAGAGGTATCTCAGCACCTCGGTTGCTACTGACATGCAACCCAGGAAAAGGAGTTTCATTGCCCTTGACACTTTCCTTTTAAATATTATGATTATATAACCTAAATGCACTGTACTGGGTTTAAATTAAGTTGACTTTACCAGAACTTGTTCTAATTAGCAAACATTGTGAATGGCTTCGGAGAATAAATTCTGGTTGATGGCATAACGTTTACAATTTTGGGTAACAACATTCAAATAATATAATAGTTTTTAAGTTTATTTAATACAGTTTTGTCTACAGCTGATGGACGTTAGCAATTATACGACGTGTTATAGGTTGAGAGGAGGGTGCTTATTACGTGCTGCTGGCATAGTCAGATAGGATGTAGTGCTGAAGGTGGCCAGAGACAGAGAGCTTGTGCAAGGCCTAGAGCCAAGAACAGAGCTTGAACATAGCTAGGGGTTAGAGAGCTCGAAGGAGGGCAGGATCGAAGAGCTAGGATAAGGGGGGTGAGAACAGGTAGCTCGAATGCAGCTGGGAGTGGCTGTCTATGGTGTATAAAGTCTTGTAGTGTCTGTGGGGGTTGGAACTCGACTGTGTTGCATTCATATGCTGACAAATATTGATGGTGTTGAAGATCTGCAATATATCCTGAGCATTTGTCACTGAATCACTGGTGGAGTTACTGATGAAGTTTTGTTTCTGGTTGGCTTATATCCACACTTCACCTGACCTTGTGTTGGACAGTTTCTCAACTTATTTGGCAAGTTGATCTTCATTTGGCCTGATCGGAAACTCGTTAGTTTCTTTTGGCTTTACTTAATGAGTTATGGAAATGTTCGGGAAAATGTATAATAATATATTATAGGTGTGTAATTAATGTATGTATTACATATGTGTGTAATTAATGTATGTATAAAAATGTATAATTATATATTATAATATAATAATAATTATAGGTGTTGTTAATGATTAGTGAATATGATTGCAAGTGTCATTAGTTATTATGGTAATAAGAAGCTGGCACTAAGAGTTTGTGGTTTGTTACAATGGAAAAATCAAGTAACTAGATTAGAATGTTGTGCTTGCTCATTATTACATAGGAAGAATTGTACTGTACCCAGTACAGTAGTTTATAAACAGTAAGGTAAATCAAATATATTCTCTAATACTGTATTAGAAAACAATTAATAATATAAGTAATGGTAATGTCTTCTCACAGCCATAATAACATAGGATAAAAACCCACACTTTTGTATTTGTGAAATTTATGTAAGGAATTTACACCAAAAATTTACACCCAAAAAATGGTGTAAATTCCTTACATAAATTTCACAAATACACGGGTGTGGTTTTTTTTTATCCTAATCATTAACATTTTATTTAATACAGTATTTACAAAAATAATTGTTATTTATACCAATGAAAATTAAGATTGTTTCAAAAACTTTACTTGAGTTAGAGCCATCTATTTATAGAGGTGTTACTCCCTGCAAACATAATCCTGTATTATGATGCTTGCAGTGGACACTATTGGTAAAATAATGATATGATCCTCTGCAGCCTAAAGAGTAAACTCTGCAGTACTGTATTATAAAACATAGGTACAGTATATAGCATGTTTGATTAAAAGTTGATTAATTTTAAATTATCTTTGGAAATTAATAGCTGCTTCCTCTGGTATGTAATTATAAAGATGAATATCACATGCAGAAATTCATAGCTACTTTTTCAACAGGTTTGGGTGGACTTTATAAAGGTTTCTGGGTAAGTGCCTTTCAGCTAGTCTCAGGAATCTTTTACATCACCACCTATGAGAATGTTCGTACGTTCCTCCAGCAACGTGGCGTTCATGACTCACGGGTCAGGGCATTAATTGGGGGTGGATGTGCCTCCGTGGTGGGCCAGACAATCATTGTCCCTTTTGATGTTATCTCTCAACATATGATGGTTTTGGGACAAATGGAAGGTCATGGAAAATCAAAGGTCATCGTAAACCCCCTCAACATTGACTATCATGGTCGACAAAAACTGCAGGTATCGTATTGTTATCTGTGGAATTTGTTTTAAACATTCCAGGGAGACATGAATTCATATGTTCAATAGCAGCAATAATCTTAAATTATCAAAGTAAAGTTCAGATTATTTTTATATAAGAAAGGTTTTAAATATTGCAGTAAAGTATTAATTTTTTCCTGGATATAGCATGCAAACTAAATAAGGTTGATACTATTACTAGGGGTAGCATCCTACCTTTTAAAAGCATATAGGCAAGACTTGACATACATAAATAGGTGATAGGATGTTTATTTTTATAATTTTGTAGAATTTGTTATACAGTATTATGTATAAGCAGTATGGAGGCTTGCAACCTTTTGGAACATTACTTGGTTTCATCAGTTGTGTATTGGCTAGTTGGGAAATAGTAACAGCATATTGGTTTTTGATTGGTAATGGCAGATAAGTTCATAACCAATCAGGAGGAAGAATGCTTTTTCTCTGAGCTGTGGGATTAATTCATGTGAACAGAAAGCTTTACTGTAGCTCTGAATGTCATAGGAGCTGGATGTATTGGTACAGTACAGTAGTCATGATTTTGAAGGAAGAAGAGGGAATTATCAGGGAAAAGTGCCAAGCCATTATGAATATATAGCACTTGGAAGGTGTCAGGATAATGATTTGAGAAGGGACAGCGGAAAGGAATGGTGCCCAACCACGTGGACGGTCGGGGATTGTGTAACCCCTCCATATTGTACTCCACTTTCCCAATTAAAACCCCAGTTTAACACAGCTTACCAAGCTTACTTTGACCCTTACTGAACTCACCAGCTCTATTAAACTGAAATATTAATTAGGGGGGGAATACAACTGGGGTTATGACTAATAATTAATAATGCCTAACTTAAACACTGCCACCACTCCCCTATCGGACAATGAATGTGACTGCAATTATTTACCTCCCAGGAAAGCCAGAGGTCAATAATAATACCTCTATGACGTAGGATAATTGGAGATTAATCTTGGAAATTTATTTATAAGTGCTTTAATATTATTACTGAGAATTAGGGAACATCTTTAATTACCATTTAAGAGAGAACACAGGGAACTTCCAATACAGCATGGAAATAAGAATTAATAACTCAAAGATAATTACAGGGGAAATTAGCTAAACAACAAAATAAATCAATAATGACTTTATTTAAATAAATGACACAAAATATATCCTAACTCTTAATACATCCTACGAGGCAACTGGTGTGAATTGAAATGCACAATCAAGATAGCACATTACCTTCTCTGTAATTACCAGCCACAGATGTTGACAGCCTCCCTAGGTCCCCTGGACCTATCCAAGTTCACCACTCCAGTCACACTCCCAGTACACATTTAAAATCTTTTACTCCCCATCCTTCAAGTGGAGGATGGCTCCTCCCACAATTCTACAGAATCCTGGGCCCAGAATCCAGTAGCCCATCATCATTTTGGGCTACTGCCAACCATTTCACAACTAGGCTTGGGCCCCTGGCACTTCTAGCCAGTAAGGGCCTGGCACCTATCTCCAACCAATCACCATTCAGGTCACCCAGCCTGGCCTGCCTGAAAAGGTACATTTCATGCCCGTAGAATTGTCATCTCTACCAGCTGCCAGGGGAAACAAGGTCTCTTTCTTTTCCATGACAAACCCCAGACCTTGCCCAACGGCCAGTATGTTTATAGAAATGGTTGAATAATGTTCCAAACTGTCATAGCTAAGGGGGGGGGGGGGAAGGTGAAAGGGGAAGAGGGCTGGAGAGGAGAAGTGGGGAAGAGGGGATAAAGGGGACTATAGGACCTCAGACAATTTTCCTTACCTAAAGACACTTGACTCCAACCGTATGGCAGGAGATGGAGAGAAAGGCAAGGTAGGGGAGGAAGGGGAAGGAAATAAGGGGAGGGGTGGGAGTGAACAAGGGAGATAATATGGGGGGGTAATGGGAAGGGAAAAGGAGCAAATGGTCAGTACCATGACCGTTACAATTGAACGCCGACCTGCATGAAGCGAGACCATTGCTCTTCTGTCCAGCCTAAGGGGTTGGGCAATTTTGAAGGGAATCAGTTTACAATAGTGGGTGCAAGATAGGGATAGGGTGAGAAAACAAAATGTAGCTGCAGTGTTTAAAGATTCCTGTCGTGGTACTGACCCTCTCATAATGGTATTTCTTCAATATAAGGGGAAATGGGAAAAACTTGTCAAGATAATGCTTGGTTGTGTGTCAAGGAAGCTAGGAGTGCCCTAGTGAAGGAGAAAGTCTTCTCATGAATTGTGAAAGAATACGTCTTAGCTGGACAATGGGGATAGTGTATTGCGGCATGAGGTGGATATGTCTTGCTAATAGTCATCCTTTGTTTTTTTATTGTGAAAAAACTAGTGTAACTGGTAAAAAGTATAATTAAAGACAAGGAATTTATAAACCCAAGGATATCTGGATATTTAGTTTGTTGAAGTGTTTGCATTGTGTATGTCTGAAAAGATGTGATGACTGGTTGTTGGATATAAGGAAATGATTATGTAGCTAGGTTAGGTTGCCTGTACCCAGGCCCCTCCTAGGGAATGGTGGAACCTTTACCAGCAACAGTGCCTGGTATGCAAGAAATATAGGCAAAGGACAAAATCCACAGGCCTGCCCAAAAACAAATGCTGGCCTCAGGGCTTCGTCAACCAAGGCCACAACAACGTGAATAGAGATACCAAAACCCTAGAGCTGCTGATCAAATGAGACCGTAAAAAATAGTAAAAGAATTCAATAAAAGATTTACTAATGTGTACAAAAAAAGATTCCATGGAATGCTCAGGATATAGGAGTAGCAGATTAGGTTCTGAATTGGGTGGTGAAAGACATCTTAACCCAACCAGTAGAGAAATGTCCCTGAAGCACTGTATCAGAGGCCTTCCTAACTGAACTGGCCTCTAAGCAGAATTGCTAGCTTTGTTGCTGTTGACTGCCCTTTCACAGTACATACTTAAATGATCTAACCACCTTAACAAACATGAACTGACTTAAGGATTGCCACTTATATTCTTACCGCTTTTCTTATTCTTACATTTTTCTCTGACCTGCTCCTCACTTCGTCTCACTGTCACCTTATTTATTTGCTTGTCCCTTCCTCTCTCCTATTACATGATTTGATGATGGTCCAGGATGGACCGAAGTGTCATTTCTGCATTTAACGGGTGTGGTTTGGTCATCAAATCTTAAGAACATAAGAATACAGGTAACTGCAGAAGGCCTATTGGTCCATACGAGGCAGCTCTTATTTATGACCACCTAATCCCACTCATACATGTCCAACCCACACTTGAAACGATCAAGGGGCCCCACTTCAATCACGTTACGCTGTAATTGGTTCCACAAATCAACAACCCTGTTATCTTCAGCCACTTTATTATGACTCATCGTCCGCAGAAATGCTAGATGTTTAAGTGCCTACCAAAATATCAAAACATTTTACCAGAAATGAGACTGCACGAAGAGCCCTAAAAACAACAAATCACGTGTCTCCGAAGTGCAAACTTGCCAATTTATAACCACCCGCCTTTTACAGTAGCAGCATATTATACTCATTACAAAATGCTACTTCCTGTATTCGTTACAATCAGTGCATTCCATGTACTTGCTACAGCACTATGTATGCTGAGATTTTTATTGTTTGGTTTTTCTTGATATATTATGATCAAAACTTGTCTGTTTTGGGAGGGCTCTTACGATGGCTCTTACTAAAGCATCTGAAGGTTTCAGAGCCTGGGGTTTGTGTTTATCTGGGCAAGGTGGGGACTCCTTAGGGTACAGTATTACCCCTTTCTCATCAGTGGTGGAGGTAGTTGAACTGTAACTTCCCATCAAGGATCCATGGTTTTCTGTTCCTGGGTGGGATGGGGGGGGGGGAGTCTGATGCATATCCTTTCCTTTGGAGATATTTTCTATTGAGGCTCTCCACTGATCTACTTGTAGGGAGTTTTTCTGGAAGGGCTCCTTGGTGCTTGCTGCCTGGTAAGCTCCACCCAGTTCAATCCATGCCTGGCCCTTAAGTTATAAATAAACCTACTGAGAACCAGACTAAAACCTGATCCACAATAGAGGCACAAGGAGCAGGAGATTGTAAATCACCCTAACCATGAAAATCCCACCAGTAAGGAGGAGAAGCTAAACAAACAGCAAGGTAAACAAATTATAGAAAATGGGATAGCTAAGTCCTGAGACTCGCTGATCATTTGTGGTGAAGCAATTCTCGGGTTATTTTTCACCTGTTACTTCACTAGGAAAATGTGCACCTTCTTGAACCCTCACACTACCCCTTTAGCCATAAGGGCTAGCATGAGCATTATGTATGATCAATGTTTCACTCCTCTTCCTAGCCCAGTGCCCATCAGGTCCTAGTTAAGTGCTGTCCATCCTAGATGGTGGTTCTGTCCTACAGGGGTCATTTGCTTGTGTATTTTACTATTTGTCTCAAGCAGGTATATTTATGCATCATTTCTGTATGGACTATGATCAGCTGGTTTTTCTCAAACTGCATGAATCTTGTTATAGTCCCCTCGTTCCATCCCAAATCCTTATCCTGGTCCCTTCTGAGTGCTATATAGTTGTATGGTGCTTCCTCCTAATAGTTCCATTCTCTTTCCTTATTTTAGTCATTGGGTGTTTGCTGTTGCCCTTCTAGCCACTTTTTTTCTGGTGGGCTGTCTTCATGTTGGAAGGAGCCGTGCCCTTGGTAATGTAGGGGTTTTAGAAGTGTCTGCAAGGCCTTTTGAATGGGGTCAGACTTGCTTGTTCAACACTTAGACAACAATAAATTCACTTGCTTGTTCCATGTACACTGCTAACACCCTTAACAATCTTTTTTTTTCCATGGGCTGTTTTTTGGTGTTTGCAATATTCGGTGAGCCGCTCCTGTGCTTAGTGTTCCTATTTTGTCTTTCCTACGTGTCTAGGAAAACCCTTTGCAGTTCTCAAGAGTTTTTTTTGTGGACAACAAACCCTCAGATTCTGCCTTCACAGGGTGAGAGTTTTGAAGGATGTGCCTCGGTTTTTATCTATTCCGATGATCATTGTTACTGTTTCCATCATACTGCCTGCTGGATGGGGGATACTTACCACCAGGGGCCTTGTGATGTTTATCATTGTTGGGTTCATTTTGGCCAAGCTTCCTTCCAAAGACTCCATCTCCTCCTCCAGGTTCAACTGGTGGTGTTAGGGAGGGCTGGGAGGCTGCCTCCTTTGCTCCCAGTCCTGAAACATCCTGTGGATTTGAGTCTAGAGGTGGTGGTTCTTCAGGTGTGTGGGCCTTCTCTTGAGGATTACCTCTTCCATCTCAACAGTGAAGGTAGTTGTGCCTCTCCTTCCTGTGGGGTATGCATTCCCTTCTGTTTTTCAGGAGGGTGTTCCTACCACCAATTCTTCCTTGTGGGGAGACTTCTTTGTCTCCGACTGGTGTGGATCTCGTCTCTGCACTAGTGCTTCCCATTCCTGGAGTTTCTTGAGCTGGGGGAAACCCAGAGTTCAGTAACTTGGTATCTTTTCTACAAGACAGGTAATTGGTTTCCTCTTGGGAAGGATATTCTGAAATGCAGAAGGGTGTGTCATAACCCCCTTCATTATTTGAGATGGATTCCTTGGTGGCTCCTCCCACGTTCACTTTCAGGTTACTTGGGTTCTATATTCTCATTATTTGCCGTCAGTGGTGCAGCCAGCTCTATTTCAGTTCCTCCTTCAGGATCAGGATCTCTCATTTATAACCCTTGAAATGCATGTGTTGCTCAGGAAAGTTCTTGCCATTTCTGACCCCACTATGCATATCGGTGAGAGATGTTTTAAAGCACCTCGTAAGATTAAAAAAAAAAAAGTCACACGGGTACATAGAGCTCTCACCTGCTTCCTCAGGCCTCTGGTAAACAGATGCCATCTGTTTACTGTTTCTTTCCCAGATGCCATCTGGTAAAAAAATTTGGGGCACCCCTCCTGGGTGTGAGGGGCTTCAGTACTACGAGGCCACAAGTTCCCATTTTGGTTTTGTTCCTCATGACGAGATAGCAACAGGGAGCCATTATAGGAACCCTCACAGGAAACCAGTATTGAATGTAATGAAATGCAGTACCTGTACCTCTTTTTGTGGGTCCTCGGTGGCTTCCTGGACTCTCCCTCTCACTTCCAGGGGTGTTGGTTTTAATCTTTCCTGGCTCAATGACTGATGACTGCAGACTCTGTAGTTGGGGGTGGTGCCATCTTGTGGTGGACAGCTACTACTGGAGGGTGAGCTGCCTAACTACTGAGTGGATCATGTTTGGTATTTAGTTTACCATGCTTTTGTCTGTTTTGTTTCACTCTTCCATTCTGGTGGTCTTTCTCAGTCTGAGTGATCAAGTTTCTTTGACTGTTGATTACAGGTCTTGGGTTCTGATCTTCAGTAGGTTTACAGTGACTAGCCAAGGGCCTGGTGGCATTTGAATTGGGTGGAGCTATTCAGGTTGCTAGTAACAGGGAGCCATCAAATACCCACCAGAAAGAGGCATTTCATTACATTGCCTATTTTTTTTTATAAAGAATTCCTAGCTATCCATTAATTTAATTCCAAAAAAACCTTTACCAGTAACATTGTTTGCTTGTACCTAAGTTCTCTTGTGAACCATTTACTTAATTTTGTTTATTTTTCAGATTGCATTAAATATAGTAAGAACATTATATAGAAAAGATGGGCTTAAAGGATTTTATCGAGGCTACATGGCATCTATATGTGCTTATGTCCCAAACTCTGCACTTTGGTGGTCATTTTACCATTTTTATCAAGGTATTTACTCTTTGCAGTAATTCTAAATGATTCATATTCTGATTAACAAACTCTGACAATCATGTGCATAATAATGCTTTAATGCTTTGTACTGTATATTCACTAAATGTTTTGGTATGGTTAAATATTTTCTTAGCAGTGGCAGATCTAAAGGGGAGGGAGGAGGTTGAAGGGCTCCACAGGGTTGACCAGAGGTTTTGATGCTTAAGTGGAAAAGAGCAATACCTCTGCCAAATGATGATCCAACTGATCCCTCCTTCATCAAGAAACACAGTACAATTATTATTTAACACTATTCCAACTCCCTGCTGTGTCAGCCAGTTGAATGCTTAGTTTGTAGTGTAAACATGAAACTGTAATTAATATACAGTAATATTTAAAGTAGTGACAACACAAGTACGTTTCCTAACGAAAATATTTGCCATTTCTTTTAAGTTCTGCAATTTCTATTTATAATTTTTGTTCATTAAAGAAGATGCAGTTTCCACTCGATCTTGAATTTCACCTGAACTACCATGTACTGTGTATTAGCTTTCCATATGATGTTGGAAATTTTAAATTGGGGGGTCTCACCTGTCTGTCATCATTCTCAGTAATCACTACACTCCTTCAAGTGAATTAATTTGCCATTTGAATATGGACAAATTTAACAGTAGAAAAGGGCTTTCACTTACAGTAGATGCAATAGTTTCTATGGTTTCACTGATCTCAAGTATCCTGGACATTCTGTGGTTCCCATACCTTCTTCAGTGGACAGGGGAAGTCATGCCCTCAGAACCCTTGTTACACAGTTTTCGATATTTGTTAAAAATGCATTAGGAAATGCATGATACAACACGATTTTCATCACACTAAATGATGATTGATCAAATGTGCATGGAGAGAACGTGCTTCTTAAGAAAACTAGAAAGATACAGTTGGTAATGTGTAGAATCAAATTGAGAACAAATGATTGTCAAGAGCTGATGGAAATTAAGATAGTTAAGATGGTCACATTGTGGACAAAGTAACCTCCATCTTTAACCATTGAGATAAAGAAACTATTACTGAAGAGAGACCCAACAACTTGCATATCTTATTTTATTTTAGGTTGACTCTGAAAATAGTTGAAGAAATAGAAAAAAATGAAGGCAGTAATTGAGGCAATTGTAAATGCAAGTTGTTTAAAAATGACTCAAGAATGATTGTGAATGAATGCATTCAATAAGTAATTATTGCCAAGCTTGCAAAACAGATCAGAGTCCAGAATATTTTCCTTTATGAATAGATGAAATTACTGATTCATCTAGAGTGAACAGAGCTGCAGAAGAGGCAAAAATTTATAAAATAGTAGATTAGGAGAATGCCTTGCAACAAAAAAGGTTAGTGATTATAGAAGAATAAATTCTGTGAAAAAGGTAAGAATTGGTCATTAAACTACTAAATAGAGTGAAACACTAGACAGAAATGCTTCAGATATTGCAAAATGATGGAAACCCTCCAATAAGGAGATGCCTCTCAAGGTGTGATAGGGAAGAGCTGAAACCTCAATGATGCAAAAGGGGTTAAATGAGGACAGAAGGTGATAGGAGTCACAAGCCAGTAAAGTGGAACATAAAGGATAGGCAGCAAGGCACTAGGGAAGGGAGAAAGAAATAATGGAGGTAACAGATTCCTAAAAATCTTGTGTACAAATATTGATGGAGCAAGATAAAATATTGGAGTTCCAGGATATAATATGGTTGAAGATCCCTGACAGTGTCTCTGGTTGCGATTAAACTGGAAGAATCATTTGCAAGTGCAGTACTATTCCTGAGGGAATATGAAGTCTGAAGACAAGATAGAAATAAGACAAGGTGTTGCTGCTGTGTTAGTGAAGATGTTTAAATGTTAAGGATTATTTCTTTTACAACCCCGTGGGATGTAAACATAGTGGTACTAGAGATACACCAACAGAAAGATGAAGAACTTGTCTCAGTGTCTACAATCTGTCAGCGCATAGACAAAGGAAGAAATGGACAACAAATGAGAGGGCTTGCAATGAATTTGAGTAAGATGATGTTAAAGCAGATAAGGATTGCCTAGTACCTAGTACTAGGTACTTTGCATCACAACATTTACAACTGCCTAGAGTTCAGTACATTTACAACTGCCTAGAGTGCCTAGTACCACTCTAGATGAACCAGGTATCAACCAGGATAAAGCATGATGGATGGTACTTGGAAACTTTAGCATGAAAACAATAGACTGGAAAGCTTGGGATAAGACGTAAGATTTCTGATCTGGCAGATTCGTGATCTTCCTAGAGGCAGTCATGTATCGGCATGTTAAACGACCAATGAGAATGAGGGAAGGGATGTTCCATCAATACTAGATCTAGTATTTACCAGGAATGAGACCTTTGATATACAAAAAAAAATATAAATTCAAAGATTTATATAATTGCTAAACTGTTTTTTAACCCTTGTGTTGCTAAGGGCTATTTGGCCTTTGTCACCCACAGGCGCATAAAGAAAAAAAAATTCTTCTTAACCTGTTAATTTGTTGTTGATTTAAGGGCGGCAACGATCGTGGGATCGGATGCGCCCCGGCATACCCGTGATGGGTTAATCACGAAGTCCGGAAAGGTGAAACGCCAAGCCTAATCGCGAAACGAGTGACGCCAAGCACTTGAAACTAATATGCCTCGCGGCAGAGAAACCCAAACGGGTAGATGATTGGGGGAGCCCCAGGAGTCCCTCAAGGTGACAACCATAGGGAAGGCGAGACAACTATATAACTGAGGGAGTGACATCTATAGGGAGGGCACTGACCCCACCCCACACAGAGAACACTGGGTAGCAAAACCAAAACTCTGCCTCCAACTAAAATGCAAAAGTCATCCAGTGCCCCCCCGGCAGTGCAGAAGCCAGCCACCCACCACGGCTGAGGGCACACCTGGAGCCCACCAAGACCCACCAACCCCTGGCACCTCTCAGCCAAGCCGGCGCCGGACACTGTCACTCCGCCAGAAGAACCAGCCAGAACACGTCAAAAAAAAATTATCGTCAATCCCGTGACCTAAGACGATATGTATGCCTGGCGTCTTACAACAGGACCGAAGAATGCCAAACGACAGTAGCAAATCCAAAACGCGAAAACAGAACGTGATCCGGCGGCCCTTAGGTAGAGGTGTCGTCCAGGGGTCCGCTCGTCGTCAAGGTTGAACCAGGAGTCGCAGTCCTGTTAATTTGTGTTCCCTAATCATGGGAAACAAATTCAAAAAATCGTAAGTGTCGTATTTTGGCCCCAATAGGTTGGGGAAATCTGGCAAAAAACAGGCGCTGACTCGGCAGGCATCAGGGAAGTTCTGCTTCGCCGAAGCTGTCAGGTAGGGGGGTTGCCACAAAGATATAATTATCTAATTATTTCAATGTCTCCGATTTATTTTTTCTTCGTCTTTTCGTTGTAATATTATTCAATTGTGTGTAGTGTGATAATTTATATAATAAAATGTGTGAATCATCGCTGTACTCAGAATTATGGTGTGCATATTATCGATTCAACTATTATGTTCATAAAACAGTGAACAAATACTTTGTTGGTTATTACACTATATACACAGGTTATATATAAGTATCTGCATGTTTTGTTCACCATAATGAACCACTAAGTTGATAATGCGAGTCAAAAAGCAATGATGAATGGCCACATCTGCCAGCCAGCCACTCGCCACCACTCCCTCCCTCAAAAACTCCTCACTCGCCAAATTTCTCCTCCCACCATACTGTTTTTGCTTTTATTCGCTATATACAGATGTTATATATAAGTATCTACATGTTCCATTCACCATAACTGTTCATCTAAGCTGGTATAGTGCACTATACCAGCTTGCACAGCATGACACATTAGGAAGATGATGCCACCTCCTTCACCAAAATGGCTTCTCCCTACACTCCTTTTGCTGGTACTGTATTACACTATATATACACGTTATATATAAGTATCTACATTTGTGTTCACCATAGCGAACCACTGATCTTGTATGGTGACGGCAGACAGTAACAGTTGGCCACACACAACTTCTGCTCCCTCCCCTCCCACCCTCACTAGTTCAAGGCCAGATGCACTAACATTCCTCCTTCAAGTATACTGTTTGTGGTGTTATTACCCTATATACACACACTATATATAATTATCTACATGTTTTGTTCACCATAACTATTCAACTAAGCCAGAATAGTGCCCAAAGAGCATAGTAGCCACCCTTACACAGCATGACAAGTCATGCAGATGTCGCCACCTCCCTCACCAAAATGGCTTCTCCCAACACTCCTTTTGCTGTCATTACACTATATATACATGTTATATATAAGTATTTACATTTGTGTTCACCATAAGGAACCACTAAGGTTGGTATGCCGAGTCAAACAGCAGCAAGGACACCACACACCAGCTAGCCCGCCACTAGCTGTGACTCCCTCCCTTACCTCACCTGACTCGCCAACATTCTCTTCCCACCATACTGCTTTTTGCTTTTATTCACTATATGCTGACATTATATATATAAGTATCTGCATGTTTTGTTCACCATAGCTAACCACTAAGCTGGTATAATGAGTCCAGACAGTAAAAAATGGTCACACAGGGTCAGCAGATAATGCTACCTCCCTCGCCACCGAGATTACTTCTACTACTACAGCGCTAATTATCACAACAATCCTATTATCAGAATCCTGGACATTTTTATCAGTCAGGGGTCTTCTGTAATACTATCATTGCTAAATAATAGCATGTACATATATATTTTGAAAATTTTAGGCAGTGCTTTGGTCACAAGCTGAACAGCAGTGCTGTGAAGGGAAGGGAAGGGAACTATCAGGGGAAGCACCAAGTCATTACGACTATATAGCACTTGGAAGGGGTCAGGGTAAGGATTTGGGATGGGACGGGGGAAGGAATGGTGCCCAACCACTTGGACGGTCGAGGATTGAACGCCGACCTGCATGAAGCGAGACCGTCGCTCTACTGTCCAGCCCAAGTGGCTGGGTAGCAGTGCTGTGAGCTCATGCTGCATGCCAGCCTTGGTGGCTCACTCAGTACTGAGGCCCTAACACCCGGGAATGTTGCCCACGATATTTTTTTTAAATGGCATCTGTTTACAAGAGTCCTGATGAAGGTGAGGTGAACCCCGTATATCCGCAGGCCGTTTAATCTTGGGTAGTACTCCAACACGTCATATGGTGTGATGTGCAATTTTGGGCAAGTTACTCAACTCGTCATATGACGTGTTGCGCAGTTTAAGGGTTAACAAATATTGCATTTAACTAGTGGAATATTTTGGAGTAACATTCTGAAAGAGGAATTACAAACAAATGTTCAGTTGCTGCAATATAAATATTTGAACAAGACCCATCATTTTGCTTGAAAATGGCACTTTTCTAATTCTAACAAAATATAATTTTAAATTTGCAGTTTCCAAATTGTAAAGCTACTGTATATACAAAGAGCATGTGTAAAATTCATGAAAAATTGATTCATAAATTACAAAATTTAAATATTTAAAAGTACTATACCATAGACCTTTTGGATAAATTGTAATAAATGATTGTGGCACCAGTAAATGACAAATTGATAGATTCTCTTCAAACTTCACCTGATTATTGGTTGGGTGTCCTCAAACATAGATTAGTTTCAATGAAATATTGTCAAACATTGGGGTAAAATACAACCGAATAATTGTACAGAAATTCCTCTTTCCCCCCCCCCCCCCCTCTCCACCAAAAAAAAAGGGTAAGAACATTGCTGTTTGTATAAAATTAAATTCAATTCAAACATATTCAAAGATTGGTAGTCCGGCCTCTCCGTGCATTCCCGACCATAAACGTTCTTGGTTTCCCAGGCCGCTTACTGGCAACTCAATGTTAAAAATGGTTACAATCATTTTACGTTTTTATAAGTTATTTGTTACTGTATAACAACACATTTGGTGTCCAAAATGTTTGCAATTGAATTTTCTAGAGAATAGATGCAAAAATAGGTGTCTAATAGATTGTGTGTGACAGTAACAAAAATATAAATGGATATGAAATAGCAATTGGATGACTTTTTAACGTCGTTGGAATGTTTACCGTCGGAGTACGGATAACACATTTTAGCATCTGAATGTGAAAGTGGTAATTAACAGTAGTTACTAAG
Source organism: Procambarus clarkii (assembly GCF_040958095.1). Classification (NCBI taxonomy): domain Eukaryota; kingdom Metazoa; phylum Arthropoda; class Malacostraca; order Decapoda; family Cambaridae; genus Procambarus; species Procambarus clarkii. The sequence goes on from NC_091158.1 coordinate 10,143,798, forward strand.
TTGTTAGTATGTGACAAATTAAAAGTGTAGAAAACACTCATAATATTTAGTGTGTTGTATGGGTGAAATTACTGATATCTTGTGGTGTTCCTGGCCCTGAACAAGTGTTGAGTTAGCAGCATCACTAATTCCTGTTGCTCCATAGGTAGTCATGCAGTGGCCAGCTGGAATCTGTGTGACCCATTAACATTTGCTGCTCATGTACAGCTTTGTCAATGTTTAGAGCATTTTGAAGAAAACGCAACATAAATATGGAGGGTGTAAAACAAACAATATAATAGTGTGTACCTCTGGTGGTAATAATAATAAAAAAAGTGGACCAGTAGTGCAGAGGTGGTGTGTCCTACTTGTGAGTCGCACACACACACGCCCCTTCGCATGAGAGCCTTGGATGTGTCAAGAATTGTCTGTGAGCATTAGCAAAATACTATATCTATAATAATTTCACATTTACCAGTAAAATTTATGGTATGGAATTAACCTAATATACTAGGGGGAATTTTGTAGAATGTAACTTCAGAAACAAGAGGCCCTAGATGTGTCCATAGGATGCCTACAAGCAGGCATCTCTTGGACACATCTACAAGCACCAATATTCTGATGTACTTTTTCTCTTTCTCCCTTTACATAAGTTATGGTTTAGACATTGGTTATAAGTAGACAAGCTTATCAAAGAAATATATCTTTATCTAAAAAATAAAAATAACTTCATACGTGAAGCAAGCAAAGATTTCAACAAATCTTTGAAAATTATTTATAATCTGTAAAATTTATTCATTTACAGAGCAATTAGTCCGCACATTTCCTGATGGGACGTCAACTTTGTTGGTGCAGTGTATTGCAGCTCCACTTGGGGGAGTTTCAACATCTCTAATAACAAATCCTCTGGACATAGTGAGGGCCAGATTACAGGTTAGTTCATGTGACTTGAAGATAAACTTTATAAGTTCGGTGTTATCTTGAATAATACTCATGTCTTCAATTTGTTTTTGAACTACTGTGGTTGGCAGTGCACAAGCAAAAATAAAACAAAATTAAGACTTAGATTGACCACTTTACGAAGTGTATTGTAAGAACTTGGCTATTAATGAAACACAAAGCAAAAAAAATAGTTACATAAAATTGTTAGCTCAACAAATATAGTTGAAATTTGTGAGTGAAAAACTTAGGATACAATAATTGTTCTTTTATATATAAGCTTATTGGTTTTATAACTTGCATGCTTTTATCTGCCCAAAGAGTACTAAAGAATTTTTCCATTGATTTGTGCTATTTCTGTGGGGAGCCCATAAGCTCCCTGAAGCTATTGGACGGATATTAGATAATATTAATATTGGGCTTCAGTCATATGGAGTCGTCTTGCCTACCGGGGACCACTAGGCAGAACATGGTCCCCCTCAGAGAGGCGCAAGGAGCGATGGCTTATGAAACTCATATGTATAAAAGTATTCATGTCTGCCATTGACCGGGGTTTGAGCACCCAGAAAAGTAGGCATTTCAAAACAGGCCCTTCTTGGTAGAAATATTGCAGTCCGAGACCGAACAGAGGCGAGAAACTCCCCCAAAGAAAAACAAGCAACATATCACACCATGCGCCATTCTTTTGTGCAGCTTTCCCCCTTCCCCCTCGAACCCCTGCCTCCCTGCTCCGGGAAGGGGAGAGGGGTTACCAGTCCACCCAGCCGGACTGTCAGTTTGTCAGCTGAAGCTATATGGGGTGGATGCCTGCTCTGGCCTCTATTACCTGATTGGCTTCACCCTGCTGGTGTTCCTTCAGTGTGTTGGCAGTGGCCAGGATTTGTACCAAGCACTGCATGGGCTTAGGACTCCCTTTCCTAAGTGCCCTGTGAGTACACCCATTGGAGTTCAGAGTTCTTTTCTCTGGATTCTTTGGGTCCCCATTTCCATAAGGGTAGTGACTGCTTGGTTCGCTACCTCGCCCTTGGGGTCAGCTTAGGTTTCGGTATCTTTATTTGGCCCTGGGTAGGGAGTGGTTAGTTGCTGGTTGGGGCATTCTGGGCTGCCCAGTTTGTATAATCACAGTGGCCGTGACCGTGACTATTTCTGGTCCCCTGGGTTGTGGTGCTTCCTCAGAGTTCTCTTTCAATCTTTAGTTTGCTTTCTTGCCTGTTGGGAGGCTGCCACAGTCTATATTAGGTGCTACCTAGGTTCAATTGCTGTCCAGCACCTGGGCTTTCCCATAGGGACACATGCCTCTGCAGCCCGTGGAAAACCCTGTTGGGACTTTGTTGACCACGATGGATGAGCTTTCCGAGTTCCAACTTGCTTTGTGCGAGCTTGAAGGGTGTTCTTTGCCCCCGTCTCAGGGTGACAATCACCTGTGTTGCCTCCGTCATGCTGCTTGTTGGGTCGATGCACCTTCAACCCAGAGTCTTGCGAGACTTGTTCTCTGCTCATACTCCAATTTATCAATGATTCGTGGGCTTTTCTAGTCGTCTCTTCCAGCCTGCGGTAGCATTAGGCGGCCCCTCCTCCTTCAGAGGGTTCAGGGTTGGCGAGGCAGGTTTCTTCCCCTTCACTTTGTCAGGTCATGTTGGGGTGGGTGCACGTGGGCGTGGGCGAAATGACCTTGTCCCTCAGGTGGGTTTCCCACTTGTTTCCAGTGCCGAGATGGGACTGTGTGGATCTGCAGTTCATTCTGGACTTGCCCCATCTGAACCCCTGGGTTCCTTGCCCCCTCCTTTTGGATGACCACTCTGTCCCAGGTCCAGCTTCTCTTGAAGCCAGTTTTGTGGATGGTGTGTCTGGACCTCCGGGATGCATATTGGCATGTTCCCATTCATTCGGGGTTCAGGGATTGGTTAAGGTTTGTCATGGGGCAGCATGCTTACTGCTTTCGTTACCTTCCTTTCAGGCTGAATTTGGCACCTCGCATTTTCACGCGTCTTACCCGGGTTGTAGTAGCCTGTCTGCATCTGCTAGGTGTTCGGGGTGTTGCCTACCTCAACAACTGGCTGGTGTGGGGTCCCAGCCGGTCCACTTGTCTGCTGGCCGGGTGATTGGTTCTTTTTTAGCTCACTGGGTTCGGGTTCCTGGTGAACTGGAGGAAGTCCTGTCTGGTTCCATCTCAGGTTCTGACTTGGCTTGGCATTGTCTGGGATTCCCAGACAGCATCCTTATTTCTCCCTCGGGCGGCTTTGCTCCGGCTGCAGTCCTGCTGTCGGCTGTTTCTGAGGGGGTTCCAGGTCACCCGGCAGATGCTCGAGCAGCTGTGCGTGAGTTTGAACTTCACCATGATTGTTACCCGCTGGGTCGGATTTGGCTACAATGTCTGTTCTGGTTCCTTTGGGGCTGCCCCTTCTGCTGCTCTTGTGATCGCTGGGTTGCCCCCCCCCCCCCCCCCCCCCCGGGAGCCTTGCATCGGTTGCTGCATCACCATCTTCCTCTTCAGGGTTCTGTGCCTTGGCACCTTCCTGAGCCCTTCCTCAATGTGTTCACAGATGCCTCCTCTCTGGGCTGGGGCTTTGTGATCAGTGCTCACCAGGCCAGCCAAGGGCGGTAGGCTCCGTCCTTCCGTCGGGCTCACAGCACGGCGGTGCGGAAGTTGGCTGCAGTGTGGCTTGTGCTGTGTCGGGCTCGACTCTCTCAAGGCTTTACAATCCGACTCCATTTGGACTGGGCTGCAGTGGTTTGTTGCCTGAGCCACTGGGGGTCTCTGTGGTCCTGTGGTGATCTTTAGGGCTGGTTGCTTTGGGTGGCTCTTCTGTTGAATTCTTGGGGTTTAGCTCTCTGTGCAGTTTATATCAGGGCCTTGTCCAGCTTACAGCCAAACGAACTGTTGCGGTTTGTTCCTCTGTCCACAGAATGGACGGTCGACACCGACTCCTTCAGTTGGCTTTACCAGACATACGGGACCCCAGAGGTTGACCTCTCCGCGTCAGCGTGGTCAAAGCGTCTCCCAGTCTATGTGGTGCCCTTACCCGATTGCAAAGCCGTCACGGTAGACTCTTTTTTTTTTCAATAGGATTGGTCAAGATGGGGTTACCTGTACCTCTTTTCCCCGATTCAGTTGTTGCTTCGGGTTCTGGCTCAGCTCGAGTCCTATCGTGGAAGGGTTCTCCTTCTGGCCACATGGTGGCCGGCCCAGCCTTGGTTTCAGGCGCTGCTTGCTTAGTGTCCTAACCTAGGCAAACTAGCCTGCAATCTACCCTCACGCACCACGATGTTTGGAAATTCAAAGCTTTGGCTGCTGTGTTTGGTAATATGTCTTGGGCTGACATTCAGGCAAGGGGAACAAATCCACAAGGGCCATGATGAGGGTTCGAACTTATGCCCGGGAAGATCCCAGACACTGCCTTAGTCGACTAGGCCACGACATGGTCAGTAGAATTGCAACCGGGAATTCCACTGACTTCACATGGATCCTGCAGCCTCTCCGAGACTCAAACTAGTGTTTTACACAATTCCCCCATGCACTAGGGCTCTGCCAATAAGCTGTTCTACCTCTTCGCCCTCAGAGAGGGCTCGAGTGCATGGGGAAATTGTTTAAAACCCTGGTTTGTGTCTCAGAGAAGCTGCAGGATCTGTGTGAAGTCAGTGGAATTCTCGGTTGCAATTCTTTTGACCATGTCGTGGCCTAGTCGACTAAGGCAGCGTCTGCGATCATCCTGGGCGTAAGTTCGAACCCTCATCACGGTTCTTGTGGACTTGTTCATTTGATGCATCGTGCTATTGTGATTTCCGTGTGTTTATTCAGGCATGGGGGGTTTTGGAGATCATACAGGGTCCTGGCTGCCCGTTATTTTGTCAATGTCCTCAGCGGTCTTGTCGCCTTGGGTCGGTGATTGCAGCCAGTTGTTTCGTCCTCGTCATGAGTGGTGCTGAGCAGCCGCCTCTTGGTTAAGTCCCTATTTTCCATCTTTTTGGGTAGCTAGCTCTAGGGAGCCGACAGGGCTCCCCACAGAAAACCAGCGTTGGATGTAATGAAACGCCATTTTCTGGGTGAAGCCCCGGAGGCTTCCTGGCAATCTCCCTCCCTCCAGTCGGCGGTTTTTGTTCCGTTTAGTCAGTCTCCGAAATAATGGTCAAGCGGCCGGCTCGGTGGGCCAGGACCCTCCCTCCCCCCCACCTCCAGTGAGGGTTGGGGGGTCAGCACGAACGAGCAGCGTGATGACGTGTTGTTTGTTTTCTTGTTTGTTTTGGGGGAGTTTCTAGCCTTTGTTCGATGTCTGGTTGCAATTTCCCTAACAGTTGGGGGTGTGTTATGGGACACCTACCTTTCTGGGTGTATAACCCTGGTCAATGGCAGACATGAACACTTTCATAAAATGGAATTTCATATGCCATTTCTCCATGTGCCTCTCTGAGGGGACCATTTTCTGGCTAATGGTCCCAGGTAGGCATGACAACTCCATATGACTGAAGCCCTGTACTAATATTAGCTAATATCATTCCAATAGCTCAAGGGGAGCCTCCGGGGCTCCACCCAAAAAATGACGTTTCATTACATTCAACACTGATTTTTTTGTTGGGCGTTTGCCACTTTTTAGTTGAGACTTTGCCAAATTTTTGCCAACATAATAAGTTGCTATATACTGTATAGCATCTTATTATGTTACCCAGTAATTTGTTCCGTAAATTAGCGACCCTTTTTCAAAACCAGTATTTACCCATAATAAGTCTTTTTAATTTAGTAATGAGTAACATATAATAATAAGGGTGTAATGTCAAAATATTCTGCACATTTTGAACTACATTCTTTAGTAGATTTTCCTCGCCAGCTTTCATTGCACAAGTCACACTCGATTCCGCCATAAATGTCTGTTACACAATTTTTCTCTAAGGTATTTTAACTTTTAACCAGTAATTTTTATAAAATATGTAATTAATTAAAATGCTCAATATTCCTTACATACAGAATATGTTGCCTCTTAAGGTTGCATAGTTCCATGAACCACACACAACTAACATTTTTAAATGTTTGTGATGAGATTTTAAAACATCTTCATTCTTTGTTAAAGGTGCAGAGAACAGGAGGCTTTGGAAATACTTTTAGAATTCTCTGGTCAGAAGAACAGTTAGGAATCTTCACTAAGGGCCTCTCTCCTCGGCTGTTCCAGTCAATGATCTTCTCCTTCACAATCATCCTTGGTTACGAGTCTGTCAAGAGGTTCTCGGTCAATGATGAGTTCAAGAATGAAGTCAGGTGGTGATGTTTGGTGAAAGATTTTTCATTTCAGAATCACTTGTCCTTTACCATTGTTAGAGAAGAGAGTTAATTTAGGTACAAATATGCATATTAGTGTAAATCACATGATTGCGTTTCTCCTACTTGACCTTCCTAAGTAGTGTTTGTTATCTATGGGAATAATTGTTTTATATAACAAATGTATGAATATTGTTAAATGGATTTTGATAAAATTTAATTATAATGGGTAAACCTGTAATATTTTCAAAAATTTTAAGTGTCAAATTTAATTTAATTATGCCTTGTTCAAAAATATTACTGATAGTCACAACATTTCTATATTTTGTATTATTTAAGGTAAAATAATACTTCATTCTACTTACAGAATGTTTTTCCTATTTATAAAAGAAATTTACAGTACTTTTAACAAAATAAAGTTGCCTAAAACAATTTTTTGTAATAATTTTTCTGCTCTTGCTTTGGCTGTGTGAAACCTATTTGCAATGGATAGGCTTATTTTGCATGAAGATATTTCAAACAGTAAATCTATATCATTAAAATTGTTGGTTGGACCATTATAGACAATTGGATTCACCATTTCCCTACATAGTTTGCTGATTCTAAGACATATTTATTTCAATGAATTAGAAATTGCTTTCTAACAACAAGGTAGAGCTTATTGGTTGCTGTATAAACCTTAGTTGCACCACATGAATATATGAGACTAGTACAGTATGTGAGTTGATTGAACATGTGTCCACCTCCACAGGACAGTGATAAGGAAGCCATAGACATCTTTGGAAGTGTGAAACATATATTGTCAAAGATTTGTAAAACTAAGAGGAACTTCATCAAAACATTTCTGTACATAATGTGTTAAAAACAATCTAAGAAAAACATTTAATGTTGCATATTTTAATGTTTAAAAAAATCATTCTTGCTTGGATATTAAGCTTTAATGATCAAATGAAATAAAAACAGTACCACTATAAGTTTTATCCTACACTTAAAAATTAGAAATACCTAACCAGTTAAAACTTTCTTTGGTATGTTATGTAGACATGGCTTAGCAGGAAATGTTTCCCAAGTGTGCATGGTTAAGCTCTAGTTATGATTAAGTAGCTTACACAAGCAACACTGAGGAGTTCTTCACCTCATCGTCATGCTTAGGTGGTTATCCTTCTCCATGTAAGCTCTTGTTTTCTCCTGGTACCACAAACTAGTGTTTCATTAGCTATTGTATTTTGGACTCATTGCTCCTTGCAGTAGTGTTCAGAAAATTCTCTCAAGCTACATATCTAATAATTATTCTATCGCAAACTTCATCACTCAAAGATATAGTCTGAGGTATAGTAGGATGACTGAAGCATATCAGACCCATGTAATTCTATGGTAAGTGCATCAGGACCAATACAGATCTAACGGTAGTGTGCACATCTATTCATTCTCGCTGATCTTGTTTCATTCCAGTCTTGACTGGTGTTTCATAGTTTCGAGTGGTCATCTAACTTGACAATACTAATACTCCTGTGTCAAATGCACCAAGGAGTATGAGTATTGGATATTGCCTTATCTGTGTTCTTTTACAGTTTTATGATGTGCAATTTTCCAATTGTCAAATTCTTTCTTAATGCAGACTGTCAGTTTATTGTTAGTCTGTCAATTACATCGCCCAAGTCAAGTATATCTGTGTTCCATTAATCAGTAATGAGATATGTATGTCGTACTGGATTGTAAATGTCTGGACTAGTGTGTAAAATGATGATACAATATGATATTTATATTTAAATAAGTACTATAAATTGACATAGCAAGATAGTCATTATGGGAACTATTGAGGAATGTCATTGATTACTTGAGTAAACAGGAACATTTGGCTAGTGAAACTTGCCTGAAGGGTAAAGGGTTATTTTTTTACAAAGCAATATTTGTGAGGATGGATAACAAATATCCTGCATGCCATCAAGAGGAAGAGAATATCTTTGTATTCCTTCATCACCATGATAAAGCCTCTTGGTCTAAGATGTGATGAAACTGACCTAAAGTTTTATTGAACATTATTCATTTCATCATTAATTTTTTGTGGTAATGTTTTTTCATAAATATTTTACATATATGAACATTGAGAGGTAAATAACTAGCCTAGACTAATAAATAATAATGCCCTGATGTTTACTATTATAGAGCTTTAATACTCATGGCCACTAGTAAAAAAGGTTTAGCTGTATTATGGCACAATTTGCAAACAATACATATGACATAAATATTAAAAAAAGGCTCTTCCTGAAACTGATACATTTATTGATGTGGCTGTGACATAGGTGGTGGAAACAGTGATGGGACACACGTTAAGTACTGTCAAGCAGTAGATCCACACTACAGCTGGTGATTCCTTGACATGTGGTTGCCTCCTTTAGTAGCTGGCCTCCACATCATCTGTTCTGGCTCACAGTGATGTACTGTATTATATTCTCCAAAACGAACTTCATACTACTGTACTATTAATTACTTTTAAAGTTTATTAATGAGAAGTATAGCCATTGATCTATTGATTGATAACCTGCAGATCGCCAAAATAACTAGACAAGTTCGGTGAAGACACTCCTCTCTCTGCCTGGAGAATGAGATGTCTAACCATTGTGAACATCACTTTTTTCTCTCAATTTTAATTCCCACAAAAATATTGTGCGCCTCATATTGATAGAATATTTATTGTACAATACTGTCATTCCATCCTTACCTCCTTGGCGGGTCCCACTTGTGAAGTTTTGCAAGTCTTTGACCCATGCATCTACCCCCTCATATTTCAAAATGCCTTTTTCCTTGAACATTTTTCTTCACACTCGCATTTTGTTGCTCTCTTCACAGATGGGTCTAAGTCTGCCAACAGTGTTTGATACTCTGATAGTAGAATTTTATAAAGTTATAGAATAACATGTGCAACTATATACTGTAAATATGAAAGGAAAACACAAATTTGTAAGACATAAAACAAAAATGTGGACCAAACATTTTTTGTTTTAAGACTGAATAGTTAATTCATAACATTAACAAAGAAGATGGGATATGTGATCAGAATATGAAATAATGCATACAAAATAGAAGTACTGTAGTCATTGCAAGCTTGAGCACACGAGCAGAAGTTCTATGAAAGATATTTTCGTTAGAATACTTAATGAAATGAATGAACCCCTTAACACTAGCATAAAAGAACAGTGCCTAGCTATACCTCAAGAGTAATATAATGGCATATCAAATTATAGAAAGTAAAGGTAGTGTTAGTTCAAGGGCATAAAGTGGGAAAAAGTCTCTCCTATTCGCTGTAATCCCTTTCCTTTCCACCCAAGAAAATATTAGAACGACCTAAGTTTCATCTTTAGGCAAAATATAATGTCCTTAAGACCGGTTGCTGACAGATCTCACACACACTCAAACCATATTTACCCAAGGTCCACCATCGCAGTGGCCTCGATAAGGGTAGCAAGCTGGCGGTTTGTTAAAGGTCTCTCTATTGTTCCTGAGATTTTTTGGCATGCACACTGCATGATGGTTCCCTACATCACCCCACTGGTTTGTTTTCTTATTAACAGGCTTAGGTTTACATAGCAATGTGCTGCTACCCTATTCTATTTGAAGAATCGCAGAGTGAAAAAGCTAGCTATGAGTTCATCTAATATCACCATCTCACAGGATGGTTAGCCATACATGGAATCAAGAGAAAATATGAAATGCAGATATAATCTGTCAGCTTGTACTAGCCAACTGTGTAGAGCACAAGAATATCTTCCAATATTCATGAGTGTACGAAGTAGTTACAGAGCTCAAGGTATCGTGCCAAATCCACAAGGGCTGTGATGAGGGTTCGAATCTATGCCTTAGTTAAATTTTATATATCACACTATTGTGATTTTTGTATATATCATATACCATTTGGTCTGAACTCATTGATAATGGGGCAATCACATATATAGTGCTGGAGAGTGTCCTAGCTCTTGTTCACATACTTTAAAATTGGAGATTCATTATATGCAGTGACCTGTCCTAGATATTGACATCTCTGCCTGATTCTGGCATTTACAATGTCACACTGTCTAGTGGATGTTTTGTGCTATCTGTACATGTAGTTCTTGATCCTAAAAATATAATAACTCCATACCCTTACTTTCTGCCCTATAATTCAGTGACTCAAATATCAAGTCAGTGACTTCTGCCATCCCTAATTTCCTGAAATATTGCTGTTTTTACAACAAAGATTGGAATGCCTAGATCTAACTCAATTTCAGACTTATAACATGCAGTTTTAGCTGCCTAGTGTCCAAGCACTTGGACTGGACATAGAGCGACAGTCTCGCTTCTTGCAGATTGGGGTTCAATCTTCGACAGTCCCAGTGAATGGGCACCATTCCTTCCCTCCGTCCTGTCCCAAATCCTTATACAGTACTCATCCCTTTCGTGTGCTACATAGGCGTTATGGCTTAGCACTTTTTCCTGATAATTTCCTTACCTTTAGCTGACTTGTATGTATCATCATGCTGGACAATGATCCTGGAAGTGCATTTGTAACAAATGAGCTATGGTGCATATTTTTAGTTGGACGTCCTTATGAACATCTGGGCTTCTGCCCATCAAACCGAATTATTTGCATGTTGAACTCCTTGCAATCAAATGTGTGTATATATCTAAAATAGTATGCATTAACTGTCATTCTTTATCATCATTATAGTTGCTCTCGACTCTTAAAAAAACAAATGTAGCATACTTGTGTCTGAGGTCCAGACGCAAATATAACACAATTGTTAATGATGGTACAGTAACAGTCTATTTCATGGAAATCCATGTCATGTTACCCTCCGAAAGCATGATATAAAACTCATGAGTTAGCCAAAGAATTTCTTCAAAGGAATTGAACATAATCTTGGCAACCCGTCCTCAGACCAAGTCCATTACATCCAGCGGTCGATCCCACAGACGCATTCATAAATGTTAACATGCTGTTCATTCAAAACGGGAATTTTCGCAAATATAAATTAATATAATATATTAGCATATTGTACATATATAGGCATAGATTAGGTTAGGTCAGGTGTTTAGGTTCTGTTGGCGATTATTTGTATTTGTAGTACGTGGGTGAAGCATTTATAGCGTTGTGATTCGAACAAAATTCGTCAGTGAAACACTTGTTCCGGATATGTTCGAACGTCAGCAGTTGTGAGTCGTGTGTAAACCGCTTTTCATTCATAAACAGGGGGTTTGGCGGGTGCATGGAATCACTTTTGTATCTTTGTTTGGCGGACGGGATGAGAAGCCGACTTTTGTTCGAACCACAATGCTTCACCCACGTACTACAAATACATTTTTTTTTTGAGATATATACAAGAGTTGTTACATTCTTGTACAGCCACTAGTACGCGTAGCGTTTCGGGCAGGTCCCTGGAATACGATCCCCTGCCGCAAAGAATCGTTTTTTCATCCAAGTACACATTTTACTGTTGCGTTAAACAGAGGCTACAGTTAAGGAATTGCGCCCAGTAAATCCTCCCCGGCCAGGATACGAACCCATGACATAGCGCTCGCGGAACGCCAAGCGAGTGTCTTACCACTACACCACGGAGACTGTAATAATCGGGAACAGAGCCTAAACACCTAACCAATGCCTAAATATGCACAATAACAATATTAATTTATAATTGAGAAAATTCATATTCTGAACAAACAGCATGTTAAAATTGATGAATGCGTCATTGGAGTCGACCGCTAGATGGAATCGACTTGGAATGGGGACGGGCTGAAGCTTTGATGGCAAGGCAACTCCTCGTGGTGTAGTGGTAAGGTTCTAGCGTTTCGCGAACGCTTTATCCTGGTTTCGTATCCTGGCCGGGGAGGATTTACTGCGCGTCAAAACTTTACCGTAGCCTCTGTTTACCCAACTGTAAAATGGGTACCTGGTTGTTAAAAGATTTGGCGGATCGTATTCCGGGGAACATAGGATTAAGGACTTGCCCGAAACGGGCTCTGAGACTCTGAGCGCCTGGGGTAAATGTGCACTTAAGTTCTTAAAGGAGGTGGGTGAGTAACTCATTGGGAAAATTAAAGACTCACGAGCGGCCAGTTTCCTGTTCCAGCGCCTCAGTGTCGCAGTTCAGAGGGGAAATGCATGCTGTATCCTGGGTACGCACCCAACCTCCGAGGAGCTGGACGAGGTCTTCGATCACTGATTGTTATTTTATTATATATATGTGTGTGTGTTCTCTGTTTTATATATATAAAACGCACAAGCAATCTAACTTCCTCGACTCACAGTCGATCGGAACCCGGATTCAATATCCTAACAGGACAAACGGTTGAGTAGAATTCTTTTTAACCTAGCAGTAAATATGTATCAAGGAGTTAGGTAATTGTCGTGGGTTGCTTTCTGGGGAAGGTCAGTACAGTTGGCCTTGGAGGGGACCCCGATTAGCTTGTAAGTGCGGGCTTCCTCTCCCCCGACGACGGAAACCGTATGTGCTGGGTTCTGACTGTTCTGTTCAAGACAGTTTCATAAGAGATATTCTTGTGTCTGTCAAGTCAATTTAGATTTATGTTAATAAGTCCGCTGGTGGAAACGTAACATTCCGGCTCTAATATGGGGCGCTATGCTATTATTTTTGGATGCAAATCCCCTGGGAGATATACAATTTAGATATAAGAAAACAACTATATATTCGGCCCGAAAAAAATGCGAAACTCGGCCTGTTCTCACCAACAAAGACCAAATGCTCGTTAATCCAGACGCCAAACCTCCTGTTCATGAATGAAACAAGGTTTACACGTGATTTTTTTCCACAACTGGTGACGTTCGAGTATTTCTCGAAGAGTGCTCGAACGACATGTGTTCGAATCGCAGCTCTATAAATGCTTCATCCAGATACTTCAAATACAAATAATCGCCAAAAGAACCTAACACTTAACCTACGCCATTGATGGGGAGGGGGTGACTTTTAACAAGTCGCCAGCTTCCTGTCCTTAGGTAAATTCAGGTATGTATGTATGTATGTATGTATGTATGTATGTATGTATGTATGTATGTATGTATGTATGTATGTATGTATGTATGTATGTATGTATGTATGTATGTATGTATGTATCTGCTCGGCAGTTCCTGATCATCCTCAAAAGGTGTCTTAACTCCCAGGTATTCTGCTAGGTGAATACAAGTATGAAGTGAAAGAAAACGCTGCCAAGTTGTCAGCGGATTGTTTCTTCTACGCGGGATTCGAATCCTGAAAAAAATAGAAAAGAATATATATTTTCGTTGAATTTGGAATTTATGTTTTACTAAATCAACATAAATTCTTGTTCACGGAATATGTATCATAAATATTTAAATTGCTCGGCCGTGTCCTAAAATATATTCGTTGCAATAACTTGTGCTGTTTTGAATCGCATTATTTACAGTGTGTCTGACCGGGTGAGTTGTGGTCTCTCTCGACATTGAATTTCTCCTTTGTTTTATGTTCTGCCAACAACAAGAAATAACTCTCCCAGATGAGACGCGATCGAGGGAGCGGCCGGGATAAAGGTGAGTAGTTCTGCATTGTCATTTGCTTCTCTTGTGGAGATCAATAAGCTTCGCCACTGTCGGGCATTGATAGCTTCCTAGTGTCGATTTTTTACCAATATCTACATTATTAATTTGTTCTCGGATATCATAAGGATCAGGTAACTTATCGGGTTTGGCTCATTTTAAGAACATAAGAACATAAGAACAAAGGTAACTGCAGAAGGCCTATTGGCCCATACGAGGCAGCTCCTATTCTATAACCACCCAATCCCACTCATATACTTGTCCAACCCGTGCTTGAAACAATCGAGGGACCCCACCTCCACAATGTTACGCGGCAATTGGTTCCACAAATCAACAACCCTGTTACTGAACCAGTATTTACCCAAGTCTTTCCTAAATCTAAACTTATCCAATTTATATCCATTGTTTCGTGTTCTGTCCTGTGTTGATACTTTTAATACCCTATTAATATCCCCCCGGTTATGTCCATTCATCCACTTGTAAACCTCTATCATGTCACCCCTAACTCTTCGCCTTTCCAGTGAATGCAACTTAAGCTTTGTTAATCTTTCTTCATATGAAAGATTTCTAATTTGGGGAATTAACTTAGTCATCCTACGCTGGACACGTTCAAGTGAATTTATATCCATTCTATAATATGGCGACCAAAACTGAACTGCATAATCTAAATGGGGCCTAACTAGAGCAAGATATAGCTTGAGAACCACACCAGGTGTCTTGTTACTAACGCTGCGATTAATAAATCCAAGTGTCCGATTTGCCTTATTACGAACATTTATGCATTGATCCTTTTGTTTTAAATTCTTACTAATCATAACTCCCAGATCCCTTTCGCAATCCGACTTCGCAATCACAACACCATCTAGCTCGTATCTTGTAACTCTATCATCATTACCTAACCTCAGAACTTTACATTTATCAGCATTAAACTGCATCTGCCAATCCTTTGACCATTTCAAAACCCTATCTAGATCAACTTGAAGTGATAGTGAGTCCTCCTCCGAATTAATTTCCCTACCGATTTTCGTATCATCGGCAAATTTGCAAATGTTGCTACTCAAACCTGAATCTAAATCATTTATATATATTATAAACAACAGAGGTCCCAGGACAGAGCCTTGAGGCACTCCACTTACAACATTTTCCCACTCTGACTTGATTCCATTTATACTAACTCTCTGTTTCCTTTGGTATAGCCATGCCCTAATCCAGCTTAATATAGCACCCCCAATACCATGAGACTCTATTTTTTTAATCAGTCTTTCATGTGGCACTGTATCAAAAGCTTTGCTAAAGTCAAGGTATACAACATCGCAATCCTTACCACTATCAACTGCCTCAACAATGCTAGAATAAAAAGATAACAAATTTGTTAAACATGAACGGCCATTTATAAAACCATGTTGCGACTCAATTATTAATTTATGTTTTTCAAGATGAAGACAAATTTTATTTGCTATTATAGATTCGAGTAACTTTCCCACAATAGACGTTAGGCTAATTGGTCGATAGTTAGACGCAAGAGATCTATCTCCTTTCTTAAAAACTGGTATCACATTAGCAACTTTCCAAAACTCTGGCATTCTGCCTGCCTCTATTGATTTATTAAATATGGTTGACAGTGGGTCACAAAGCTCCTCTTTGCATTCTTTAAGCACCCTAGCAAACACTTCATCCGGCCCTGGGGATTTGTTTGGTTTGAGTTTTACTATTTGTTTAAGAACATCCTCCCTGGTAACTGCTAAACTCGTCAACCTGTCCTCGTCCCCACCCACATAGACTTGTTCGGCTGAAGGCATATTGTTAAGTTCCTCTTTAGTAAATACAGATACAAAATATTTATTAAAAATACTACTCATCTCTTCATCACTATCTGTTATTTGACCTGTCTCAGTTTTTAATGGACCTATCCTTTCCCTAGTCTTAGTACGATATAACTGAAAAAACCCTTTAGGATTTGTCTTTGCTTGCCCTGCTATGCGAACTTCATAGTTTCTTTTTGCTTTCCTTATCTCTTTTTTAACATTTCTAACCAGTTGTACGAATTCCTGTTCTAAAGTGACCTCCTCATTTTTAATCCTTTTGTACCAAGCTCTCTTTTTACCTATAAGGTTCTTCAAATTCTTTGTTATCCACTTTGGGTCATTAGTATACGATCTATTCAATTTGTATGGTATACTACGTTCCTGTGCTTTTATTATGTAATTATTTTTTTATTATGTAATTTTCAGCCCATAAGAAGCACTTTATTAATTAGGCTTTATCCTAAAGTCCCAATTTTAATACTCTATTTTATCTTACATTTCGTCCTCGTTTACATGATAATATTTTAAATTAATACAGGATAATTGACAGTTTGTAAGTTAATGTAAAATAAACCTTATAAACATTCATATTGAGTAACAGTAATCGGAAAGTTTGTATCGGAAGTAATGTGTTGGTGGTCGCGGCCTACACCACCACCGCCTGGGAGCCGCCAGATTGCGTTCTGTTTTTGCGATTTTAGATTTGATACTACCTTTTGGCATCCCTGTTCTGCGGTCCGGTTTGTACGACGCCTGGCGCACATATCGCCTTGGGTCACAGGAGGGTTGCTAGAATTGTTAACGTTTTCTGGCTGGTTCTCCCGGCAGGGTGACGTCCGGCGCCAGCTTGGCCGAGAGGTGCCGGAAGTTGGTGGGCTCGTGTGCCTTCAGCCGTGGTGGGCGGCTGGCATCTGCTCTCCCGGAGGGCACCAGATGACTTGCGTTTTAGATTCGTATCCAGGCCGGGGAGGATTTACTGGGCGCAAATCCTGAACTTTAGTTGCCATTTGTTGGAGCATTCATTCAGTTTGCCCAGGTAATCTTGTAGCCCCATACTATCTTCCTCTATCTTAATCCTTCTCATAACTTTTGAATCATCAGCAAACAGTGAGAAGAACGAGTCTATACCTTCTGGAAGATCATTTACATATATATATCAGAAACAGTATAGGTCCAAGGACTGAACCCTGTGGGACTCCATTGGTGACACCTCGCCAATCTGAGACCTCACCCCTCAGTGACTCGGTGTCTTATGTTGCCTAGGTCTTCTCTCTTCTCCCTTATCCAATGGAGTGCTTTCCCTTTCACTCCTGCCTGCATCTCCAGCTTGTGCACTAGTCTTTTGTGTAGTACTGTGTCAAAGGCTTTCTGGCAATCCAAAAATACGCAGTCTGCCCACCCCTCTTATCTTCCCTGATTTGTGTTGCCTGGTCATAAAACTCAGTTAATCCTGTGAGGCAGGACTTGCCATCCGTGAACCCATACTGATGCTGTGTTACAGCGTTCTTTCTCTCCAGATGTTCCACTAGCTTTTTTCGCACAATCTTCTCCATCAACTTGCATGGTATGCAAGTTAGGGACATTGGCCTGTAGTTTAGTGCCTCCTGCCTATCCCCTTTCTTGTACATTGGGACTACATTAGCAGTCGTCCAAATTTTTGGCAGTTCATCTGTTACCAGTGATTTGTTATACACTATGGAGAGTGGCAGGCACAGTGCTTCTGCCCCTTCCTTTAGTGTCCATGGTGAGATTCCATCCGGTCCTATAGCCTTTGTCACATCCAACTCTAGCAGAAGCTTTCTTACCACCCCACTACTGGGGTCTGGTAGCCGAGTGGACAGCATGTGGGACTCGTAATCCTGTGGCCCGGGTTCGATTCCCGGACTAGGCATAGACAAATTAGCAGTTTCTTTCACCCAGATGCTCCTGTTACCTAGTAGTAAATAGGTACCTGGGAGTTAGACAGCTGTTACGGGCTGCTTCCTGTGTGTGTGTGTGTGTGTGTGTGTGTGTGTGTGTGTGTGTGTGTGTGTGTGTGTGTGTGTGTGTGTGTGTGTGTGTGTGTGTGGTAAAAACTTAGTAGTTAGTAACAGTTGATTGACAGTTGAGAGGCGGGCCAAAAAAGCAGAGCTCAACCCCCGCAAGCACAACTAGATGAATACTGGTAATCACGAACTCCTCTAACTGTGCTTGGTTATCTATTCCCTCTCTTATCTCTGGAACTTCTCCTTGCTCTAATTTGAAGACCTCCTGGAATTTCTTATTGAGTTCCTCGCACATTTCCTTGTCGTTTGTAATGAATCTGTCTGCCCCCATTTTTAGTTTCATTACCTGTTCCTTCGCTGTTGTTTTTCTCCTGATGTGGCTGTGCAGCAATTTAGGTTGAGTCTTTGCCTTGCTTGTTATGTCATTTCGTATTGCCCTTCTGCCTCTCTTCTCACCCTGACGTATTCATTCCTGGTATTCTGGCATCTTTCTCTGCTCTCAAGTGTCCTGTTATTTCTAGTTTCTCCACGCCCTTGTACTTTGTTGCTTTGCTAGCTTACATCTCTGATTAAACCATGGGTTTCTCATCTGCATTTCATTTTTTTTCATTTTGAACTGGGACGAACTTGTCTGCTGCCGCTTTACACTTCTGTGTGATGAACTCCATCATGTCTTGGGCCGTCTTTCCTCTGAACTCTGTTTCCCAAGTTATATCTGTTAGGAATTTTCTTATCTCCTCATAGTTTCCCTTTCGTAATATCAGTCTTTTGTTTCCAGGTCCCTTCCTTGAGTACATTAACCCTGCTTCGACCTTCGTTACCGATTTCCCTTATGTCGGAGTCGTTCAGAGTGTCAAGTCTCGCTGGTTCAATGTTGTCTCTCATTCTTGTGGGTCCCCTGACATGCTGGCTTAGAATTTTTTTTGTCGCCACCTCCAGTAGTTTAGCTTTCCATGTTTCCTCACCTCCATGCGGTTCCTTGTTTTCGTAGTCTATCCTTCCGTGTGTGCGGGGCGGAGCCGGTGCTTTGTCACCCTGAGGGACTCCTGGGGCTCCCCAATCATCTGCCTGTCTGCGTGTTTCTTTGACGCGAGGCATCTTAGTGTCTGGTGATACGCATCATTCGTTTCGCCATTAGGATTTGCGATTAACCCTTCACGGGTACGCCGGGGTATCCGATCGCACGATCGTCATCGCCCCTTAATTCACAACTTAAATCCTTTCTTCCTGGCAACCCGTCTCCAGGCTGTGCTCGTCTAAGCTCTCACCGAACAC
This sequence comes from Procambarus clarkii, assembly GCF_040958095.1. Taxonomy (NCBI): domain Eukaryota; kingdom Metazoa; phylum Arthropoda; class Malacostraca; order Decapoda; family Cambaridae; genus Procambarus; species Procambarus clarkii. The sequence goes on from NC_091158.1 coordinate 10,162,575, forward strand.
AAAGAGGCAGTCATCAGTTTTAAAGTGATTTGAAAGGATTGATCTGTACAATGCACACATTTTTATCGTAAGCTATCTTAGCTACCTTGTGTAGATTCCGGGGATCAACGGCCCCGCGGCCCGGTCTGCGACCAAACCTCCCTGGTCAGAGGGAGGCCTACCCACCACTTGTGCTGCTATATATATACCATTTTATAGGCGAAATTTGAGTTTTCCATCTACATTTTTTATTTCCGTAAACATCTCATAAGAGGTAGATTTTTATTTATGTTGATTTTATAGCTTTAGCTCCTGGCCCGGAGTTTTGGTCACTGGTGCAGCATCCACCATCTGTGCTGCCAGGCTGGACTTTTGACTTTTTCCATCTAAACTGTTAAAATTAGTATTCTTCAAAATCTCACCATATTTTTTTTTCTAAATGCTGATTAACGGTGCAGATCAAAAAGAGAAGATTACTGTAATTAAACGTTTTTACACAATCCCATAGTATATAAAAAGTTATTCTAGCTCTTGGCCACCATGCCAGCAGCTTTCACCACTTATGTTGTTATTTGGCCGAATTTCGACAATTTCATCCAAATTAATAATGTCCTGAAATCTCATCATAGATTTATAATTGTTGTTATTATAGCCTAAGCACTTGGCCTGGATTTTCTTCACAATTTGATACTTTGCTCAAAATCTCATCAGACATAGTGCTGCCACCTCCCGGAAAACTATTGTACCCAACTTTGGATGAAAATGTACTGTGAACTATTTCCAAATCTTTTGATTTTGTTTAATTAAAATAACTTGGCAACAGTGGTATTCCCCTTATTCCTTCTACAACTCTAATCATCACATTAAATTTTAGGTAAATGCACTTTGAATCGGCAATTTTATGATAATAACCTTTTGCCTTTGCTACAACTTTACCTCGTTTTTAGTTTTGAGAGAATGATAGTAGAATGTATAATTTGCATAGCATTGTAATGCATATCTATTAGAGAGAATGTCCCAGGTTGGAGGCCAGACGCTTGGGGCTAGCCTCACCCAACTTTCACACATGACACATGAGGGTGTGGAGTGTCTCAGTACTACACTTCAAGAAATATCTGCATCTATTACGACCCTTTCCCCTGCGATTGTCATGTTCGTGAGATCAAGTCTGAAATAGAGGTTGTGCATTCCGTAGCGTGATTTAGCAGTTTTACAGTGCTTCATAACTGAACATTCTGAGTGATATACATACACATTTCTTTGGAGAGCGAAGGAGAATAGAAAGAGGGAGAGAAAGATGGAAAGGGGGGATGGGGGAATGGGAAAGAGAAAAGGATAGGGAAGAGAGAAAGAGAGAGAGTATGGGGGGGGGGGGGGCAGAGAGGCCCGGGTACAGCCAGGTACCCCATCAGTACTCTGCAATCAAAGATAAAATCATTTTGAGAGTATGGTTCTAGAGTTAACTTTGGAGAACATATGTAATTAATAATATATATATATATATATATATATATATATATATATATATATATATATATATATATATATATATATATATATATATATATATATATTATTGTACAGTCACTAGCACGCATAGCGTTTCGAGTAAGTCTTTAATGCTATGTTCCCTGGAATATGACCCCGCCAAATCGTTTAATAACAGAGGTTACAGTTAAGGATTAACGCCAGTAAAACCCAGAACAAAGCGCTCGCTCACTTAACTGTCTCAAGTGAATAGATTGTCAAATAATATTAACATTTTTGTGCGTTGGGTGAAAACGCTATAAGGAATATAACTTTTTATTAAATTTAAATATTAATAAAATAGTTGCAACTACAAGTTGCATGAAATTGTGGCAGCTGCAGTTGCTGGAATTTTTGCAGCTTCACGATTGTTAGTAACAACCTTAGTACGTAAAGTTGTTACGGTAGTACGAAACAACCTTACGTACTACCGTAGTAAGTAGTACTACGGTACTACTTACTACGTAAATAAATGTAGTATTTACTTACTACGTAAATAAGGTATACAAGGTTAGAGAATTCATCCCATAATTATAAATGCTGCACCTTAATAATGACTTTGGCATACCCAGCGGGACACCCGAATCGCACCGGAAGGTAGGCTGAGTACATTCCCGGTGAGCAAGCCAATGTTAAACTCCTTCACTCACAATGTTTATACTTAATAATAAGACTCAGCACAAGTTAATGATGACGCCGAGAGCGTCATCAGGACGAAAAGTGTCCTAATGAGAAAGTATTATTAGGACTACCCAATAACAACGAAGGAGGCATATCACCTATGCACAAGTTCCCGGTGTAATCCAATAAAAATCCTAAATAATTAACATTACTAAATGCCAATAATTACCCACTTAAATATGTAAATGATGAGACAAGCTACGTGCATACAGAAACATTGAAAAGAGTATGCATGATGAATGTGTATACATGCGTACAAAGATCGAGATTAAATAAATCGTGGCAAGCACAGAATTGTAAATAATAAACTTGTGCTGGATGATGGGGGTGGGGGCCGCGACCCCCACCCCCCCAAACGCCAGGGCGGCTGGAGGGACCCCCCCCCCCGACACCCGGCAGGGCAGCCAGGGCCTGCTGGCAAGGCGCCCCAGCCCCAGGGGAAGGGGGGGGGGACGTGCTTGCACCCTGCCTGATGTTCAACATCACCCAAAAGGAAAAAAATCATATGTACTATTCATCCTGTCAGCTGTACCCAGACGCAGCTGTGAGCTACTTAACTGTCTTAAGTGAATAGATTGTCAAATAATATTAACATTTACAAACCCTCAGGCTTACGATATATTGTTGGTTGCAAGGTGGGTTAATATTTTTAGATAGCATCTATATTTGACAAAAAAAAACTAATTTCATAACTCAAACAATGTGGGATTTACGATCCTGCATATATTTATGTAGTTTCATGTGGGTACGATCTCTTACGAAGTATTTCAGCTGACGTCATCTCATGTTGTAGACGGCAAAATTCTTCAAAAAATTATATAGGTACTTATATTGTATCCGAGACGACTCCTTACAGTTACAGCCGTTATTTACGTATGTAGCTTAGCCTAACATTTTAAACGCACTACGATCACCTTCTGTGGTTGTTCAATAAATCTCTGAACTGTATGGTTCACAAATCTCTCACCCTGTCCATGGAGGACAGAAGAAAATGTTTATATGCTAGTTAGCACTTTAAATGTGTGGCCACGTCTGTGGTAGAAAATAATAATAATAAAGTTACAGCCGTTCCTTTGTTATAGTGAAGGAAAGCAATTGGTTGTAGCGAGGACCTATATTTTGGCCAGTAAGTCTGTGTATTGTTCTTAAGATTTTATGGCCAATATGAGAGGAACAGGATCAAGAGGACGCATTGAAACTATAAATAGAATAAGCTTGGGAGAGATGTTACAGGCAGACTCCATTCATGGGCTCAAAAGTAAATGTGATAGATCTCAAATACATTTGAGGGAAAGATAAGAGGCGGGTCGCAGGAGCTGAAGCTTAAACCTCGAAGTCACAGCTAGGTGAATACACATAATCAACCCATCCTCCAAAAATATAATACTTAGTGTCTTTTGGCGGAACCTACAGAAATGGACTGTTGCATCCAAACAAAGTTCACGGTTTGTATTAGAATACGGAATTCCTGGTTCGAATCCTGGGCGGAACAGAAATGGTTAGGCGCGTTTCCTATCGCCTAATGCATCTGTTTACCTAGCAGTAAATAGGTACCCAGCAGTTAGTCAGCTTGTTGTGGGGTTGCATCCTGGGGAGGGTTAGTAGCATATATATATATATATATATATATGTCGTACCTAATAGCCAGAACGCACTTCTCAGCCTACTATGCAAGGCCCGATTTGCCTAATAAGCCAAGTTTTCATGAATTAATTGTTTTTCGGCTACCTAACCTACCTAACCTAACCGAACCTAACTTTTTCGGCTACCTAACCTAACCTAACCTATAAAGATAGGTTAGGTTAGGTTAGGTAGGGTTGGTTAGGTTCGGTCATATATCTATGTTAATTTTAACTCCAATAAAAAAAAGTTGACCTCATACATAATAAAATGGGTAGCTTTATCATTTCAAAAGAAAAAAAATAAAGAAAATATATAAATTCAGGAAAACTTGGCTTATTAGGCAAATCGGGCCTTGCATAGTAGGCCAAAATGTGCGTTCTGGCTATTAGGTACGACATATATATATATATATATATATATATATATATATATATATATATATATATATATATATATATATATGCGAACAAGCCTGAATGGTCCCCAGGACTATATGCGACTGAAAACTCCACACCCCAGAAGTGACTCGAACCCAGAGAGCCAGGAGCACTATGCAACTGGTACCTTATAACCACTTGACCAACCGTGACCGTACAAAAGACCATGATAGTCGAGGCTATTTTCCCTACCGTTCCGACGGCATTTGGTGGTGATCTTGGGCATAGTTATTTCATCATATCACCTCATTTTATGGGGCCACGTGAGCAGCACAATCATGTTCAAGCGTTCAAGCTTGTTCACACACCAAAACCTCGTTGTAATAATACAGCCTAACCTATCCTAAGTCTAAACAACCCTGGCACTAATATGCGGCATCTTATACCTAATTTAGTACGTATGTGCTTTATTAAGCCTAAAAAGAGTGAAGTTTGGTTGTTGCCTTCTTTCCCGTGACCTCTACAAAATTAATAGAATAAAATAATTATTAAATTAATAATTAATTAATAATTAAATAATTATTATTGAAACATGCTTTGTTTTTGCGTGCAACAGTTCATTTTAATACGATCATCCAGTAGTTGTTATAAGTACAATACATTTTGAATGGCAGGTTGCCACATTCAATAACATATTATTCCTTTCTACCGGTATAATAATAGGGATATAATATACTAGGAGGTGCCTCGGCGTTTAAGCCAAGTTCAGAATTGTTAATAAACTAAACATTTTCCCATCCTAACTGCAATATGTGTCCGTCTTCATTTTAAAAGGATCGTGTAGTGTGTGATAATGAAGTTTTATTACTACTCTGACACGCCAGAACTTATCATTGCTGGAAAAAATGGGTGTCTTTTTCTCATGCGAGTTCTGTTATAATTAATTTTCTGCAAATGAATTGAAAATTGGTGAACAAATGTATAATTTATTTTCATCACTGAACCGAAGATACATTGACCTTAGTCTATAGAGGCGCCTTGGTAATTGTATATCTATGTTTATTGAACATTCTCCCTCTCTCCCTCTTCACCGTTTTGAGTGAATCAGAGGGTTTGTGGCTGAGTGTAGCCATGGCTGCCAACCGCGTACTCCACCCACCTGCAGATTGGGTACACTACCTTTTACACGTGTCATAACTATTAAGAGCCAAAATTTGGCCATTTATATTGCCTGTGTCGTGAATATTTTTTACACATTTTCCAATCGGAGAAGTTTTATGGCGTTCAAAATATCGTATTGCCTCTCACTCGGCCCTTGTGTTCAGGTTAGTTGGTATTACTGTTATGACTCATTGAGATAGGCGCCGGTCGAGATGCCACTGAACATATTTTATCGATTAATACAATTACAGTTGGGAATCATCAGCAAGTGCGAGAGAATATGGGGATACTATACTTATTCTTGAGCTTCTGGAGTCGATTGAAAGGAACCCTGAGTAACATTAACCTTAAGAAGGTTAAGTACATAGCTTGTTCCCGACAGCTGTAGCGGTATCAGCAAAAGGTGCAATATATGTATTTATTTTGTCTAATAATGAATTTAATTTCTTGTTTACTGTTGGACATCGACAGATTGAGAATTTTGAGCGCTCAGCATAATTTGTATTTAACTAGACTTGATAATGGTCATCATTGTATTTAACTAGGCATGTGTTGAGGGATAGATAGAGAGAAGGGAGTGTTGGTGGGGAGTGGTGGTGTGTGGCAAGGGTGGTGGTGGGGAGAGCGGGAGACTTGACAGCTTCACACTCTGCCACCGACTCCCTCTCACAAAACCCTTTATGTTGTATCAGCTCATTATCCACCACAAAAGGTCGTCTTTCCTCACTCAGTGCATGTTCAACGTTCTTGTTAAGCAAGGTTTCTGCTTGATGTATCAATTAGACCAACCTAATATGTATTGAATAAGACAAGAAACCCGGAATATTTGCCTCGTAGTGTCTCCGTTCTCTAGTCTATCATTGAAAGTCAGTCTTTCCATTCCTATCAGAATAATATAACTTTACATCCCTTATATAATCAGTTTATTTCGACATGCTTTACTTGTTCCTATGCCAGCCGTGTAAATGTCTTAAGATTATTCGATAGTCCGTAAGAGAACCCCGATAATATGCGAGGCAAAATAAGGGAGAGTGTGCAGCACGTGGGGTTGAGCAGGCGGCAAGTGGACCGTGGCGTGGCTAACACTTGGACTTATATGGCATGTGGGGTTCTCCTGGGGCTGAAAGAGTTGCCCTTTTGTGTAGTGAATACTACATGCGTATATGGAGGGAATGTTTCGTTATCCCTATTCCGAATAGTGGGTGAGGTAGCATCTCTCTCTCTCTCTCTCTCTCTCTCTCTCTCTCTCTCTCTCTCTCTCTCTCTCTCTCTCTCTCTCTCTCTCTCTCTCTCTCTCTCTCTCTCTCTCTCTCTCTCATCATGACCCATGATGTACCTCCCACGACAGTGCTAGGGTACATCAACGTTCCCATTCATCTCCTTCACACATTATAAACTTTTCGAGGAGGGAGAGAAAGATAGAGAATAGCAAATAGGATACTGGAATTCATATATAGAAGCGTTAACAATAAGACATTGCTTCATCTTTATCTTACTCTTGCCCTTGTTTAACCCTATTTAAATTAATTTGAATTTATTCAGAGAGGGATAGCGACCAATAATTTACATATTCTAGAAAGACGAAGAAGGTGATATGACTGAAGTGTGTACAAGAATGAGAGGTTTTATTTAGAAACAGCTGAAAACCGTGACTATGTTCATAATTTCTTATCGTTTCTATACACAACGAGTGGTCTGTTGCTATTTTAAATAATAATAATATCCTAAATTTTATCAACCTCTAGTGAGGTTTTGGCAACTTGTCATCCAAAAATGATATTATAACAACTATTGCTCGAATGTACAAAAATGGACTGTACACTCCACAAAAATACATTTTGTGCATTAGAAAGAAGGCGATAAAAAACAAATTTTTCTAGGCCTAGTATTGCGCAAATATGCACTATATTAGGCTTAAGATGGTGTATATTGGGCTTAGAATTGTTTAGACCTTTGACTAGTTTATGTTGTATAATTACTGTTCCACCTCTTAGAATGCCAATGGCAGTATTTTAACAGAACACAGCGTGTTTTTTTAAAAGAACAACCGTCCAGTTTTGTTCGTTGAACCATTAGGCGCCATAAGTGCTAGAATTTTTTGGAGGATGGGTTGAATGTGATGGGTCACTGTATCATACAATGAACATAAATTACCTTGAATGCATACGAAGAATGATGCCAAGATCCAACACCTGGAATATTTCTATTGAAGTTAAATAAAGAGCATTAGGCTAAAGTTACACTTGCAGCACTTGTAAAGTTTACGCTTGTAAAGTTGCATTTGTCCTTAAAAGGGACAACAGTTGTAGATATGTTGAAGGGAAGGGAACAATCAGGGGAAAGCGCCAAGCCATTACGGAGAGAGAGAGAGAGAGAGAGAGAAATATATATATATATATATATATATATATATATATATATATATATATATATATATATATATATATATATATATATATATATCGTACCTAGTAGCCAGAACGCACTTCTCAGCCTACTATGCACGGCCCGATTTGCCTAATAAGCCAAGTTTTCATGAATTATTTGTTTTTCGACTACCTAACCTTCCTAACCTAACCTAACCTAACTTTTTCGGCCACCTAACCCAACCTAACCTATAAAGATAGGTTAGGTTAGGTTAGGTAGGGTTGGTTAGGTTCGGTCATATATCTACGTTAATTTTAACTCCAATAAAAAAAAATTTACCTCATACATAATGAAATGGGTAGCCTTATCATTTCATAATAAAAAATTAGAGAAAATGTATTAATTCAGGAAAACTTGGCTTATTAGGCAAATCGGGCCTTGCATAGTAGGCTGAGAAGTGCGTTCTGGCTACTAGGTACGACATATATATATATATATATATATGTATATATATTGTGACGATAATCTCCTTCAAGAGATTGAGCCTGCTCTTCCCTCTACAAATACGTCGCAACATACTATATATAACTACTATGGAAGAAATGTCCAACAACGACAACAACATCTCCAAGGTTTGCCAGAGCGCAAAACGTTGCAGCCAGAGACACCTGTTCAGACTCAAACCGCCAAACTACCTGTTGATCGCTACCGGCTCCGCTGATTGGTCGCCGGCCGGGCTGCAACTGCACTCCACCCCCCCATACTACTTGATGTCTGGGGTCGCCACGACCTCAGACCTCAGAATATTTAGTGCTTTCGCAGTTATCACTCCTCCCGGCTAGACGTTAGCGTGTACTGAGAGAGGTGGTAGCTTAAAGCCAATATTCCAGCACCTCCCTTTAATTTTGTGTTGCACTTCTTGTTATTTTATCTTAACGTAACTTTTCATTGTGTCATTTAATTATTCTTATTATTTTGATTGATTGATTTTATTATAAGAATTTGTTTGTCCATTTTTTCATGTTTTGATTTATTTAACGTAATTAAAATTTCATTGTTAAAGTTTACTTGTGTTTTGTGTGTCTTCTCCTTACCTTACCACAGACGAAGTTCCAGTTTTTCTA
>NC_091158.1:10173913-10248913 GCF_040958095.1 Procambarus clarkii
AAAGGACTGTATTACATACACGATTTGAAGTGAAGTTTGAAATTTTAACAAACATATATTATAGCATTAGTTGTTGTTATTTCCTGCAAAATTTAGAATGTCAAGAAATCGTACAACACCACCCACTGAACATGTTAAAGATGTGAGATAGCGCGTTGTTGTTGGTGGTGGTGGTGGTGGCGTCACGTAAAAATTCCAGTAACTGGAGGATTTTACTGTGGCGAGGCTGCTCCGCCACCCCTACAACCTCCAACACCTCCACCACAACCTCCTACACCACCTCCACCAACACCTCTCTCACCGACATACTTATTGTTGGTCAGTGACAAACTTTGTTATCTTTATAAACTTTTGCAATAAAGCCGTATTAACAGCACATCCCTGTAGAACAATGGGGGTAATACAGTAATAAAATTGTGAAGTCCTTGTGAACACTCAATTTAATAAATCTCTCCAATCGGAACAAGAACCGAAACTTGCAAACACAACACCAAAATATAAAATGGTTAAGGAGGAGCGTATTAGTGCTTACCGACCAATTATGTTAACTTAAGTAGTGTAAGTTCGTGGAAGCAATTATCACACATCCTGTAGTGCAACTTTCTGGGCAGCTCCTCATGAAACATTCCCCATGTTGCTCCTGTAGCACTCGTATATCTTAAACTAACCTTAATTTAAATTGTCATCCACACTTCCGTGGAAATATACATTGCATTCACCTGGGCTGTAGGAGACTCGAACCGCGGACCCCACGTGTATGAGGCAGAAGCTCTATCGACCGAGCTACTGATAGATTTATATGACGTGGACGTGGGTCAGTAATTCCTCTGAGCTTCAGCAGTAGTCAGGGAAAGTCGAACATTCCAGTTTGACAGCAGGATGCTGCTTCTGGAAACTTTTCTTAACTCCATCTCAATAGCTCGGTCGATAAAGCTTCGGCCTCATACACGTGGGATCCGCGGTTCGAGTCTCCTACAGTCCAGGTGAATGGAACCCATAATTTCTTCTGTGATGTTTGTAATATGACGAAAGTGATGGGTAGATGAGATAAATGTGAATTTTCAGAAAACGGATGTGTATGTAAATGGCTGAACAAATAGTCATCTGCTGTGGAGTTGTATCATTTGGGGAAGGGAGCCTGTATATGGATACATATACAGGCTGCCTGTCCCCTGACAAAATAAATCAAATTATGACTTAATGGTGTGTCTTGGCACTGACTGTTCCTACTTGACATAGATTACTGCGATAACGATGTAGTTTGTCAAAGTTATCTGACAGCACTAAGCATGGGAGGAAAGTCATGGTATCACTTGTGCACCAGAGATCACAGTTCTTAGTCTTAGACAACTTTGTTAATTGAACTGATAAATGGCTAAGGAACTTCACTGTTGACAGAGAATAGTACATATCAGATTGTATATATATATATATATATATATATATATATATATATATATATATATATATATATATATATATATATATATATATATATATATATATATAATAAGTTATTTGTTGTGTGAACACTAGATATGGAAGCAAATATGTTGAGTAATAAGAGCTAATAAATTGATGTCTTGCAAATTAATCGGGTTGTTAATTGATAAGAATATTTAGATAACATCATATTTCCGCCTGGAGTGAGATAACACAGTAGAGTGATCTTGGAGAGGTGTAGTGAGTCATGTTATCACGTTACATGAATATGCGTCGTATGTGAGCGTGTGCTGTTGCCGTCTTGGTCTTGCTTGTTTGTAGTTACAGCTCGAGATGTACTCGTAGTGCCCAGGTGCCAGATTCACGAAGCAGTTACGCAAGCACTTACGAACCTGTACATCTTGTCTCAATCTTTGGCGACTTTGTTTACAATTATTAAACGGTTAATGAGATCCGAAGCACCAGGAGGATGTTTATAACAATAACAATAGTTGATTAGGAAGCTTTCATGTTTGTAAACTGTTTAATAAATGTTACCAAAGCCGTCAAAGATTGAGAAAAGATGTACACGTTCGTAAGTACTTGCGTAACTGCTTCGTGAATCTGGCCCCAGTCTTACATGTATGGTGAACCAGATGGTTCCTACACCTCCAGCAGTTGTAGCACGTAACCACCGCCTGGAGCCTATTCCACACATCCCCCTCCCCAGGTAACAAACACAATTTACTTTCTCTTATCCTTTCTATGTCTTCTGACGTTTAGAAATGTGACCTCTAGTTCTGCTTTCTTTGTACTTTCAAATCTCAGCCCTGTCTGTTTTCTTGTATCTTTTTGCAGATTTGTATGTGGTATTTATGTACCATATACAGTATACAGCTTTCTTTCTGTCTGGGTATGTCCGGTGCCGTTATTAGTTCCTCGTAACTTACCTCTATAGATTTACAGGAAAAGTTTAAGCTGGTGACAGCTCACCTGTCTTGTCATATATATATATATATATATATATATATATATATATATATATATATATATATATATATATATATATATATATATATATATATATATAATATAATCATATTTACTGTTATAGAATGTTGCATGGTGTTTGCACACACCTCCTCGTCTAGCAGTGGGATCCATCCATCTCCAGCGTTGAGAGGAAATGCTTTCTCACATTCTTAAAGCATTTTTTGTTTTTTGTTTTGCAGGTTTAAATTCATATTCTCTAAACCAGTCGGAGTAATATGGCCGGAGTAATGCCATATTCTTTACTCATATTGATGTTTACACATAAGTTCAGCTGTTCCTCGCCTTGTAAGGAAACACTGGTTTTCTCTTTTATATATTTGTACCGCATTTTTTTGTATTCCTCTGGCGTGTGGTTTTTGCAGTGAGGTGTTGAACACTGCAGGAAAGGTCGCGGCTCGGGCTGGTGCTACCTCCTTGAAGATCCACGGGGATGATATCCTCTGGCTCTACACAGTCGTATGGAGTCTTCTGGGGGTCACATCTGTTTCACTCAACCTGCAGTATTAGATTCTTGGGCAGTTCAAGTCCACAGGACAGTGGTGGGGACACAGCAGGCCGGGACAGTGGTGGGGACACAGCAGGCCGGGACAGTGGTGGGGACACAGCAGGCCGGGACAGTGGTGGGGACACAGCAGGCCGGGACAGTGGTGGGGACACAGCAGGCCGGGACAGTGGTGGGGACACAGCAGGCCAGGACAGTGGTGGGGACACAGCAGGCCAGGACAGTGGTGGGGACACAGCAGGCCGGGACAGTGGTGGGGACACAGCAGGCCAGGACAGTGGTGGGGACACAGCAGGCCAGGACAGTGATGGGGACACAGCAGGCCGGGACAGTGGTGGGGACACAGCAGGCCAGGACAGTGGTGGGGACACAGCAGGCCAGGACAGTGGTGGTGACACAGCAGGCCGGGACAGTGGTGGGGACACAGCAGGCCGGGACAGTGGTGGGGACACAGCAGGCCAGGACAGTGGTGGGGACACAGCAGGCCAGGACAGTGGTGGGGACACAGCAGGCCGGGACAGTGGTGGGGACACAGCAGGCCGGGATAGTGGCGGGGGGCTAATGTTCACACAGCCACTTTAAGGCACAAGTTACCCCAACTCTGGTCTTCCCTGGTATGACGGCGGCGGGCGGTGATAGTGCGCGCTTTTACTGTTATGGCCGTATGGTGGCTTCTGTGATACGCTATAACCCTGCCCTTACCCCGCCTGCACCACCCACCCTTACCTTACCCCGCCTGCACCACCCACCCTTACCTTACCCCGCCTGCACCACCCACCCTTACCTTACTCCGCCTGCACCACCCACCCTTACCTTACCCCGCCTGCACCACCCACCCTTACCTTACCCCGCCTGCACCACCCACCCTTACCTTACCCCGCCTGCACCACGCACCCTTACCTAACTTCTAGGTTGGGCTGCTTGACTAACAGTTGGCCATTACCATGACCTGTCACCTGGTACTGATCGAATAGAGGCAGACTATAATCGTAAATTTTCTCTGACCACCTTGTGTAAAGTATCTCAATTGAAGTGCATAGTGAGGAATGTGTAAACACTCTACACGACTATCATATTACTTTGCACACTCTTCGTAAGATCAATACTCGGCTCCTGTGGCGGCACTTACTCTTAAATGTGTTTTCTAACAAAAATAAATTGTAATAATAATAATAATAATAATAATAATAATAATAATAATAATAATAATAGCAGCAATATTAGTGTTAGTAAGGATAACAGCTGGTACCAAGGGTTGCCATGGAGTGCAAGATGTGGTGGTGGAGCCCCGTTCTGGCGAGCGGCCGCTGACGGGCTGGGAATGTGGGTTCCACTGTCATGGTTGCAATTATTACGTTCACAATACCACACAGTTTCCCTCCAGCCCAAGAAGCGCTAGAGTTCCCAAGCATCTTACACGATACTTCTTTCTGGTCCAAGTTTCTTCCCATCTCCATGGGCTCCCTCTTGTATTGCTTTTTGTTTATTGGTTATGAGGGAGTATTGGTCTTGGTGACGATTTAGAAGTGAGGGGTGTGCAGGGGGGTGAGGGAGAGGTAGTGCCTCACAATGAGGTGATAAGGAGAAGTGAGGTCTAGTTCTCTATGTCCCGACTACTTGCCTTATTGTATCCTTTGAGTTATAATTTGACTATCCTAATGTTTGAATTTTTTGTCGAATCTACCTTTTATGTTTCATAGGTCCGCTTGAGTTGCTCTTAAAAGAAGGGGTGTTTATATTTTTAGAACGCCAGTGTTAATCCTTTTCATCCACGTGTGCCGTATGTAGTCCTCTCGCAAGCTTTTCAAACTCTTCTATGGAATATAAGTTAAGTCCCAGCTGCGTCTGGGTACAAGTGACAGGATGAACAACCCAGTTGCGTCTGGGTACAAGTGACAGGATGAACAACCCAGTTGCGTCTTGGTACAAGTGACAGGATGAACAACTCAGTTGCGTCTTGGTACAAGTGACAGGATGAACAACCCAGGGGTTTTTCCTTCTATTGGGTGAAGGGGGAGGGAGGGTTGAGTATGTTCTACTGGATTTGCTTGTTGCTTGTGAACCCCATCCTGTGAGCGGTAGTAGGTTAGCAGCTGCTAAGGCATCCTGTATGCGAGTATCCTGTAAGATACTCACTCACAGGATGAGTATCGTCACCCAGTACTTTCTCTATGGCGGCACTCACAGGAGTGACGCTGCCCAATACTATCTTTATATCCCAATTAACTCGCCCTCCAAGTCAAAATTTCAAATTGAGTTTTCAGTCTTATTCCATAAGCATGATTAGTCACTGTTTGCCCTAAGATGTATTAGAGGTCTTGGGGAAGGGGCGACTCACAAGGTCACGACAAAAGAATACCACTCGACCTCCTATTACTAGCGCTTCTAGTTATGAATCCTAGCAGCCTAGTGACTTTTATATATTCTAGTCCCCTATTGGTTCTCGATATGAATCCCAGTACCCTGTTGGCTTTTAGACATGAATTCTAGTTCTTTCTTGGTTCTAGCTATGAACTCTTAGTTCATTATTTACTTCTAGATATGAATTCTAGTGTCTTATCGGCTTTTAGTTATAAATACTAGTATCCCAATGGCATTTATATATGAATCTCAGTTTTCTATTGGCTTTTCAATATGAATCGTAGTAGCCTATATACTTCTATATATGAATCCCAGAACACTATTGTATCTTAGTATTGTCTTAGCTTCTAGATATTAATCAAGTATCATTTTGGCTTCATCCCCCAACAATTAAACATAGTCTTCTTGCATTTAGATTGAATTTTCGCAAATTTATTGTACCGTTGCACTGTTGTTGAGCAGACGGATCTCTGAGCACCGTCGTGTGAGAGGTGCGGCGAATTGCACATTAGTCTGCAATTTTAGATTGGGAGTCTGAGCGCATTTCCCCAGGCTGTATTGATCGAAGCCGCACGGGTTACTGGCCGCTCCCTCACCACTACCACTACTACTACTACTACTACTACTACCAGTACTACTACTACTACTACTACTACTACTACTACTACTACTACTACTACTACTACTACTACTACTACTAAGAGACGCAGTGTAGCTTAATCAAGCGCTATTGGCTACAACCTCTGTATGCAGATTTCAGCAACATCCCAAGCTGCGCACTACAATAGAGCTCCAAATTACGCATGAGGGGCGCAGACGTGAACTGAATGTAACGGACGGAGCCGCAAACTGCGCATTACGGGCGAGGCCGCAAACTGCGCATCTAAGAACTCCCTCCAAATCGCTGGCGCTGACAACCTCTTGAGTCAAGGACAAGCTGGATGAGAGGGAGGTGGAGGAGGAGAATGAGGGTCTAGGTGAGGGGGTGAGGGGGGAGGGGTTGTTATCTTGAGGTTATCTTGAGATGATTTCGGGGCTTAGCGTCCCCGCGGCCCGGTCCTCGACCAGAGGATACTCCGACCAGTACTCCTTTTTGTTACACCCCCCCCAAGGAAGCAACCCGTAGCAGCTATCTAACTCCCAGGAACCTATTTACCGCTAGGTGAACAGGCGCATCAGGGGCGAAAGAAAAAACTGTCCATATGTTTCCGCCTCCACCGGGGATCGAACCCAGAACCTTAGGATTACGAATCCCGAGCGCTGTCTACTGTCAGGCCTCTATAAGGGGTAGGGCATGTAAGGGGTAGGACATATAAGGGGTAGGACATATAAGGGGTAGGACATATAAGGGGTAGGGCATATAAAGGATAGGGCATATAAGGGGTAGGGCATATAAGGGGTAGAGCATATAAAGGGTAGGGCATATAAAGGGTAGGGCATATAAAGGGTAGGGCATATAAAGGGTAGGGCATATAAAGGGTAGGGCATATAAAGGGTAGGGCATATAAAGGGTAGGGCATATAAAGGGTAGGGCATATAAGGGGTAAGACAGGGGTGGTGGTGTTGCAGCAAGGGAAGAGAGCAACAGAGAAGGGAGAACGGGCTGATGTAGTCACAATGGAAAGATTGAGAATGACGAAGACACGAGAAAGGGGAATGTAATAATGTAGACGTAGGAAGAGACAGAGGGGGTGAGGTAGAGAAGCAGGCGGTTGTGAGGGGAAGATGAGGGCGGGAAGAGGGGTGAGCGGAAGATGAGGGCGGGAAGAGGGGTGAGGGGAAGATGAGGGCGGGAAGAGGGGTGAGCGGAAGATGAGGGCGGGAAGAGGGGTGAGGGGAAGATGAGGGCGGGAAGAGGGGTGAGGGGAAGATGAGGGCGGGAAGAGGGGTGAGGGCGGGAAGAGGGGTGAGCGGAAGATGAGGGCGGGAAGAGGGGTGAGGGGAAGATGAGGGCGGGAAGAGGGGTGAGGGGAAGATGAGGGCGGGAAGAGGGGTGAGGGGAAGATGAGGGCGGGAAGAGGGGTGAGCGGAAGATGAGGGCGGGAAGAGGGGTGAGGGGAAGATGAGGGCGGGAAGAGGGGTGAGCGGAAGATGAGGGCGGGAAGAGGGGTGAGGGGAAGATGAGGGCGGGAAGAGGGGTGAGCGGAAGATGAGGGCGGGAAGAGGGGTGAGGGGAAGATGCGGGCGGGAAGAGGGGTGAGCGGAAGATGAGGGCGGGAAGAGGGGTGAGGGGAAGATGAGGGCGGGAAGAGGGGTGAGCGGAAGATGAGGGCGGGAAGAGGGGTGAGGGGAAGATGAGGGCGGGAAGAGGGGTGAGCGGAAGATGAGGGCGGGAAGAGGGGTGAGGGGAAGATGAGGGCGGGAAGAGGGGTGAGCGGAAGATGAGGGCGGGAAGAGGGGTGAGCGGAAGATGAGAGCGGGAAGAGGGGTGAGGGGAAGATGAGGGCGGGAAGAGGGGTGAGGGGAACTTGAGACCCAGGCTGGGAAACTTTTTAAAAGGTACGGCAAGTTGCCGCTTTGCCATCCTTGTATTAAGTTGTGTGTTATTCTCTAGCCTGGCACTGTGATCTGTGACGAGGCGGCTAGGAACACAGGAGGGTGGCTTGGGTGAAGGGGAGGGTGAGGTGGGTGAAGGGGGAGGGTGAGGTGGGTGAAGGGGAGGGTGAGGTGGGTGAAGGGGGAGGGTGAGGCGGGTGAAGGGGAGGGTGAGGTGGGTGAAGGGGAGGGTGAGGTGGGTGAAGGGGAGGGTGAGGTGGGTGAAGGGGAGGGTGAGGTGGGTGAAGGGGGAGGGTGAGGTGGGTGAAGGGGGAGGGTGAGGTGGGTGAAGGGGGAGGGTGAGGCGGGTGAAGGGGAGGGTGAGGCGGGTGAAGGGGAGGGTGAGGCGGGTGAAGGGGAGGGTGAGGCGGGTGAAGGGGAGGGTGAGGCGGGTGAAGGGGGAGGGTGAGGCGGGTGAAGGGGAGGGTGAGGCGGGTGAAGGGGAGGGTGAGGCGGGTGAAGGGGAGGGTGAGGTGGGTGAAGGGGAGGGTGAGGTGGGTGAAGGGGAGGGTGAGGCGGATGAAGGGGAGGGTGAGGCGGGTGAAGGGGAGGGTGAGGTGGGTGAAGGGGGAGGGTGAGGCGGGTGAAGGGGAGGGTGAGGCGGGTGAAGGGGAGGGTGAGGCGGGTGAAGGGGAGGGTGAGGTGGGTGAAGGGGAGGGTGAGGTGGGTGAAGGGGAGGGTGAGGCGGATGAAGGGGAGGGTGAGGCGGGTGAAGGGGAGGGTGAGGGGGGTGAAGGGGGAGGGTGAGGCGGGTGAAGGGGGAGGGTGAGGTGGGTGAAGGGGAGGGTGAGGTGGGTGAAGGGGGAGGGTGAGGTGGGTGAAGGGGGAGGGTGAGGTGGGTGAAGGGGAGGGTGAGGTGGGTGAAGGGGGAGGGTGAGGTGGGTGAAGGGGAGGGTGAGGTGGGTGAAGGGGGAGGGTGAGGTGGGTGAAGGGAGAGGGTGAGGTGGGTGAAGGGGAGGGTGAGGTGGGTGAAGGGGGAGGGTGAGGCGGGTGAAGGGGAGGGTGAGGCGGGTGAAGGGGGAGGGTGAGGTGGGTGAAGGGGAGGGTGAGGTGTTTGATGGGGAGGGTGGCTTGGGTGAAGGGCAGGGGGAGGATGAGGTGGGTGAAGGGGAGGATGGGGAGTGAAGGGGGGGGGGTGCGAGTTTACCAAAATGAAACAAAAATTTCCATACAAGTGAAGGAATGATTTTTCCGCCCAAATGAATTTTTGCTCTCGCCTAATTGATATGCAAATCCGCCAAAATGAAAAGCTCCCAGGCTCAAAACCAATGATCTCCTTAACTCACAGAAAAAGCGAGGCTCAGGTTGGAACATTCCCCAACATAGATACGAAGTTTGGTGGGAATATGGAAACTTGATTTCAACATTTCCGATAGATCAGAGACGCATGGTAAAAGGTCTTGGTGGTCAAAGGTTGTGGTGTTAAGAATATAAGAACAAAGGTAACTGCAGAAGGCCTATTGGCCCATACGAGGCAGCTCCTATCTATAACCACCCAATCCCACTCATGGCTGTTCATGGCTGTGTAAATGTGCTACGTCTGCCGAGCAACCCATATGTTGTACAGTAAGCTACTTCTGGCCGGGCACAGGAAGCTTCTTAAGCTTATCGCGGTCCTCACACCACTTACGGGCTATTCATGCCCGTGCCACATCTTGGGTGGCTTAATCTTTATCAATTCTAAACCAGTTGATTAGGGCCCAGGGCCCTACCTATTTACTTCTAGGTGAACAGAGGCGTTAGGTGTCCGAGAACGTGTCCAAACGTCTCGCTGTACCCGGGACTCGGTCTCAAGACCAGCTAGTCGGGTGTGACCCGATTACGTTAACCCCTGTGGAGGTGCCAGTCAATAGTGGCACCTCCACATTACAGGTGGGGACGGGGTCAGTGTTGTAGTGGTGGGGGGCAGGGGCTGGTGGCAGGGGCAGGGAGAGTGTGGTGGCGGCAGGGGCTGGGAGAGTGTGGTGGCGGCAGGGGCTGGTGGCAGGGGCAGGGAGAGTGTGGTGGCGGCAGGGGCTGGTGGCAGGGGCAGGGAGAGTGTGGTGGCGGCAGGGGCTGGTGGCAGGGGCAGGGAGTGTGGTGGCGGCAGGGGCAGGGAGAGTGTGGTGGCGGCAGGGGCTGGTGGCAGGGGCAGGGAGAGTGTGGTGGCGGCAGGGGCTGGTGGCAGGGGCAGGGAGAGTGTGGTGGCGGCAGGGGCTGGTGGCAGGGGCAGGGAGAGTGTGGTGGCGGCAGGGGCAGGGAGAGTGTGGTGGCGGCAGGGGCAGGGAGAGTGTGGTGGCGGCAGGGGCTGGTGGCAGGGGCAGGGAGAGTGTGGTGGCGGCAGGGGCTGGTGGCAGGGGCAGGGAGAGTGTGGTGGCGGCAGGGGCTGGTGGCAGGGGCAGGGAGAGTGTGGTGGCGGCAGGGGCTGGTGGCAGGGGCAGGGAGTGTGGTGGCGGCAGGGGCAGGGAGAGTGTGGTGGCGGCAGGGGCAGGGAGAGTGTGGTGGCGGCAGGGGCTGGTGGCAGGGGCAGGGAGAGTGTGGTGGCGGCAGGGGCTGGTGGCAGGGGCAGGGAGAGTGTGATGGCGGCAGGGGCAGGGAGAGTGTGGTGGCGGCAGGGGCTGGTGGCAGGGGCAGGGAGAGTGTGGTGGCGGCAGGGGCTGGTGGCAGGGGCAGGGAGAGTGTGGTGGCGGCAGGGGCTGGTGGCAGGGGGAGTGGGAAGTGGTGTTATCAACAGGAGATAAACACCATCCCCCCCCCTACCCCCGGGCCGTGTACAGTATCTTGCGTCATAGCTAAGTTAGCAGCCTCTGCTGTCTTCCAACTTACTCTTGTCTCAAGGTAGAAGTATGGGGGGAAGTTTGCATAATCTGGAATACATTGAGATTGATATTTCTTTATTGATAAACCATTACAGATATTAAGGGTGTTTGCCCTAAGATGTATTAGAGGTCTTGGGGAAGGGGATAGGATGAGGGGCATAATAAAGGCGTCCTTGGGTATGCTGGTGAGGAGGGGGGAGGGGGGGGGGATTATGAGGAGGCGACATACCTGAGGTACAAGGACCTCCATCGCCCACTGGGTCAGCTGCCCCCCCCCCCATCCTAGGCTCAACCCGGGCGCGCACACACACACACACACACACACGCATACACACACACCTCACCTCACTCCCCTCAGTCCTCCTCACTCGTCGGTCTAACTTACTCAACCCAATCTCCGGCTATTTACGGGCTATTCATGCCCGTGCCGCCTCTTGGGTGGCGTAATCTTCACCAATCAACTCAATCTCAGGCTGTGCTCGTCCAAGCTGATTCTGACCACAATTTTGGCGTATTTTGTATTAAAATAGTTTTTTTCTCATATTTTCCGGAGGGCCACTTACACTAGTGGCCTTGACGAGGACAGGAAGCCGGCGGCTTGTCAAAGGTCCCCCTTTGCCTCGATGATCATTCGCAGTTTGGATGTTAATAAATTAATTTTATATTATATTAGAGTTCTGTGTATAGTTAGGCGTGGGTTAGGTTAGGATAGGTGCTTAGGTTCTACTGACACGTGTTTCCATATGCATTACGTGGGTGAAGCATTGAGAGAGGTGTAATTCGATCAGAGGACGTGAGCGAATCATGCCCTCTGTTTGAACCGCACCTCTATAAAAAGCTTCACTCACGTACTACATACAAGTATAATTGCCACTACAACCATAACACCTAACATTAACTGTACACAAAATTACACATTAATACTAATTTATATTCGAGAAATCATGGGTGTTTGGTTGGAGAGTTAAAGTTGCCGAGTGCGTCTTTAGAGTCGGCTTCGACCCCCACTGTCTCGCCAGCCTGGAGTCCTCACCTAAACAAAAATAAGACATTTTTCTATAAGACAGATCCTAGATATGGGGGCACTGAACTATTGGTATAGACTGAGGGAGCTGCACGTAATGCCACTGGAAGGAGGAATATGGGGAACATGATCAAGGCATAGAGAATACTCATGGATAGCGATAAAATAGAGAGGATATTTAAGTTGAGGAGAATAACGCAACGAGAGAATATTGCATGGACGCAGGTGAGCCAAAGGGATGTGTGGAGACACAGCCTCACAGCTTGGCTGTGCTGGTGGAGGGAACTAGATGGAAGAGAGACCATTGTTTTAAAACAGATATGACAAAAAATGGTCATAATGCATTAGTCAACTGACAGTCTGGAAGGCGGATCTCAGGATCTGAAGCTCGGTCCTGCAAACTCTGTTAGGTAAGACTTACCTTGACTTCCTCACTTACCTTTCTCTCCAGATGCTTCACTCAGCCTCTTATTGCATTAAGTTTGATCAATTCTCCTGCGGTATGTCAGTATTAGTTCTACTGCCAGTATAATGCACTTTGATATGCTAAAATTTATTGGGATATAATACGAGAGCGTCAGCGTTCCAAGGTGAGTGTGTCGCTGGATATAGATTATACTAAAGTATGATGTCATGCTGGGGTATGACGCTAGACGTCGGATGGCAGGGAGTGGGTAGCATGGGGATGATAGTTGATTGTTTTTATATATATAGAAGAGTTGTTACATTCTTGTACAGCCACTGGCACGCGTAGCGTTTCGGGCAGGTCCTTAATCCTAATTTTCCCCGGAATACGACCCCGCCAAATCGCTTAACAACCAGGTACCCATTCCCTGCTGGGTGAACAGAGGCAACAGTTAAGGAGTGGCGATCCTGGAGGATAAGAAGCCAGGCCAAATCGTTAGCAAAACGCGGGGCGAGTGTCTTACCATTGCGCCACGGGGACCTGTCCGTCTAACTACCCAAAACTTCCTAGCATTAGGTAAGTAATGAAGAACTATAATTTATTTACTCACTATAATGTTGGTGCTGAATGTAAAAAATGATTTTTTTTTTTACTCTGAAATAATATCATTTTATAATGAAATTAGACGAAACAAAGTGGCAGGTGACGCCACAGGAAGTCGACGCTCCAAGCGACAATGATGTGGCTTTGGGTAATTAGATGGACCCAATTTCGTTATAAAATTATATTATTTTTACAGTAAAAAATAACTTTTTCATGTTCTACATTCAGCACCTACATTATAGTGAGTAAATAAATCATGGTTCTTCATTACTTACTTAATGCTAGGAAGCTTTGAGTAATTAGAAGGACCGACGGGGACTGCTGTCTGCCTCGTTGACAGTGTGTAAAAAGCGTACTTGAAGGACTTTTATGTGAAAAGTGATCTGGCTACACTACACTTCTACGCTTCTACACACAGTGAAAAACTGAAGGAATGCTGCTGTAGGCCTACTGGCCTATGGGAGACTATCTTGAGGTTATTTTGAGAGGATTTCGGGGCTTAGCGTCCCCGCGGTCCGGTCCTCGACCAGGCCTCCTTTTTTGTTACACCTAGGAAGCAGCCCGTAGCAACTGTGTAACTCACAGGTACCTATTTAGTGCTAAGTGAACAGAACCATCAAGGTGAAAGAAACTGCCCATTTGTTTTGGCCTTCACCGGGGATCGAATCCGGAACCACTACCAATCACAGGATGAGTATGGGGGTCCACTACCACTCACAGGATGAGTATGGGGTCCACTACCACTCACAGGATAAGTATGGGGTGCATAATTAATGAGGTAAACGGGGTGGAATTGGATGGACTTTCGTGGAGTATAATAATTCTGGTCCTGGTTTATCTTTAAACCAGGCCAGTGACGCAGTGGTTTATGTTGTCGAGTGTGAGAGTGAGGAGCAAGTGAGGGTCTCTTGGCCTCCTCCTCAAGTGGTTCCCGGAGATCAACTTTTCAAGAGACCTTAATACAGGTGCTTACCTATCAGGGACACCGGGGGAATGAGGTCTGGGTCTGTGTATGGCCGCCTACTGGCCTTATACCTGTTGCGTTTCAGTTTAACTATTCTCACGTTCGAATTCCTTGTCAAATTTGCCCTGGAAGTTGTGGATGGAGGTGGCTTCCACAACTTCTTCTTTTAGTGTATTCCACTTGTTGACCATCCACTCAAGGTGTAATCCACTCCACTCTTGTCCTAATTTCCTCTTGTCCTAAAATGATCTCGTCCACCTTTTCTTTTCTACTCAGTATCTTGTATGTTGGGATCATATCCCGCTGTTTCTTACTTTCTCCACGGCTGTAAGGCCTAGTTCTCGTAATTAACCTATACTCACGCCGTCTCCCTGTTGGCTCTGGCACTAATCCTGTTGCAAACCTTTGTACGTTTTTGTAGTTTTGTTTTTTCACAAGTTGCGGATTCCAGGCCGGTGCTGCATGTTCAGTATTGGTGTAATACATGCTGTGTAAATTATCGTGAACGTATTTCCTGGTAGTATTAAGGGGCATAACTATGCTCCTTAATAGTACCAGGGCATAACTTATGCATTAATTTATGCATTAAGGGCATAACTTATGCATTAGGCAGTGATGTGGTGGAGGCTGACTCCATACACAGCTTCAAGTGTAGATATGATAGAGCCCAGTAGGCTCAGGAACCTGTACACCTGTTGATTGACGCTTGAGAGGCGGGACCAAAGAGCCAGAGCTCAACCCCCGCAAGCACAACTAGGTGAATACAACTAGGTGAGTACACACACACACACACACACACACACACACACACACACACACACACACACACACACACACACACACACACACACACACACACACACCCAAAGCTCAACCCCCGCAAGCACAATTAGGTGAGTACACACACACACACACACACACACACACACACACACACACACACACACACACACACACACACACACACACACACACACACACACACACACACACAGTAACCAGCCTGTAACAGCTGTCTTAACTACCAGGTACCTATGTACTGCTAGGTAACAGGTTCATCAGGGTGAAAGAAACTCTGCCCATCTGTTTCCGAAGTTTGTGAGTCCTCCAGCCAACACCAGATCAGGGTTTCGCGCGCACACGCGCGCGCACACGCGCGCGCACACTGGTGTGGTATAGGTGTTCTCCCCCCCCCCCAATGCTCTCTCAGTCTCATACAGAAATCACACTAAAGAACAGTTGTAGAGGCAAGTTAGCCAGCCATCTGACGAAAGCAGCACTTCAGTCTTTGTAAAAATCGGGCAGAAAATCTTGCAATAGTCGCTGAAATTAAGAGAGCTGTGAGAGTACTTACCCAGCCGGGAAGAGTCATCAAGTTTCTGTGGATCCCTTCCCATGTTGGAATGTGTGGGAATGAACGAGCAGATGTGCTGGCTGCTGAAGGCGCTGAAGGAGACCATATTGAATACTTCATACCCAAGACTCTTCTACAAATTAGAGGTATTGTCAGGCAACATCACCGTGACAAGGTAACTGTGGAAAGGAGGATAGAAGCACAAACCAGTGAATCTGTACGATAGTACAACATGGTTACAGCTGGCAATCCCAATCATTATGGACGAAGAGGAGAAGGACGCAGGAGAGAGTCAGTAATAGCGAGAATCCGTCTTGGATAGAAATATCCATGAGATACGAAATGGGAAACAACAATTGATCAGCGGAGTTTCATATAATAAAGGATCTGTGATCAGATTTTCCAAAATATGTTTAGTTTTACATATACGAGTAGTCAAAGTCCCCCCCTCCAAAAAAAATATATATGCAAATATATCATGTTTATTACTGATTTATAAAATCAATAAATGAACTTAGGAAAAAATGCTTCTTACAGATTGTAGAGACATAAACTCTACATATGAGGTGTAAGTTGCATGTCAATTGAATAAAAAATGAAAGAGTAGAAGTTAGTTTTATGATACTTGAAAAGAAATAATTAAAAAATGAAGTCTAAGGTGCTGCCATCTGTGGCTGAGGTTGACATCGACCAATTTCCTCCAAAATTGACACCCTTACAGACAGGCTCACGTGCAGTCAGGTGTATAAGTTTCATGCAAATCGTCCGATAAACAAGAAAAAAAAAGTTGAAAAAAATAATTTTAACTACATTTTTTTTTATAAAACTAATTATTAATATTTTATTATATGCTATTGTGATAGCTGAGAATCATAGACATGATTTCAGTTGACACTTGTGTTTGATGTTAATTTTGAACATTTTGGAAAATTGTTGACACATAATTAAATAATTTTTTCTCCCTTCCTATTTATGCTACGATGCTGAAACTCGGACCAGATGAAGCCCTTTTTATATACAACTAGTCAAAAAAGTTTGATTGAAATCGAACTAGATTTCATTTATTGCATATTTGAAAGTTATGTCCCTGGAAAATGAGTATAACAGCCCTCTTCGTACTCCTTACCTTACATTGAGATGATTTTCGAGCTGAGCGTCCTCGCGGCCCGGTCCTCGACCAGGCCTCCTGGGCCCCTTACTTTAGAACACACAACATCTCTCTATAATCCGCACTAATGACCCTTTGCTTTATTTACCATTATTGTAAGAGCGGTAGTTAATGACCCAGAGAAGAGAACGACTTCTTACTTACGGGAAGTAAATAGTCTGCCACAGGAAGTCTGAATTATCGAGGTCCCCCTTCACCACCTACTGCCCTTACCTACCATACAACCCGTAACTGTTGCCTAACTCCTAGGTACCTAGTTGTTGCTAGGTAAATAGAGGTATCAGGTTGAAGGAAATGTTGCTCTCGTGGTAACATTTAAAAGAGGTAAATTTAAACCTATAAAAATTTACTCCACAGGGAAAATTAACACATTTAAACTGATAGATTAACAAGGTAATAATGAGGCAAATGTGTCATACAAGGTGTAGAAAGTTCACCTGTGGTTTGTACTCATAAGCCGAGTACTTTTTCTCATAAGCCGAGTTGATCACTTCACCTACACCGAGCACTCCCGGGGCCTCTGGCACAACTCTCCCTCGCTCTCCAACAAACTTTCCTTAGTGTGATGTTAGGCCTTGGCGCATCAACATTTCAAGGACCAATAGGCTGGCTTGTAACCACCACCTACAACTATACACCAATTATCACAGGCCTAAAGAGGCCTACAAATTATTGTCGAATAATTTCCAGTCCCACAAGATGTTCCCACGGAGGGTCAGACTGGCAGGCAAAATATCTTTCTTCCCCCAAACTTTTCTCAAACAAACGTAAGGTAAACGTAAGCTAAGGTAATCACCGTAAAGTTGTCAAGGTCTAATTGGCTGGCCTAGTGAAGCTTGCACATTAATTCCGAATCCTTGCCTGTCTCCCAAGGCATTTCCCAGGACAAAACAAGGACCAACCTTCCCGACAGTCCTAAATCTTGTTTTTCCCTGCAGTCGTTTGACACCACCTTGTAAACCAACTTTATGTGGACGAGCAAACAGGTTTTGTTGAGGAGCAAATACTGGTATCTTGGTTGAAGATGATCGACAGCTTGGGAAGGAAGTAAAGAGTGGTGCTGGAGGGGAGAAAATAGCAATATTGGAATGATAACAGCAGCACTTAAGTGAATTATATAATAATGATGCAAGCAAGATAACCTGTGGTGCTGGGAACTAAACACAAATACTGAGCAAAAATCACAGTGTAGAGAAGAACGAAAAAAAAAATGGCTGAGGTCGAAGGAGAAAATAGGTGCCGGAGAAGCACAGAGGATCAACATTGCACAAGCGTAAACTGCGGTGGAACGTAATTTCCTTTTGTCGTCTATTTCTTTGGAGGGCATTTGAAAATTGGTGAAATTGCATGTTCAACCCCTCTACCGGCAGTTGACCTCTTACGGTGGCCTACTTAATGTCAATCAGTTCTTCATAGTAAGGACTTATGTTAATACCTATCACGGGTGACAACGTTCACATGGTGACTATAAACTTGAGAAAATGAAGTTCTGGTCAATACAGATGCCCCTGACTTTTGGAACATATAACATGCAACGAGTGGAGAAGAACAACCAACAGTGGTGGAGAACAACCAACAGTGGTGGAGAACAACCAACAGTGGTGGAGAACAACCAACAGTGGTGGAGAACAACCAACAGTGGTGGAGAACAACCAACAGTGGTGGAGAGCAACCAACAGTGGTGGAGAACAACCAACAGTGGTGGAGAACAACCAACAGTGGTGGAGAGCAACCAACAGTGGTGGAGAACAACCAACAGTGGTGGAGAACAACCAACAGTGGTGGAGAACAACCAACAGTGGTGGAGAACAACCAACAGTGGTGGAGAACAACCAACAGTGGTGGAGAACAACCAACAGTGGTGGAGAACAACCAACAGTGGTGGAGAACAGACAAGAGTGGTGGAGGAGAGATAAGAAGAGAGCTGGAGGTTCTCACTGGTAAGGAGTTTTTTTTATTTTTTATTTTTTATTTACTATTATTTTTCTACCACAGACGTGGCCACACATTTACAATGCTAACCAGCATTTATACATTTTCTTCTGTCCTCCATGGACAGGGTTAGAGATTTGTTAAACATATAGTTCAGGGATTTATTGAACAATCAACCACAGAAGGTGATTGTAGTGCTTTTAAAATGCTAATCTAACCTACATAGGTAAATACATAGATCTGTGTGGTAAGGAGGTGTAGGGCTGTGCACCCAGCGACCTCTCCCTCCTACACCCTGACTTCCCTTGCTGGTACTCCTGTTGCTTCCCTTCTTCTGCATTCTCTTCATGTTTGTTGTGTTGCTGCTTCTCCTGTTATCCTTCTTTTGGAATTTCGCTTGATGTTTGTCCAGTTGATGCTGCCTTTGTTCTCCATTGTCTTGGTACTTCTTTGATGTTGGTCATGTTCTTGCTTCTCTTGTTCTTCCGTCTCTTGATACTTCTGTTAGTTCTGTTGATCTTTTCCCAGTTGTTGTTCAGGCTTCCATTTCTTATGAAGGTATATAACCTTCATCTGAAATCTTTTCTTTAATTCCTGAATCACGTCTCCAACTGCTGCGTAGGATGTAAAAGTAGGGTGTAAAGTAATTAGGCCTACGTCTTCCTGATAACATGACCAGGTTTACTGAGGAATAATTAGCTCACTACATGATTTACTCAAATAGGTTACAGTACCACACACAGGATGGGTATGGGGTACCCTAGCACACACAGGATGGGTATGGGGTACCCTAGCACACACAGGATGGGTATGGGGTACCCTAGCACACACAGGATGGGTAAGGGGTACCCTAGCACTCACTCAATCAGCAGATATCGGAGCCAACGAGAAATGAAAATATTCTAGATCTGGTCTTTACGAACAATGAAGACATTATCAGAGACATTACGATATCAGATACCACATATTCAGATCACAAACTCATTGAAGTGCAAACGACCATCAATACTCAGAATAGACCTAAAACGTTGATAAAGCGAGAGGGGCTATTCAGTAAATTCAATTTTAATAATAAAAGGATAGACTGGGAGATAATAAACAGGGAACTTACAAACATTCCATGGGGAACTGTTCTAAATAATACAAGTCCTACAGAAGGAATAGAAAAACTGACTTCAGAAGCGTATCAAGTCTGTCTGAAACATGTTCCTTTGAGGAAAGCCAGAAAGAGATCTAACGTAGAAAGAGAACGCAGACGACACTATAAACGCAGGAAAAAAATAACGGAACTGCTTATGCAGACACGAATTTCCCGTCAAAGAAGGAATAATTTAAATAGGGAGATTGAAGAAATCGAGCGGAAATTGAAACACTCATATGAAACTGAAGAAAGGCAGTTAGAACAGAAAGCAATTCAGGAAATAAAGAAAAATCCAAAATATTTCTTCTCATATGCGAAATCAAAAGCAAAAACCACTGCCAGTATTGGACCTATTCGTACAAGTGAAGGTTCATACACGGAGGATGACAAAGAAATTAGTGAAATCCTAAAAAAGCAGTATGAGGACATGTTTAGCACTCCAATAAACAACATGAAGGTGGAAGATCCAGACAATTTCTTTATGCGGGATATTCAAACCCCTGTAAATATAACTGATATAAACACGAGCGCACTAAATTTTGAAAAAGAAATTGAAAACATGCCCATGCACTCGGCCCCAGGTCCAGACTCATGGAATTCAATATTTATAAAGAAATGCAAAGTGCCGGTAGCACAGGCACTCAGTATAGTGTGGAGGAAGAGCTTGGACAAGGGGGAGATACCAGATGCACTTAAAGTAGCAGACATAGCCCCTCTACACAAGGGAGGGAGCAAAGCATTGGCAAAAAATTATAGACCAGTTGCACTAACATCGCACATCATAAAAGTATTTGAGAGAGTGATTAGGAGTCAGGTCACCAATTTCATGGAGACCAATGACCTTCACAACCCAGGCCAACATGGATTTCGAGCGGGAAGATCGTGCCTCTCACAGCTACTTGAGCACTATGACAAAGTCACTGAGGCATTAGAAGAGAAACAGAATGCTGATGTGATATACACGGACTTCGCAAAGGCTTTCGATAAATGTGACCATGGCGTGATAGCGCACAAAATGAAGTCAATGGGAATAACCGGTAAAGTAGGACGCTGGATACTCAGTTTTCTGTCAAACAGGACTCAGCGAGTAACTGTCAACCATATAAAATCTAGTCCAAGTGCAGTGAAAAGCTCTGTACCTCAGGGTACAGTCCTTGCACCGCTGCTTTTCCTTATTCTCATATCAGATATAGACAAAAATACAAGTCACAGCTTCGTATCATCCTTTGCAGATGACACAAAAATCAGTATGAAAATTACCTCGGCTGAGGACATTGAAAAACTTCAAGCTGATATTAATAAAGTTTTCGACTGGGCATCAGAAAATAAAATGATGTTTAACAGTGATAAATTCCAGGTACTCAGGTACGGTAAAAATGAGGGCCTTAAACATAATACAGAGTACAAAACACAATCAAATGTACCCATAGTAGGAAAACAGCATGTAAAGGATTTGGGAATAATAATGTCTGACGACCTAACGTTTAAGGAGCATAACCAAGCAAATATTGCGACAGCCAGAAAAATGATAGGATGGATTACGAGAACTTTCAAATCCAGGGATCCCATCACAATGGTTGTACTCTTCAAGTCACTTGTGTTGTCCCGTCTTGAGTACTGCTCAGTACTCACTTCCCCCTTCAGAGCAGGAGATATTGCTGAAATAGAGGGAATACAGAGAACATATACGGCATGCATAGACGCAATAAAGCACCTAAATTATTGGGATCGTCTCAAAGCCCTCCAAATGTACTCACTAGAAAGAAGACGAGAGAGATATCAAATAATATACACCTGGAAGATACTGGAGGGCCAAGTACCAAATCTACACAGTAAAATAACAACGTACTGGAGTGAACGGCATGGAAGAAAATGTAGAATAGAACCAATGAAGAGCAGAGGTGCCATAGGCACAATCAGAGAACACTGTATAAACATCAGAGGTCCACGGTTGTTCAACGTCCTCCCAGCAAGCATAAGAAATATTGCCGGAACAACCGTGGACATTTTCAAGAGGAAACTAGATTTATTCCTCCAAGGAGTGCCGGACCAACCGGGCTGTGGTGGGTATGTGGGCCTGCGGGCTGCTCCAAGCAACAGCCTGGTGGACCAAACTCTCACAAGTCGAGCCTGGCCTCGGGCCGGGCTTGGGGAGTAGAAGAACTCCCAGAACCCCATCAATCAGGTATCAACCAGGTATCACACACAGGTTGGGTATGGGGTACCCTAGCACACACAGGATGGGTATGGGGTACCCTACCACACACAGGATGGGTAAGGGGTACCCTACCACACACAGGATGGGTAAGGGGTACCCTACCACACACAGGATGGGTAAGGGGTACCCTACCACACACAGGATGGGTATGGGGTACCCTACCCCACACAGGATGGGTATAGGATACATTATAAATGAACTAAACTAACTGATAATGAAAGAGCGTTGCATCATCCAGCACATTTGTTTACGAAGTGACTTTTTTTTGCAGGGATATTCCTGCCCGGGCCCTAAGCCTCTGGCTGGCCCACTAAGTGTTGCATGTTTCTGTGTTACTTAGGCGGAGAATGAGTATTTATAACTCGTATGGTCCCTTCAGTAAGATTTTGTCCCATGTGTTTAACAACTTCTGCTCTGTTAAATCTAAGTTGAAATCTTAATGGGTTTGTAACTGTGCACTGTGTTAGATAATGTACCAATGGTCTGTCGGGCATTTCTCCACAGTGCTGACATACGAAGTGACGTCATACGTGCTTCAGTTCAAATGGAGTGACTGGTAATGGAAAGCTGGAGGGTGCTGTGTTGGGGTTGGGGTGTGGGGAAGGGGGTCGTGTTTGGGTTAGGGGTGTGGTGGGGAAGGGGGTTGTGTTGGGGTTTGAGGAGGGGGGGGTTACCTTACCTGGTTGCTGTGTGATGTTTCCGAGGAACACCGTCCTCGCGGCCTCGGTCTTTGGGTCAGGATTCAACAAGAATTTATGCATCTGCTTATGAACCTGTACATATTTTCTTCCAAGCCGTCCTCAGATCAAGTCCATTCTATCCAGCGGTCGACCCCAAAGACGCATTCTTCAATTTTAACATTCTGTTTGTTTAAAACATAACTTTTCTCAAATATAAATTGATATTATTATATGTTAGCATATTGTACATATTTAGGCACTAGTTAGGTTAGGTGTTTAGGTTCTGTTTGCAATTATTTGTATTGTAGTACATGGGTGAAGCATTTATGTTAGTACTCAAATTGTATGACGGTTGGGACATATCCAATCACAGGCAAGTAGGCCTCTGATGTCATTTCCCTACAGCGCCGGCACTTGCCTGCCCGCAGTATCTCACAAGACCAGAGTTAGGTAGGACCTCGGCAGGCCGCATCTATACCTCGTTGCCTTTATCCAATAAACTACTGAAGTGAAGTACTGTGTATTCTCTACAACCAAGCAAGCATCGTACATCAGAAGGGGGACTAATACTGGTGGCAGCGGTGGGATTGAACCCTTAAATTGTAAGCAAATATCTAGCAAACTTTCCAACAGTATTCTTATTCTTGAAGAAAGGAGTTAATGGTTGGTGATCTGTAAGAACATGAACTGGGTAATTATAAATTGTATCCCTGAAATGTTTAAGAGCCCATACAACTACTAAAGCTTCACGTCCTGTTGCACTATAATTTTGTTCTTTTTTAGATAATGTACGGCTCGCATAAGCTATTGTGTGATCTCTGTGACCTTCTGTTTGAAGTAATGCAGCACCTAAGCTTGTGTCACTAGCATCTGTAACCAACGTAAAAGTTTTAGAAAAATTTGGGTACCTAAAGACAGGTAACGAGATCGATGTCACCTTAAGCTTTTTGAATGACTGGTCCTGGGCTTCTTCCTAAACAAAGGGTTCATCTTTTCTTTGCAACTTGTAAAGTGGAGCGGCTATAATAGAGAATCCAGCAATAAATGAATGATAAAACCCTACAAGACCTGTGAACTGTCTTACGGCTTCTGCGGTATGAGGTGTTGGAGAATCAAGGGCAGTAATAATTTTTTATTCATTCAGAGTAATGCCTGAAGGTGTAACTGTATGACCTAGGAAATTAATCTTCTTTAAAAATGAGCACCTTAAGAGTTTTATTTTTAATTTGTTTCTGCAAGCTTTGCACATACTTTTTCAAGGTTCTGGAAATGAGTCTGAACATCTTGTGACATGATTATGAGATCATCAAGGTACACTAGAAGAATACTTCCTATCAATCTACGAAATAAATTCATCATGAGCCTTGAAAAGGTTATTGGACTACTCTGCAAACCAAATGGCAATGTTTTGAAATGAAAATGACCATTGGGAGTACTAAAGGCTGTCAACTGTTTACTTTCCTCATCAAGTGGGATTTTCCAGAATCCCTGCAACAAATCTAATGTTGAGAATATTTTGTTTCGACCTATACTTTGCAACAAATCATTTAAGACTGGAAGTGGGAAATGATCAGGTATAGTTACTCTGTTAAGCTTCCAATAATTGATTACAGGTCTCCAAGATCCATCTCGCTTTGTTATAAGAATCTATGGAGCGTTCCATGGCGAATTGCTCGACTCAATTTCATCATTCTGTAACATTTCCTCTATGAGTCTATCGGCTACTGCTCCTCTCTGAGAATGGGGTAGAGGGTAAGCTGTTACATAAATTGGCATAGTTCCTTGCTCAAGGGGAATTTTATGCATAATAAGAGGAGTGAGACCTAAGTTTTCTCCTGGTAGAGCAACAACGGCTCTAATCCTGTTCAAACTTTCCAAAAGTTGAACCACAGAGTTGGGGAAAATTAGTAGGACTGAGGTGTTGTGCTTGCACCTCTGGCTGAGATCCCTGTTCTCCAGGTGTGAGTATACAAACAGTATGTTCCATGGAGAGATCGTCCATGCCTTGCACCGGTAACTAGTAATGGGCAAAATCTACAACATGGGTGCCAGACTGGAGATGGATGTCAGCATTGCTAGTTTTTTGCAATATACAATGTAACGGTACCATCTTCCACTGTGCACCAGGAAAGATTCAACAAACGTACCGTTTACTTTACACATTTCACTTTCCGCAATGACATCCGATAACTCGGGCACTCCCTGAACCTTAATTCTTACTCTGGTGAGAGAATGAGAGTGCAGCACAGTGTCAGTAGCCGTGGAACCACTAACTTCAGAGATGGAAGCTGCTAGGCGAGCAAGACAACGAGAATCCGTTAGGGCGTCCCTCTTCAGAAGGTCTCGATACTCACTTTCCTTAACAACTGCACAACTACGATGCTTCATTCGAGTGCTTGTTTTCTCGGGTATGCTACTGCGACAAGGATCTGACAAACCTACGCTAGCAAGTCGGGTGTCGACAAAGTTAACATAGTCTGATTGAAGGTTGAACTCGTGGCCCTGTCGATACATGCTACACAAGGGTATGATATGGTCTTTGATACTAATGTTCCAAAGATGGGGAAACAATTCAATATTTTCATCAATCATGGTGTACATACCTAGGAGAATGTCAGAAGGAAAATGGATACTGTCAACAACTAAACATAATATAGACAATGTGATGTCATCTAACTTGAGGGGGGGGGGGAGGGCAATTTCCCCCAGAACTTTTACTGTATTCCCTGAAACCTCACTTTGAAAAGGTATAGGTGACTTTCTTACTGGAGCTGGTGCTTACTTGCAATATCCCTAAGAGCTGAGGGCTTGACAATATTCATTTTTGCACCCGAGTCAAGAAAGACTTTTAAAACTACCATGTACAATGGCTGAGACAAGGGAGCCATCACTTGAGACTGGACAAGTTACAGCTTGTGACTTAAGTTGCCTAGGATGTCTGTGTCTCGTCTGGGTCAAATTCACTATGGTTCCATCAACATCTACAACTGTTCTTGAGTCAGTGTCCTGTCAAGTTTCCAAATCTATTTTGGGTAGCTACTGAGTACACAGGGAGGGCACTAGGACTGGCTAACTTGAATTGATTAGTGGATGGCTTTGGGAGTTTCCTGATGACATGGAGTGAACATTCTGAGCTCCAGCATTCTGTGACTGAGTATTATAATTCGACATTGTAGTATAGCTGGGCTGGGGGTTGTAATTATGCCAGTTCTGATGTCCTGGCTGCTGTGCGCCTCGCCAAGACTGACCCTGGGAGCTATGAGATGGGGATGTCCATTGCCAAGCTCTACAATCTGCAGTGTGGTGACTAACTTGTTTATAATACTTGGAATATGGAAGCCTAGGATTATTAGCCTGACGAGGAGACCGAGAGAATAGTCTGGGGGGTGATCTAAAAGTGGACCAACAGTCCCTTGCGAGGTAGTTAGTCTTACCACAATGCCAACATGAAGGAGTGGATGGTTGTGGGCTATGGTGTCTCAGCAGCTTATGAGGAGGAAAATTTGATTGCGGGCTACGACCATGGGTGCGGTTCTGCGACCAAGAGTTTTAAGTTTGTGGGAGGTTGCTGAGAGCTTGTTACTACATTCACGGTATCAGGGTGGCAACAGTTGAGCACTTCGGGGAGCCAGATTATCTGCGGCATTGTTAATTGCCTCAAACACTTGGCCAATTTTGTGTTTAACTCCAAAATTTTGTTGTAGTATAGGTTTAGTATGCTCTGGAGCAAAATGCATTACAGTCCCAAATGCTATAATTTTGGCCATAGCCTCTGTGGTCAGTGTTTTGTCTTTATCCACCCATGACAAACTAATCTTAGCAGTCACTAAGGCATACAGATGCTGATCTAGACGGCTAGTAAATGCATTAAATAATTCACTAGGCTGTATGGTGGCATTGGCAATTTTCTTAACTAACCTATATGGGTCGAGGTCTCCTTTGTTAACAAAGCGCCGGCGAAAGAAATCCTTAAATTCTGACCATGACTGGAGGCTAACAATGGCTTTCTCGTCAACAACAAAACGTGCATCACCTTTGGTGGTGTCAACAGCTGACCTAGCAATTGCCAAATATTCAATATCAGTAGGCTCGGAAAAACGCACGTGTTAGTACTCAAATTGTATGGCGGGACATATCCAATCACAGGCGAATAGGCCTCTGACGTCATTTCCCTACAGAGCCTGCACTTGCCGCTCTCAAGGCAGGCCACAGTCTCACGAGACCAGATTTAGGTAGGACCTCGGCAGGCCACATCTATACCTTGTTGCCTTTACCCAGTAAACTACTGAAGTGAACTACTGTGCATTCCCTACAACCAAGCAAGCACAGTCCATCAGAAGGGGACTAATATTTACAGCGTTGTGGTTCGAACAAAAGTCGTCAGCGAAGCACTTGTTCCGGAAGTGTTCATCAGTTGTGAATCGTGTGTAAATTGTTTTTCATTCATAAACAGGGAGTTTGGGGAATGCATAATGTTAAAATTTATGAATGCGTCTTTGGGGTCGACCGCTGGATGGAATGGACTGGGTCTGAGGACGAGTTGACATAATACAAATAATCGCCAAGAGAACCTAAACATTAACCTAACCAATGCCTAAATATGCACAGTATGCTAATAAGTAACAATATTAATTTATATTTGAGAAAATTCCTATTTTGAATGATCAGCATGTTAAAAATTAATGTATGCGTCTGTGGGGTCGACCGCTGGATGGAATGTGGTCTGAGGACGGGTTGGATATGGTTGTGTTTTATGTGTGGTTTCCGTTTTGATATTTTCGGTTTTACCATACAGCAGGAGCCAGATCTTGTCTTCATTATACATCATGTTATTTTGTAACCCATTGAGGAACCTGATTTACATCAGTTTGTAGGTTTGCTGGGTGGGGGATGGGGAGGTGTGTTGTGGTTGGGGGCAACTGTGTTGGGGTTGGGGGAATGAGCTGTGTTGGGGTTGGGGGAATGAGCTGTGTTGGGGTTGGGGGAATGAGCTGTGTTGGGGTTGAGGGGAGCTGTGTTGGGGGTATATTGGGATTGGGGGGGGGGGGAGGGAGGAGTGCCTCACCTTTGGAATTATGTCCGACATTAATTAGTGAATTTATTGTAGGAAATATATTGTAGAGAGTTTAGAGACACTTTTATTTTTTAAAATAAGCTTGCATGAGGCTTGCGTCGTGCGAGCCCCTGGCAGTGTTCACTGTGAATTTACACACACTATATTTATCTAAGGAGTCTCTGAAAGCTTCAATTCTTCTCATTTTATTTTGTTGATTATTGTATAAGTTTTGTCTCAGCGAATCGCTCTTGTTTTCCTAAATAAACAATGTCCACCGGAGTGGAGAGTTGACGGCCCTGACCTCCAAAATAATTTTAAAATATTTTTTTTCATTAAAGGATTTAATGTTTGTAGAAAAGTTAAATAATCATGGGATTATGACATTTTAGACTAAAATTGTTGATACCAGTGACACTGCTTGCCATGACATTTATAAATGACCAACCATAAAAATCTAATTAGCTGAGATTACTACAATTTTAAATGAGTTAACATACGAGGGGGCAAGAAACGTCAGCGAACGTGACTACCAGGGGAGAAAATAATGTCATAAAATATTCACATGTTCACAGGAATTTTCATGATTAAATTAGCATTTATCTGTGGCGCTAGCGTAGCATTCTGGGGGTTAAGGGCGCGTCGAGCGATTGAGACGCAACTGATGGCAGGACAGGTGAGGGAGAGAGAGAGAGAGAGAGAGAGAGAGAGAGAGAGAGAGAGAGAGAGAGAGAGGTGTCTATTGTATTTTAAGATTATTTAAAACTCATCATATATGTTGGGATACATCCAGCAAGTACCCAAAAATGTCATCAGGCTTATCTAGTTAGGCCCTAACTAAACAATTGGGGTTCTACTGGATTAAGACGAAGAGTCCTTCCGTGTATTGTGAGTACTGAAAGCTTTTTAACACCTGCGGCTCATCTTGGGAACTATCATGCTGTCTCATTTTCTCCCTCCCTCCTTTATTTCTCACCTCCTCCCTCCTTTATTTCTCACCTCCTCCCACCTTTATTTCGCCTCTCTCTCCGTTATATAGTCATACTGACTTAGCCCTTTCTCTTGATAATTACCTCCTTTTCCTATAGTTTCTCTCCTCTCTAACCTTCCTCTCTCCTTCCTACCCTCCCTCTCCTCCCTTCTCTGTCTCCTACCCTCCCTCTCCTCCCTCCCTTACCTCATGCTCGTATGACTGGCAACGTCAGTGGTAATTGCCGTGACGCTTTCGTTAACAGTGGCGGGATCTCTGCTGTTAATTCTGGCGGTCTGTTGTCCCACTCACTGTTGCCAGCGGAGGCGGCTAGTTTATTGTGCACCCTATACTCGTCCTGTGAGCCTTAGCGCAAAAACGATCACAGAGAGCAGAAAAGATTTTAATCTTTTCTCAGACCTCGGCGGTGATTCTTACATTAACAATTTCATCTAATTTACACGCCTTATAATAATTGTGTCAGCTACTTACAAAAAAGTTCATTACAATATCTATATTTACGTAAATTATTTTAAATTGATGTTAGGTCGTTTGGTAATTCAGAATCTATTTTAAATATGGGGATATTACAGGATCATAGAAAAAGCTGTTTATTATTATTAGACTTCACAGCTTTTCATAATCTCATGTCATTTATCTACTAGAAGCGAACTATGAATACAGTGCAAGGATTTCAGATGTTCAGTGCAAGGATTTGTAGTAAAATGGTTTCTTATTTCATGCAGTGTGAGTTTATATATATCTCTAAAGTACACAATATTTTCAGAGTGTAACATGTAATGCTCCAGTGTGTCCGTGTGTTTGTGCACACACTTTACTGTGTCTAGATCCCCCCTGTACAGGTCCACCTGTCTCAGACACCTGTTGTCCCCGTCATCACTTGGGCTGGACGGTAGAGCGACGGTCTCGCTTAGTGCCGGTCGGCGTGCAATCCCCGACTGTCCAAGAGGTTGGGCGCCATTCCTTCCCCCCGTCCCATCTCAAATCCTTATCCTGACCCCTTCCAAGTGCTATATATATAGTCGTAATGGCTTGGCGCTTTCCCCCTGATAGTTCCATTCCCTGTCATCACTCCCCCTTCACCCCCGTGGTTAGTGAGGGGATACCAGCAGTTCCTCTTTACCGAACTACATCGTAAATCATCTCTTAAACCTCAATTCATACTTCATATCATTTCAGCTAATTTCTTCCTTCTGGGAATCGATATAATTACGCATGATTAGTGTTAAATAAATTACAAGTTAAATATTTGTGTTGATACGCTGGAAGTATCTCACTTGTGTATTTTGACGACTGAATACAGCGCTTCCTTTCTCACGCAGGTAAGATGGCGGGTGGTTCTCATGCAGGTAAGATGGTGAGTGGTTCTCATGCAGGTAAGATGGCGGGTGGTTCTCATGCAGGTAAGATGGTGAGTGGTTCTCATGCAGGTAAGATGGCGGGTGGTTCTCATGCAGGTAAGATGGTGAGTGGTTCTCATGCAGGTAAGATGGCGGGTGGTTCTCATGCAGGTAAGATGGCGGGTGGTTCTCATGCAGGTAAGATGGTGAGTGGTTCTCATGCAGGTAAGATGGTGAGTGGTTCTCATGCAGGTAAGATGGTGAGTGGTTCTCATGCAGGTAAGATGGTGAGTGGTTCTCATGCAGGTAAGATGGCGGGTGGTTCTCATGCAGGTAAGATGGCGGGTGGTTCTCATGCAGGTAAGATGGCGGGTGGTTCTCATGCAGGTAAGATGGCGGGTGGTTCTCATGCTGGTAAGATGGCGGGTGGTTCTCATGCAGGTAAGATGGCGGGTGGTTCTCATGCAGGTAAGATGGCGGGTGGTTCTCATGCTGGTAAGATGGCGGGTGGTTCTCATGCTGGTAAGATGGCGGGTGGTTCTCATGCAGGTAAGATGGCGGGTGGTTCTCATGCTGGTAAGATGGCGGGTGGTTCTCATGCAGGTAAGATGGCGGGTGGTTCTCATGCTGGTAAGATGGCGGGTGGTTCTCATGCAGGTAAGATGGCGGGTGGTTCTCATGCTGGTAAGATGGCGGGTGGTTCTCATGCAGGTAAGATGGCGGGTGGTTCTCATGCTGGTAAGATGGCGGGTGGTTCTCATGCAGGTAAGATGGCGGGTGGTTCTCATGCAGGTAAGATGGTGGGTGGTTCTCATGCTGGTAAGATGGTGAGTGGTTCTCATGCTGGTAAGATGGTGGGTGGTTCTCATGCAGGTAAGATGGCGGGTGGTTCTCATGCAGGTAAGATGATGGGTGGTTCTCATGCTGGTAAGATGGTGGGTGGTTCTCATATATATATATATATATATATATATATATATATATATATATATATATATATATATATATATATAATATAAAAGTAAGCCAGCTAGAGCCGCCTAGAATACGAGCACTTGTGTCCGTAAGTCACTGGTATACACCAGGAGCCAGGATTTATCAACCATTGACGAAACCTGTACATCTTTCCCTAATCATGGCAGCTTTTGTTTACATTTATTAAATAGTTTACGAGCTTCCAAGTTCACACCCTAACAAGGTTATTATTGTTATCAACAACCTCGAAGTGCTTTTGGAGCTCATCAACTCTTTTTTTTTTTTAATAAATGTAAAGAAAGTCACCAAAATGGAGGAAAGATGTACATGTTTCGTCAGTGGTCGATGAATGGTGGCGGAGGTGTGTGTGTGTGTGGTCAGTTGACGTCGGTGTTGGCGGGTGGGTGAGGAAGCGGCCGTCAGCCGCCTGCCTCTTGCTCTCTCTGGCGGCTCCTTATATATGTATATGTATATATATACCTGCTGCTGTCCACACACTCCCACTGCTGCACTTGGCAAGTCCCATCATCCACCACACCATACCCACACTCATGCCACACCTACACCCACGCCCACACCCACGCCCACGCCCACGCCCACACCCACGCCCACACTACACCCACAACCCCCCACCACACCGATCACCTCCACCACCCCCATCAACCCCCACCACCCGTCCTAATATTGCAGACATCGTGACATCCATCTGTCACTCTCTTGTTTATTGTGGCTGGTCTTCATGGCGTGTGTGTGGACCGTGTTGATCTTAGCGTGGTTGGCAACGGGTCAGTTGGGTAGTTGTTGTGGCTGTTTATGTCACTTTTGGTCTCAGTCCTCCTTTATAAAGACCCACTTAATCCACCTGGGGAGAGAGAGAAGCCCGCCATTTAAGAGCGAGTGTTTGGCTGTGCGAGATTTACCCGGTAAAGTTGACACAGAGCGAGAGGTTAGAGACGGAGCAAGAGGTTAGAGAGAGAGAGAGAGAGCGAGAGGTGAGGTTAGACATTAGGCTGGGCATGAACTGTTGTACCACAGTGTCGGCTGTTCCCTCCAGGCTCACCTGTGTTTATACCCAGCTAATAAATGGTGCTTTTGTTATGTTTTGTTATGGACTCTGATTCATTAATATTGTGAGGAAGCTGCGGCCTGCAGGTATGGACACAATGTCTGCGAGACTTACAGTGCTGTACATATTTCCCCTTGGGGAATATCCTCATGAATGGCGCTCACAACATCAAGATGTGGTTTAATGCCTTCATCTTGCCCAAAGACGTCTAATAATTCAAGGATTTTGCTTTCTTGAAAATGTAAACGTCTGTTCTGTCTCCTTTAGTAAAATATTCTTGTTTAGAACTTCACTGTCCTGAATATTAAATGGAGACGCGAGCGTTTGTGTGTATAGTAATATTGCTCAGTATTTATTTTGCACACGCGCGCGCGCGCATGGAGATATGGTAAAAAGCTTTGTTCACAACCTACATAAGAAATGAGGATAAGTATGCAGGGGTGGTAGATGTCTGTATCTTAAAAAAACATAGCAATACAATAAATATATAGTGGTATGCAACACAGTGGGCGCAAGAATGTCAATGTATGAGTTGTTATCTTCTCTTGAGGTTATCTTGAGATGATTTCGGGGCTTAGTGTCCCCGTGGAGGAGCCCCCCCCCCCTGGTCCTCGACCAGGCCTCATTTTTGTTACACATCCCCAGGAAGCAGCCCGTAGCAGCTGTCTAACTCTCAGGTACCTATTTACTGCTAAGTGAACAAGGGTATCAGGGTGAAAGAAACTCTGCCTATTTGTTTCCGCCTCCGCCGGGGATTGAACCCGGAACCTTAGGATTACGAATCCCGAGAGCTGTTCACTCACCGTCAGGCCCCAAGGAATGGACGCCCCGAAGTTGGAGACGAGATGAATAAGATGAAATATGATCACGACATTTAAAATAATCACGGGCCAAGAGACTATAGCAGAACACAAGTACAAAGACCCCTAGGAAATTCTTTGTCATCAGCAGAGTGGTAAATAATTGGACTGAGTTAACACATAGTGGTTAGCGTGAATATCATAGCACAATTTAAAATATGGTAATATAAAAATCTCGGTCGGGACAGAAATGGTTGGGCACATTTCCTATAAGGTAATGCCTCTGTTCACCTAGCAGAAAGTAGGTACCCAGGAGTTAGTCTGCTTGTTGTGGAGTTGGATTCTGGGGGATTCTGTAATTCGACCCCGAGACGGGAAGGCGGGGGACCTCGATATAAGCCTAACGTGTATAAAAACGCACTGGCTACCTGTCCCCCGACACAATGAATATTAATTATAGACGACATGAGACCGGAAACAAAGATTGAGGAGCCCGCACTGCCTGTCAGTCATCACTGTTACATCCTTCCCCCATCACACTACACCAGTTGATTGACAGTTGAGAGGCGGGACCAAAGAGCCAGAGCTCAACCCCCGCAAACACAACTAGGTGAGTACACTCCTCCTTTCCCCATTACACTGCTCACCCAAGGCACCCTGACCTGTACCTCGTCTCGTACCAACTGTGGTTGGGTACTTATCTCCTGTGAGAGGGGAGGGGGGGATGACCAGGTACGAACATAAAAACGAAACTACAAAAGGCCTGTTGACCCAGACGAGTCGGCTTTTTCTACCCACCCAAACACGCCCACATATATGTCTAACCCAGTATGAATACGGACTGCGAAAGCAAGGCCTATCGATCCTTTTGACTTTAGGAGTTTTAAGCAAGAGGTGTCAGAAAATGCTACGTCATCTGACAAGATAAATTGTCACATGTGTGGTTCAGGTGTTTCTTGGGTCTCTGGGGGAGACATAACCCTTGGGTGATGATAATGATGAGTGTGTTGATCTACCTGGCCATGTTGCAGGCCGTAGAGACCTCCGCTCAATGCCAGTCTTCCATGGAAAGAGCATCAATCCAGGGCTTACATAGCTATGTAAATTGCAGTTATAAAAGCAACAGATTCTTTCACCTCCATTATCATGTCGACCATTGTTGCTGGCACAAATTGCCTGAGCTGCACAATTCAGCTATGAAATGTAAATCATTAATTATTTGTATAAATCGCTTTGGAATAAAGCTTCTAAATCTAAATGTAAATTAATACACAACGAAATCACAATAGTGTGATATATCTACGAGGAAAAGTTCATAAATTACTATTTATGAATGAATACTTATCAACGAGCGTGTTGCAAGGTTTCCGGGTATTTAAATGTGCGAGTCATTCTGCAACAGCTCTCGCGGCCATTTCCGTTTATTGTCATGTTATTCACACAAGTTCGCTCTATTGACACACTGTGGAACATCCTCATGTTTGCGGAAGTTCTGTACAGAACACTACGGAGGTTATGTGAGGGCCAAACCGTGCACGTTGTGAGGCAAGTATGCGGGCGTGTCGAAGTATCTCAGGCAGAAGTGTTGATTAACCTCGTCAATAAAGCATTAAAGTCTTTCACTAACACAGTAAAGGTTACATTGATTACCAACATTGGTTATTATTGTGACTTGGGTGCTGCAGTACGAGGCCCTCCTTCCCGCCGCCCTCACTCAGGGCTGGCGAGTGTAGGGGGGTGTGAGGGTTGAGGGAGATGGGTAGTGAGTGTAGGGGAAGGGTGAGGGAGGGATGAGGGGGAGCAGTGCCCGGTGGGGACGTTGGAGGGGGACTTATGGTAACTGGGTAATAGTGGGTATTAAGTATTAAACACTTCATACAACTTAGGACAATGAGCAGTATTAAATCAGTCAACACCTCTGATCCAGGGGAAGAAACACCTTGAATAGTACAACCTCACCCGACACTCACACCCTCACCCGACACTCACACCTTCACCCGACACTCACAACCTCACCCAACACTCACACCCTCACCCGACACTCACACCCTCACCCGACACACTCACACCCTCACCCGACACACTCACACCCTCACCCGACACACTCACACCCTCACCCGATACACTCACACCCTCACCCGACACTCACACCCTCACCCGACACTCACAACCTCACCCGACACACTCACAACCTCACCCGACACACTCACAACCTCACCCGACACACTCACACCCTCACCCGACACTCACACCCTCACCCGACACTCACACCCTCACCCGACACACTCACACCCTCACCCGACACACTCACACCCTCACCCGACACTCACAACCTCGCCCGACACTCACAACCTCACCCGACACACTCACACCCTCACCCGACACACTCACACCCTCACCCGACACTCACACCCTCACCCGACACTCACACCCTCACCCGGCACTCACACCCTCACCCGACACACTCACACCCTCACCCGACACACTCACACCCTCACCCGACACACTCACACCCTCACCCGACACACTCACACCCTCACCCGACACACTCACACCCTCACCCGA
This sequence comes from Procambarus clarkii, assembly GCF_040958095.1. Taxonomy (NCBI): domain Eukaryota; kingdom Metazoa; phylum Arthropoda; class Malacostraca; order Decapoda; family Cambaridae; genus Procambarus; species Procambarus clarkii. The sequence goes on from NC_091158.1 coordinate 10,208,865, forward strand.
CACTCACACCCTCACCCGACACACACCCTCACCCGACACTCACACCCTCACCCGACACTCACACCCTCACCCGACACTCACACCCTCACCCGACACTCACACCCTCACCCGACACTCACACCCTCACCCGGCACTCACACCCTCACCCGACACACTCACAACCTCACCCGACACTCACACCCTCACCCGACACACTCACACCCTCACCCGACACTCACACCCTCACCCGACACTCACACTCACACCCTCACCCGACACTCACACCCTCACCCGACACTCACACCCTCACCCGACACTCACACCCTCACCCGACACTCACACCCTCACCCGACACTCACACCCTCACCTGACACTCACAACCACACCCGACACTCACACCCTCACCCGACACTCACACCCTCACCCGACACACTCACACCCTCACCCGACACACTCACACCCTCACCCGACACTCACACCCTCACCCGACACACTCACACCCTCACCCGACACTCACACCCTCACCCGACACTCACACTCACACCCTCACCCGACACTCACACCCTCACCCGACACTCAAACCCTCACCCGACACTCACACCCTCACCCGACACTCACACCCTCACCCGACACTCACACCCTCACCCGACACTCACACCCTCACCCGACACTCACACCCTCACCCGACACTCACAACCACACCCGACACTCACACCCTCACCCGACACTCACACCCTCACCCGACACTCACACCCTCACCCGACACTTACACCCTCACCCGACACTCACACCCTCACCCGACACTCACACCCTCACCCGACACTCACAACCTCACCCGACACTCACAACCTCACCCGACACTCACACCCTCACCCGACACTCACAACCACACCCGACACTCACCCCCTCATCCGACACTCACACCCTCACCCGACACTCACACCCTCACCCGACACTCACACCCTCACCCGACACTCACAACCACACCCGACACTCACACCCTCACCCGACACTCACACCCTCACCCGACACTCACACCCTCACCCGACACTCACACCCTCACCCGACACTCACAACCTCACCCGACACTTACACCCTCACCCGACACTCACACCCTCACCCGACACTCACACCCTCACCCGACACTCACACCCTCACCCGACACTCACACCCTCACCCGACACTCACACCCTCACCCGACACTCACACCCTCACCCGACACTCACAACCACACCCGACACTCACCCCTCATCCGACACTCACACCCTCACCCGACACTCACACCCTCACCCGACACTCACACCCTCACCCGACACTCACACCCTCACCCGAACACTCACACCCTCACCCGACACTCACACCCTCACCCGACACTCACACCTCACCCGACACTCACACCCTCACCCGACACTCACACCCTCACCCGACACACACACCCTCACCCGACACTCACACCCTCACCCGACACTCACACCACACCCGACACTCACAACCCTCACCCGACACTCACACCCTCACCCGACACTCACACCCTCACCCGACACTCACACCCTCACCCGACACTCACACCCTCACCCGACACTCACACCCTCACCCGACACTCACACCCTCACCCGACACTCACACCCTCACCCGACACTCACACCCTCACCCGACACTCACACCCTCACCCGACACTCACACCCTCACCCGACACTCACACCCTCACCCGACACTCACACCCTCACCCGACACTCACACCCTCACCCGACACTCACACCCTCACCCCCGACACTCACACCCTCACCCGACACTCACACCCTCACCCGACACTCACACCCTCACCCGACACTCACACCCTCACCCGACACTCACACCCTCACCCGACACTCACACCCTCACCCGACACTCACACCCTCACCCGACACTCACACCCTCACCCGACCACTCACACCCTCACCCGACACTCACACCCTCACCCGACACTCACACCCTCACCCGACACTCACACCCTCACCCGACACTCACACCCTCACCCGACACTCACACCCTCACCCGACACTCACACCCTCACCCGACACTCACAACCCTCACCCGACACTCACACCCTCACCCGACACTCACACCCTCACCCGACACTCACACCCTCACCCGACACTCACACCCTCACCCGACACTCACACCCTCACCCGACACTCACACCCTCACCCGACACTCACACCCTCACCCGACACTCACACCCTCACCCGACACTCACACCCTCACCCGACACTCACAACCCCACCCGACACTCACACCCTCACCCGACACTCACACCCTCACCCGACACTCACACCCTCACCCGACACTCACACCCTCACCCGACACTCACACCCTCACCCGGCACTCACACCCTCACCCTCACCCGACACTCACACCCTCACCCGACACTCACACCCTCACCCGGCACTCACAACCACACCCGACACTCACACCCTCACCCGACACTCACACCTTCACCCGACACTCACACCCTCACCCGACACTCACACCCTCACCCGACACTCACACCCTCACCCGGCACTCACAACCACACCCGACACTCACACCCTCACCCGACACTCACACCTTCACCCGACACTCACACCCTCACCCGACACTCACACCCTCACCCGACACTCACACCCTCACCCGGCACTCACAACCACACCCGACACTCACACCCTCACCCGACACTCACACCTTCACCCGACACTCACACCCTCACCCGACACTCACACCCTCACCCGACACTCACACCCTCACCCGGCACTCACAACCACACCCGACACTCACACCCTCACCCGACACTCACACCTTCACCCGACACTCACACCCTCACCCGACACTCACACCCTCACCCGACACTCACACCCTCACCCGACACTCACACCTTCACCCGACACTCACACCCTCACCCGACACTCACACCCTCACCCGACACTCACACCCTCACCCGACACTCACAACCTCACCCGACACTCACACCCTCACCCGGCACTCACACCCTCACCCTCACCCGACACTCACACCCTCACCCGACACTCACACCCTCACCCGGCACTCACAACCACACCCGACACTCACACCCTCACCCGACACTCACACCTTCACCCGACACTCACACCCTCACCCGACACTCACACCCTCACCCGACACTCACACCCTCACCCGACACTCACACCCTCACCCGACACTCACACCCTCACCCGACACTCACACCCTCACCCGACACTCACACCCACACCCGACACTCACACCCTCACCCGACACTCACACCCTCACCCGACACTCACACCCTCACCCGACACACTCACACCCTCACCCGACACTCACACCCTCACCCGACACTCACACCCTCACCCGACACTCACACCCTCACCCGACACTCACACCCTCACCCGACACTCACAACCACACCCGACACACTCACACCCTCACCCGACACTCACACCCTCACCCGACACTCACACCCTCACCCGGCACTCACAACCACACCCGACACTCACACCCTCACCCGACACTCACAACCTCACCCGGCACTCACAACCACACCCGACACTCACACCCTCACCCGACACTCACAACCTACACCCGACACTCACACCCTCACCCGACACTCACACCCTCACCCGGCACTCACAACCACACCCGACACTCACACCCTCACCCGACACTCACAACCTCACCCGGCACTCACAACCACACCCGACACTCACACCCTCACCCGACACTCACAACCTCACCCGACACTCACACCCTCACCCGACACTCACAACCTCACCCGACACACTCACAACCTCACCCGACACTCACACCCTCACCCGACACTCACACCCTCACCCGACACTCACACCCTCACCCGACACTCACACCCTCACCCGACACTCACACCCTCACCCGACACTCACAACCTCACCCGGCACTCACAACCTCACCCGACACTCACACCCTCACCCGACACTCACACCCTCACCCGACACTCACACCCTCACCCGACACTCACACCCTCACCCGACACTCACAACCTCACCCGGCACTCACACCCTCACCCGACACTCACACCCTCACCCGACACTCACAACCTCACCCGACACTCACAACCTACACCAATCAGCCTCTCATCACAAATAATATTACCTGTAGAACATACGAAAATGGACTGTTGTACACCCCAAAAATGTACTATTGCTTTTGTATACGGTACGAGAAAGAAGACAACCAAATCTAATAACAGTTCTAGGCCTAGTTTTGCCAGTTTATGTACCAAATTAGGCCTTAAGATGGCACATATTAGGCATTGAAATTGAAATAAGTTTATTGAGGTAAAATACACACAAAGGGATGAGGTAGCTCAAGCTATTCTCACCCCGTTCAGTACATCATGTTGATACATATACACACATCGCAAACAATAAACATTTTACCAAACATTCTGAGAGATAAACATCTACATTTCCTTATATTAAGCATAGAATTGCTTACTGAGACCTATGGCAGGTTAGGTTGTATATTTACTGTTGAAGTTGTTGGGGAGTTTTAGATACTGACGAGTTTTCCAGTAGTACAAAATGTAAATTTGTTGGGGGTACAACAGTCCATTTTTGTACGTTCGACCAATAGTTGACACGGATACTGTTGTAACACTGTAAAAGTGTTTGGTTTAGTTTAATACATATATATAGTACATGAGTCACAGACAGGGATTTGAGAAAGGCGCCAGGTTGTCGGCATTAACAGCATTAACAGACAGAACGGCAGTCAGCAGAGCGGAGAAGACGTCCCTAGCAGGGAGGCTGTCGGCCGGCAGGGCGGGAGTCTCTGTCAACTACAGACCCCCTCCCCCCCTCTCTACCCAGCTATAGGCACACACTTGGTGAGTTGAGCATTAAGGTGACTTGGTCGTGTTTTACAAGTGTTGTGTGATGATCAGGGGCAGTCAATTGTAGTGTTCTCAGATTCTTGGAGGATGACTCACTTTGAATATTAATCTTTAACATTTTAATTGGATTGCTTAAGTTATGATATTTATCATGAAAAATATAATTGTTGAATTTATTATTTAAATGGTCTTTCACTGTGTCCCTAGAGTTGAGTTGAGGTGAGAAAGCCTCGGGGATTATTGGTTCCCTGATTTTAATGAGTACATGATAAAGATGGGACATAATAATAATGACCTTGATAACATCTTTGGTGAATATTGTGATACAGACAAGTTCCATTCCTTGTCTTGTATGTAATGATCATGAATGGATGGTGGCAGCATTTCGTCTTCTACTATCTACTTTCTACTTCTACTATCTACTCTTCTACTTCTACCTATCTACACCTCTCCCTTCACCCCTCTCTGAACTCTCACTTTCAACTAATGACCCTCCTCGCTCCTCCCACCTCTCTCACCCCAAACCCTCACTAATTACTTCACTTTTCATTTCTTTCTTTTCGTTTTCTCTTATACGTTTGTGGCAGTGATTATGTATTCTAGAGTTCTCTCTGGAGTTTCGGGTAACTGATCAAGTGACGGCGCCTTGTAGTCTTAGCACCTAGGTAGTCGAATACCTAGGTTACAAGGTGTTGAACGAGAGAGGTTGCCTTAGCAACTCTGGGAGTGCTCTAGAATAGTTAGCTAACTGGGGACGGGATAACGGACTAGAGAGAGCTGTTTCCCCCGGCCTCGTTAGTTAACTGGGGGGTGGAATAATGGACAAGATAGAGCTATTTCCCCCACCCCCCGTTACACTGTCACTTGTGGTAGAGGAGCTAGTTGCACAACCTCCACCTCCCGCTCCTGACACACGTGGATTAATTACACTGTCCTTTCACACTTCCCACTTCAACCACCTGCTTGAGAGTCGGGGAACAGGAGCCAGATTCACGAAGCAGTTACGCAAGTACTTACGAACGTGTACGTCTTTCCTCAATCTTTGTCGGCTTTGGTAACATTTATTAAACACTTTGCAAGCATGAAAACTTCCCAACCAACTGTTGTTATTGTTATAAACAGCTTCCTGGTGCTTTAGAGCTCGTTAACTGTTTAATAATTGTAAACAAATCTGCCAAAGATTGAGGAAAGGTGTACAGGTTCGTAAGTGCTTGCGTAATGACTTTGTGAATCTGGCCCCTCAGAGCCCTTGACTATCGTAACGTAAGGTTCACTGTCTCTTTCGCAGCCTTTGTCTTCAGGTCGAATCTGGATCGATATCTCCTAAATGTTCTCTTTTGCTTTTTTAAACTGGTAGGGGAAACATTTTCCTAATTGGAACAAGTTTATGTTACTTTCCGCTGTTTCTCTGATTACGTGATCAAAGTTCTTATACAGTTTTAAGTTCATACTGAAGGATTGTTCACGAAGTCAGAGGTTTCTAAAGGCAACAAGGTTCTGGGGGCGGTTAACGTGCCCTGGTGTGTGTGAGGACAGCTGTTATCTAGACATTCTCTCAGACCTCCTGCTACTCGTCAGGAAATGTTGACTTCTTGACAATTTGAGTATCGGTTGTGTGGACACGTAGAGTCGTGCAGGGACACAATATTTGAACATTACACACGTGATGCTATATAATCCCCATCACACAGGATGGTTAGTCATACAGGGATACTAAACACATGGCCCTGTATGACTAACCATCCTGCGAGATGGGGACTTTTATTACCACTGCTACCTTATTCAATCTTGTGTTGATGATATCCTCAAAATGCTTCCGGAGTCTGCCAGTGCAGACTGCCTATCACATGCCTCTGTATGACTAACCATCCTGTGTGATGGGGATTTTATAGCATCACCTAGTTAGCTTTTTTGACACACTGTACTCCACTTCATATAGTCTAGGGTAGCTGCACTAATGCAGATGTACCTCATGTATTAATAAAAAAAAGAACATTACACATCAAAGATGTAAAACATTTATATAAAGAAGAATACATAATACATACAGATGATACATATACAGTATACAGAGTAGGTAAAGTAGTTGAAGCTGTGTATGGAGTTGAAGCAATTCCAATAACCAGACTTAACAAACTATCACTTACCATGATAGTGAACACGTGTGGAGGGGCCAGGAAGCATGACACAAGGTACCAACCTGGAAGAGAAACTTTGGTGGAGTCCTTCACATAGAAGCGATACGGCGGAGACGTCTCCTTGAAGCTGTCTCCGGAGGCGCACATCAACTGTCACCTGCGTACTCAAGTTTGCCCAACATAAGGACTGCCTTGGGAAACCTGAAGCAGTCATCAAGAACTCTGTATATCGCGTATGAGACCAGTTCTGGTATATACGGCGTCATATTGGAGCTTATCTCTTGCCAAACAAAAATGAAAGCTGAACTGAAATGACGTATGCCATCAAAATGGTTCCAGAGTTAAGAAGCATGAGTTACAAGGAAACGCTGATAGAACGAAACCTCACTTCACTGGAAGAGACTAGAAACATAAGAGGCATGATTACAACATGCAAAATATCTGGCATTGATAGGGTAGACAAGGACAGCTTCTTTGACAAGGAAGAGACACGAAGAAGATACCGCAGAGGGAACGAGTCTTAAGTATATTTAAAATACCTTTCTTGTTAGAGCGGTCGAGAAGTGTTATAAACTAGGGACGGAGTAGAGACTATAGACATGGATCCATGTCTATAGTCCATGTGGGTGTTATGTCCATGTGACATAACACATGTGACATGTGATCCATGTGGGTGTTATGTCCATGTGACATAACACCCAAATGGTTCGGAAACTTGTGCATCTTGGTGAGTAATGTTGAGCACTCATCACACACACACACACACACACACACACACACACACACACACACACACACACACACACACACACACACACACATACACACTGACACACACACACACACACACACACACACACACACACACACACACACACACACACACACACACACACACACACACACACACACACACTGACACACACACACACACACACACACACACACACACACACACACACACACACACACACACACACAGCATGTGAGTGAGGAAACACGTGTAAGGTGGAGGGGGACGTGCGGCCGTGTGGGCGACATCTGGCCTCAAGGATGAAGCACACGTTGAGAACTGTTGAAATTAATTCGAGAGTAAAAAGGAAGGTTATTTAGTTCACATGCGAGAAACGAAAGTATGTAAAAATAGGGAATACTTAAGAGCACAGTAACAGGCAGAGTTCAGAACACATCAGTGTCGGACATGATTTACTGCTGTTTATAAATATTCAGAAGCTGAAGACAGACAGACTGCCAACTCCAGCGGTGAAGGGGACAAAGCACACAGCCTCACTATGGCTCTCACACGCTGCCTTTAGGCAAGACAAAACAAACCTGGAGTAAATGAGACAACCTCAGATATCATACAACTAAAGAGAGCTGCGATTTTTGCCGAAGATCAAAAAATGAAAATGTGAGATTTTGATGGAGACAGAAATATTACGATAATGATATATATAAAAATGGTAAACAACAGGTAAGACTATCACCGAGTCACATTAGAGGTTGATGACCAAGCAGGCAGACTGAACAAGAGGAGGAAGGGGTGAGGGGAAAGGAAAGGGGAGGGAAGGGGTGAGGGGAAGCGTGGGAGGCTGCAAAGGGCAGGTCTGTATGTGAAATACCAAATTAAAAAAGTCAGATGTTCAAGCTAGAGTCAAACCAACTTAAAAACATATAATAAAATATTCCCTTGTTTGAGAACTTAACCCGAATGACAGTGGCAGTAGTGGATTGAGCAAAAACCACTAGACAGTGATTGTAAGCCCGGGCAAAATCTGTCCTTGTAAGCTGAAGAAGACGAGCAAACCTCTTATGATAACCTACAGTGCCTCACGAAGCGGGAGAGGTACCAGGTAGACATCTAGTGCCATACCCATATCTGAGTAGAACAGGAAGAGGAAACCACGATTTACAAGTTGCTGGAGAGGATTGTATAAAGGCAAGTGAGTACCGAAAGAGAGAGTGCTTATTAAATTTATTTATATGGCAGCATGGATTCATCAAGGAAAGTCTTTTCTGACACACCTGTTTCAGTTATATAATACAATTACAATGATCAAACGAGAAAGATAGATTGACTGCTCCTTCCTGGACTGCAAGAAAACCTTTGACATTGTACTTCATCAGAGACTTCAGCATCGCACAAGAAAGTTATGTTCAAAATTGAGAAGCAGTCTGGAATAATGAGTAGAATGTTGAAAGAGATGAGGGCGAACCTCCGCAACAAGAGGTAAACAGCAATGTTGAGAGGTTATACATGTGAATGGATTGAGGTTCTGCGAAGGATCAGAATTTGTATTAAATCTATTCTCGGTATATCTTAATGATATACAGCATCCTGTATGACGATGTTTGCAAACAATACAAAGCTGATGAAATTGAACCAGATCAGAGGAGGATCATACAATGCCCCAGGGGAGGAGGGGTGTCACATACAATGCCCCAGGGGAGGGGGGGGGGTGTCATCTTGACAAACTGTAGTTGTCCAGAAAATGGCTAGGAGTGGATGTAACTGCAGAGACACACATAAACACAACATCATAAACAGTGCATGCAACACATATGGATTACTTTCAAGAACCTGGCCAAGGAATTCTTTTAATAATATTCACGGCGTAAGTTAGAGCGCACCTGTAAAGCACAGACACAAAGTTTAAAACATAGACTACATTTGCCACAGTGGCACCCGCATGAATAGCTAGTAAATTGGAAAAGATAAGAGATGATATGATACCGACGTATAAGATACTGAGGGAAATTGAGAAAGTGGATAGAGTTTTCCAGTTGAGTGACAACTGAATAAGGGGCCTCATTTGGAAGTAAGAAGCAAGCGGACTAGAGAAATGCAAGGAGATACTAGTATTCTGTAAGAGTGGTAAACAAGTGGAATGAACATGAACCAGAGGTGGTGGAAGCAACACCCAGAGGTGGTGGAAGCAACAGCCAAAGGTGGTGGAAGCAACACCCAGAGGTGGTGGAAGCAACAGCCAGAGGTGGTGGAAGCAACACCCAGAGGTGGTGGAAGCAACACCCAGAGGTGGTGGAAGCAACAGCCAGAGGTGGTGGAAGCAACACCCAGAGGTGGTGGAAGCAACACCCAGAGGTGGTGGAAGCAACAGCCAGAGGTGGTGGAAGCAACACCCAGAGGTGGTGGAAGCAACAGCCAGAGGTGGTGGAAGCAACGCCCAGAGGTGGTGGAAGCAACGCCCAGAGGTGGTGGAAGCAACACCCAGAGGTGGTGGAAGCAACAGCCAGAGGTGGTGGAAGCAACACCCAGAGGTGGTGGAAGCAACAGCCAGAGGTGGTGGAAGCAACACCCAGAGGTGGTGGAAGCAACAGCCAGAGGTGGTGGAAGCAACACCCAGAGGTGGTGGAAGCAACAGCCAGAGGTGGTGGAAGCAACAGCCAGAGGTGGTGGAAGCAACAGCCAGAGGTGGTGGAAGCAACAGCCAGAGGTGGTGGAAGCAACAGCCAGAGGTGGTGGAAGCAACACCCAGAGGTGGTGGAAGCAACAGCCAGAGGTGGTGGAAGCAACAGCCAGAGGTGGTGGAAGCAACGCCCAGAGGTGGTGGAAGCAACGCCCAGAGGTGGTGGAAGCAACGCCCAGAGGTGGTGGAAGCAACGCCCAGAGGTGGTGGAAGCAACAACCAGAGGTGGTGGAAGCAACAACCAGAGGTGGTGGAAGCAACAACCAGAGGTGGTGGAAGCAACACCCAGAGGTGGTGGAAGCAACACCCAGAGGTGGTGGAAGCAACGCCCAGAGGTGGTGGAAGCAACGCCCAGAGGTGGTGGAAGCAACGCCCAGAGGTGGTGGAAGCAACGCCCAGAGGTGGTGGAAGCAACGCCCAGAGGTGGTGGAAGCAACGCCCAGAGGTGGTGGAAGCAACGCCCAGAGGTGGTGGAAGCAACAACCAGAGGTGGTGGAAGCAACAACCAGAGGTGGTGGAAGCAACAACCAGAGGTGGTGGAAGCAACAACCAGAGGTGGTGGAAGCAACAACCAGAGGTGGTGGAAGCAACACCCAGAGGTGGTGGAAGCAACACCCAGAGGTGGTGGAAGCAACACTCATTCACAGCTTCAAGAGTATGACAGCGTAACAGATAACTGGAAAGTTGAATTGTATAAATACACCATGAACAGTTGCTATGAGGCGGGGCTCAAGAGCTGGATCAGTACAATGACGGCCTCACTTGGCACCTTTACTGTCCTCACACTCCTCCCTCACACTATAGTCACACTAGTTATCATTCTTTCCTGATCATTGTCTTTCCGTAACCACGACTAAGTGAAGACAACTAAGACAAGCACACACTCACACACACACTTGCAGAAGGAGTAGAGAGAGAGAGCAGCGTGGTTGCTGGCCTCTCTCCTGGTACACAATTAATTATGTAAACACCTCGGAGGCAAGTCTTGCCAAGACGAGTCAGGTCGACACCATCCATCAACCACCACCACCTCCGCGATGGTCACCACCACTATCTCGAGCACCACCATCGCCAGTAACCACAACGATAACCACTGCTGTCACGACGATGGCAGCTATTACGCCCACGACGACAACCATCACTACTGACCTCTACCACCATCACTACTGCCTCTACCACCATCACTACTGCCTCTACCACCATCACTTCTGCCTCTACCACCATCACTACTGCCTCTACCACCATCACTACTGCCACTACCACCATCACTACTGCCTCTACCACCATCACTACTGACCTCTACCACCATCACTTCTGCCTCTACCACCATCACTACTGACCTCTACCACCATCACTTCTGCCTCTACCACCATCACTTCTGCCTCTACCACCATCACTACTGACATCTACCACCATCACTACTGCCTCTACCACCATCACTTCTGCCTCTACCACCATCACTACTGCCTCTACCACCATCACTACTGCCTCTACCACCATCACTACTGACCTCTACCACCATCACTACTGCCTCTACCACCATCACTACTGCCTCTACCACCATCACTACTGCCTCTACCACCATCACGACTGCCTCTACCACCATCACTACTGATCTCTACCACCATCACTACTGACATCTACCACCATCACTACTGCCTCTACCACCATCACTACTGCCTCTACCACCATCACTTCTGCCTCTACCACCATCACTACTGACCTCTGCCACCATCACGACTGCCTCTACCACCATCACTACTGATCTCTACCACCTTCACTACTGACCTCTCCCACCATCAATACTGCCTCTACCACCATCACTACTGCCTCTACCACCATCACGACTGCCTCTCCCACCATCAATACTGACCTCTACCACCATCAATACTGACCTCTACCACCATCAATACTGACCTCTACCACCATCAATACTGCCTCTACCACCATCAATACTGACCTTTACCACCATCACTACTGACCTTTACCACCATCACTACTGACCTCTCCCACCATCACTACTGACCTCTACCACCATCACTACTGTCTCTACCACCATCACTACTGTCTCTACCACCATCACTACTGACCTCTACCACCATCACTACTGACCTCTACCACCATCACTACTGCCTCTCCCATCATCACTACAGCCTCTACCACCATCACGACTGCCTCCACCACCATCACGACTGCCTCCACCACCATCACGACTGCCTCCACCACCATCACGACTGCCTCCACCACCATCACTACTGCCTCCACCATCATCACGACTGCCTCCACCACCATCACTACTGCCTCTACCATCATCACTACTGCCTCTACCACCATCACGATAAATACTACAGTTACCACCACCAACTCTGTTACCAGCAGGGAATAGACAAGATGGACGAGACTGCCTCTTTCAACTGAGAGAAAGTAGGATGAGAGGGTGTCTTAAGTGGAAACTGGAAGCTCAAGTGACTCGTGGAACTGTAAGGAAATATTCATACCCTACACGGGTGACCAACTAGAGGAATGCACTGAAAGAAGAAGATGTAGAAGCCACCTCCATCTACATCTTTAAAGCTAGAGTAGACAAAGAATTTGAGCGCCAGGTGAGCTAAATTATAACGCAACAGGTACAAGGTTAGTAGGCGGGGCTAAAAGGGCTAGACCTAATATCGACCTATTCACTATTAGGTAAACACTGTTAGGAAAACACCACTATCACCACCATCAACACCACTATCACCAGCAACTCCACTACCACCATCAACACCACTATCACCAGCAACTCCACTACCACCATCAACACCACTATCACCAGCAACTCCACTACCACCATCAACACCACTATCACCACCATCATCAACACACCCACCCACACCATCATCACCACCATCAACAGCAGCAACACCATCAGTATCATTGTGTTCCCCCAGTAAGCGGGTACCCTCGATGGTGTATTAGTCACAACATGTATGATTTACATCAACAGGTAGTTCAAACTTACACAGTTTACAACATTTATGTAAATAAGATTTTCGACCCTTGGCAAAAAATTTAGGTAATATGTCTTTTGGAATTAAATATTTGGACATCTCTTGAACATTGGTGATAGAGTTGGCTTCAAAATTTTCGTATTTTTCCATATTCAGTTATACGGATACTTATTGCCGAGCCTAAGCCTAGCAGTAATAAAGTCTTACTCTGCTGATGGTATTAGAAGAGGCATGGTATGTGGCTTATTGTGCATGGTGGTGTGATGATAGATGGAGTAACAAGTCTGAACGTCAGTGTCTCGGGTTTATAAAGATAGTCTCTAGTTCCTGGTAAGTTACTGTTTTCAGGAGCCTTGGTAGGTAATCCAAGGATATAATTAACTATTTTATTTTAGCAAATTTATGAGGTCAATCATGCATTCAGCAACCAAGTTCAGATGGAATCTATAGGTACTAAACCATGGTGCTATCGTAATACTGTTACATTGTCCCTGGCACAGATTTAGCAAGCATGTTAGAATTAAGTCGTGAAGAGTTAAGCATTATTAGGGTTGAACTTGTCACAATGTGTCAGCTTTGGATCAATGTTCACCTATGAGTAGAATAAATAGTATTCAGTGAGCTCATATCTTTAACATTTCTTGATGAAAAGAGCTTGGAATCCCTCATTCCTCAACGTGTGCTGATTGTTGCAAATGTCAGTCGGCGACTTTCCAAAAATGTGAAAGCTTTCTTGTGTTGCAGTCTTAGCTGTGACATGTCCACAGATAATTATCAGATAAACGTTTTAGCTCGATCATTCTCTGTTCGGGATTCAATGGCAATTGCACTTCTAGAAAGCTGGAATGCACACTTAATCCGGACATTAAATGATACATTTCACGAGAAGCACAAAAGTTTTGGATCCTTTATTAAATTCTCTGAATTGATTTACAGCGGCTAAGTTGAACCGCTAATTGAAGCAATCCCATGTGAACAGTTTTGCTTTTAGAACCTTTACCACGAACATTGCACTCAAGCACAGATTTAAAGCTGGTCACCCATCAGTTGACATGTAGCCAAATTACATAAGAACGTAATGTTAAGGAAAGTTATATAGAATCCACATTAAACTGTATATGTAAAAATGTTGATATAAATCAAAGATTCTTTGTATTAAGACAATAACTTCTATTTAGAAGGTAGTTTAGGGACAATTGTTAGTTCTCCAACATTGTTCTGTGGCACCGTGCCACTGGCCGGAGCAATATATTACCCGCGTTTTTCAGTGATTCCCAACCTAGTTTTGTTTGGAGGAACCCTTGAAGTATGTCGTACGATCTCGGGGAACCTCTTATCTGGCTGACACATTAGCTTTGACAAGGTGTAGCACCATAGATGGTTTTATCCTGAGGGGTACCGCCTCAGGAAGTGTGTGAGTCTGTGAGTCTGGTATCTCAGTAGCGTCCCGTGTTATTAGTAGCTGTGACAACCACAACATACCACCAACCCTTCCTAAAACAATAACAAGAAAATCATGGCCGCCACCACCACTAAAAGCACCAGCAACAAACTCACCATCAGCAAGATAACAACAACAGGAGGTGGAGGCGGCACTATAGCTTGTGTATACCTGGCCGGCAGGTCCCATGAGAGCGTTCACATCACAATTGTTGGTGCGTGTGTCCTGAGGCTGAGAATGTCTCCATTGTTGAGAACTGAAGAATGGTAACAAAAGAACAGTCAGCCGCCACCAGTCTCCTGCCTCGTTTACCTTTTATTTCACAAGCTGCCCTTTCTTTCTTTTTTTTACCTTTACTAAATGTAGTTTTTAATTACAAATTAGTTTTTTATTTTAACTTGTGCCGTGGGTTGTTTTAATTTGTATGCATATTTTATATCAATTTTTTCTATACATAATAAATCGGGATTGTTTGGTGAATGTTTGTTGGGCAGGAAAGACTGGGCATCATTGTTTCTCTTAGGAACAGTAAAAAAGAAACATGTATAAAGATTGGGCAGCTTCGTACACAATTCAAGGAGCTCAATTGTGGAATTTATGCAAAATATTGAGGGACATTGATTCTTGAAGCCCAATGTTTAGCTAATTTGTAAAAGTTGAGGAATCCTGAGGACACCTGAGAAGGTCGGCGAATTATGGGAATTGTTACTAATAAATGCTTCCAAATGGTAAATATACGAGAATGATAATTTGGTTTGAGTGATGGACATTGAAATATACGAGCGTTGGACATGTAGGGATTTTCTGAACTAATGAAAACTCGGCGTCGATGTGTAAGAAAGGTTGAGTAGGTCGGTAAGCTTTGGTATGGCAACAGGGTACACAATGGAGGCTTGACACAGCACAGCGCTGAGAACGGGAAGCTTACACCTGTCCCCCACCTCACCTCGCCAGTCTTATGTATAATTACTGTCACTGTGACCACACACACACACCACAGTTACAGCCCCGGACCTGTGCCAGGTAAGTCCACTACGGGCTCAACACAGCCCGGGCTGCTTGGAACTTTGGTTCCCAGTAGCTGAATCTAAAACAACAACAATATTCGACCACACGATCTAATCCCCACATTACTGAATTTAAAACAACAACTATACGATTGTTTGGTGTAGATCAAGCCACCCAAGAGGCCCGGGCACGGGCAGGAAATTACCACGGGTAAGTGGTAGATTTTTTATGGAGTGAATGTGATCTTTGGTCGTGAAAGGATATACTGCGTGCTGAGCTCGCATTTAGATCGTCAGTCCTTACTATGTGGCTGCTATCGCGGGGGAGGATTCTGCTTGACAGTATTGATGAGGGTGTCCAGCTGCTGGACACCTTTTTTGACCAGAAGAGTGGCAGTGTTGATGACTTCAGGGTGATTACTGCAAGATTCAGGGACTCTTAAAGCTCTTCTAAGGTCATTAATTGCTTCATATTCCAGGAGATAGTGAAGTAATGGCTTGTCTGTAATTGTTTGGCAGAAGATGCATTCCCAATCTCTGGGTTCACTAATTTCCCAGTTGCATCTGTAACCTAGACGAGGTATATAACCGAATTACTATTTCCCTGTGGATTCCTTTTGGAATATTTAAGCTGCCTTAACTTGGTGGCCTGAAGATAACATATTGCAGAATGCGACCACACGCCTCTTCTTCTCTATAGTTCCCTCCACATTACCACACTCATCCTACCACCCCTTTCCCTGCCCCCTCTTCCCCTAGTTCCTCTACCTAACCCAACCCTTATACCACTCATCAGAAGAAAATGTATATATGCTGGTTAGCATTGTAAATGTGTGGCCATGTCTGTGGTAGAAAAAATAAAACACTCATCTTCCTCCCCCTACCTCTCCTCCCCGTCCCTTCACTTCTCCTCCACCAAATATTACTTAAACAAAGCGAGAAAACAAAGTCCTGGACAACCGCCCAAGCCGTCATATGAATATAGGACAAATATTGCAACTCAGTATTAACAAACAGGGAATAACTGAAATATATGACAAAATGAAGAAACCCAAACACCGCCTTAGGCAGAGCCAGAAGACCGCGGACCCTTGGCACGAACACACACCTGTGGCCCAGGTCATGACTCCTCAACCATTTACCTATTGGTAAATGATTGAGGAGTCATATTTTACCTATTGGAGATATTACTCCATTACAATGGAGTAATATCTCCATTGCTCAAACAATTATGTATTAGCGATAAGACCTACCATTAATGTATAATGACTTACTGTAAATATATAGCTCTTGAAATAGAACATTCTCTGTAACTAGCTGACATTGTAACTATAAGGTGTGAAGGATAGATGAAATTGTTTATGTAATAGTCTAAGATGAGGTCTGATAAAGACCTTTTATGCCCTCTGTAATGCTTTTTGCGCTACCGCTCACAGGATGGGTATGGGGTGCACAATAAACTAGCCGCCTCCGGCGACAACAAACAAAACAACCATTTACGTCTTCTCTTAAGAAACCTGTACATCTTTCCTCAATAATGTCAGCTTAATCTGGATTTATTAAAGAGTTCTTGAGCTCAGAAGCACTATGAGGATGTTTATAACAATAATAACTAGACTTGCAAAGATTCGGAGCTCGTAAAGTGTTTAATAAATACAAACTAAGCCGTCATCATTGAGGAAAGATGTACTGGTTACGAAAGTGTTCTTGTAAATGTTGGATGAATCCCGACCCAGGTCCGTGCGCTTCTTCATTATTAACACTATCATTATAATATACCTTAAAGATAACAAACATGTACACATTACAGGCAGTACAAAACATGGCACTAAGCTGAGCTGCAGAACTCAGTCCACAATAAGACCAGACGATCGAGGAGCTTCAGGAAGCCCTTAGCATAGAAGCACCCAACATCAAGCTACAACAGCAAGCCCCGCTAGATAATTACTTAAGTGTAGTTACAGGATGAGAGCCACGCTTGTGGTGTCCGGTCTTCCCAGTACTCTGCCGTAGAACGCTTTGAAACTCCTGACGGTTTTAGCTTCCACCACCACCTCACTTAGCTTTTTCCAACCGTCTACCACTCTTCAAAACACAAATTTCTAATATTTTTTTCGGCACCTCTGTTTTTTAAGCTTGAATCCGAGTCCTCTTGTTCGTGAAGTTGCTGGTTTCAGGAATTTCTCTTTGTCAATTTTGTCTATTCCTGTTAGTATTTTTTAAATGGTGATCATATCACCTCTCTTCTATCTTTTAGTTTTGGCATGTTTAACGCCTCTTGTCTCTCCTCGTAATTCTTGTTTTTCAATTCTAGAAGCCATTTTGTAACCTGCTGTTACATTTTTTCAGTTTATTTATGTGCTTCTTGAGATTTGGGCACCATACAACTGCTACATATTCCAATTTTGGTCTCCCTAAAGTCATGAACAGTTTCTTTAGTATTTCACCATCTATATATGTTACGGGTGTGGAGTTCCCGGGACGATCAAAATGTTACGTCCAGCAAAAAAAAAAAAAAAAAAAAAAAAAAAAACTGAAAACTCCCATAGAATATACAAAAAACACTACCCAAAACTCTGACCATACGAAACAGGATCAGCAAAACATGTACACAATTGTCCGAGAGTGCATATATGAAAGCTCCAGAGTATTCAGCTATGCATATCCACATACATAGGGAGGGAGACCCTTACAAACACTGACCAACCACCCCGCAGAGAGCCAGCTTAGCTTAGCCACCAAACACACACACACACACACACACACACACACACACACACACACGTGTTATCAGCAAAGCGGACAGCCCCTCTAATGACGTAACTCACATTATATTCCATATATCTCTAACTTTTCTCTCGTCTTTACTCCCGTTAACTGTGACTTTTCTAGTAATCACACATTTGTGCCTTACTTAAAGTATTTAAGTAAGTGTTATTGTGCAACCCGTCCCCACACTAGGCTGGTTCAAGCAGCGGCCGTCCTCCCCAGACGCATTCATCAATTTTAACATACTGTGCATTAAAAATTGGTTTGTTCTCATATATAAATTAATATTATTATACATAAAAATTCTATGCATAGTTAGACATATGTTAGGTTAGGTGTTTAGGTTCTGTCGGCGATTATTAGTATTTGAAGTAAGGTGGGTGAAGCATTTATAGAATTATGGTTGGAACAGAGGACGTGAGGACGGGCTGTATTGTTGGGTAGCACCGAGTAGGTGGTGTGTGTGTGTGTGTGTGTGTGTGTGTGTGTGTGTGTGTGTGTGTGAAGAACATGGGCGGCTAGAGTAGTCTGCCTTCAGGAACACCGATTCATATTGGTAGCATATGTGAGGCAGCACATTTGATTGTAATACATTTGTATGTTTTGCTGAGGCGAGCCTCGATAAGGTTGAAGTGGAACTTCCTGACTTCACAGTTTTGATGATTCAGGAGGTCAACCCGTCCTCTCCACTAATACGTCTTTATGGTAACCTACGTAATAAATACAACGTGCTGTGAAAGGTAGCGGCTCACAAAACGCCATGTTTTCTCTGCATCAGTTGTTTAGGTTAGGTGGGTGGCTGGGGTCATGTTATGTATTTATTGTGCACCTCATACCCATCCTGTTGGCAGTAGTGGAAAAGGTTAGAGGCACATAAAGGGCTTAATGACAGGATGAACAACCCAGCGGGTTTTCTTCCTATTGGGGAGTGCTGTACATGCTGCTATGGCAGTATGACCATTCATAGGAAGAGTGGCGCTGCCCAATAAACTCGCCCCTCGAGGCAAAATTTAAATTTAAATGATTGAATTCCACAATTCATTTAGCTAAGCAAGTTACAGTCTTGATAAGCTAGTTACAAAATTTAATGTATGGTATATCAACTATTAATGGGTTCGAAACCCACCACAAGTATAGTCTCCAAGCTAAGCAACTGACATATGTGGAAAGCTAGTGTCATAATTAATATGTTTATCCTGCACACCGCCCCCCCCCATCCAGTGGGCAGCGGGGGATAGGGTACAGTTACCCACACTTACCACTTACAGTCAGTAAACTGGGAATATTCGGCTAACATTTCTGGTAGTAGGTAATTTTGAATGAAATATTTACACATTTCGTGAACACTTGTTTTAGAGCTGTTTCTAAATTCCCTCATTTTTTCGCACTCCATCACAGTGACGGAGGGAGTGTGAATAATTTTGTTGATACAGTTTACATTTGGTCAGGTCTATATCGGCATATAATGCAAATACAGAGATACATATAGTCGAGTCTAAGCCGAGCAGTAGTAACATCTAGGAGTCTGCTGATATTATTGGATGATCCACAGATATTGATCTTCTTGCATGATATTGTGATGATAGATGGAATTACTAGTGTAGATTTCACGTTGCCTCAGATCTACAAGACTTCGTTAAAGTTCTTGAAGTATTATTGCTCTCAGACTGCTTGTAGGCAATACTGCCGCTGCTGTTTCCGGTGAACTCTACAGCTTCCGCTGTGACAGCTTTCTCTCTTGTTATTACCCAACACACATTAATCTTACACACAGCACCAAATAGAGAAAATGATAATATCATGTTTGGGGCTTTGACCTATAAGAGAGGAGCCGTTGACGGGAGGCTTCTCCTGTGGGAGCAGCATAAACACGGGCGTCCACTTGTAGTGTTGATGTGACGCCACTCCACCGTGCATGGGTAAAGGTCACTGTGGCCTTGGGTCACACTCCAGCATTCTTCTCACAGGTCATAGATAAAGGTCACTGTGGGCTTGGGTCACACTTACTATTATTAAAATCTTTATTGACAAAAATTAATTACAATTTTGCCTAATCTGAGGAATTCAATTAGGTCTTATTAGAGTGAGGATAATGCTGGTATTCATCGTCACACAGGACAGAGGGTCATACATAAGACAATAGGTCTAAACCGTAGGCTGAAGCACATATATATATCATGGTTACAATCAACCACATTAGACACATTTGTACATTTTTCAATGTACAAATATGTAAATACAACTTTCTATTGTGCACTGCCACACAAGGGCAGGGAAGGGTTCATAAGAGATGCAGCTTAAAAATAATATCACTAAAACTGTTCTTCATTCTTTAAAATGGATAAATTGTTAGTATGTCGTCCAGTACACCAGATTCACTGAAATAGTTACACAGTTGGTGGTACAATAGACCAGGTGGTCTAAAATATTTTACGGACACTGTAGCAGTCTTCTCATTGAAGCTTTTACGCCTCTGTGCATAGCATTCACCAAATAATTTCAACAATAATGCACTATAATTCTAACATGTAATAATAATTTAATTTTCGGGTAATAGGTAAGATTGTGACTGTGTGTGTGTGTACCTGGATTGCGGGTAATGTACCAGTACACCTCCCATCATGTGAGACACGAGGTCTCATCCCAGTCCACCAGAGTAAATAGTCTTTTTGACACCACTGACACCATTTATAACTATCTGTCGTCTCACTGTCCTGTGTGACACCTCGTACCTTGGACCATGTTATTCTCACAGTTGGCTGCCACCACCACCCTACATAACCAGACCCCGGGGTCGCTGCCACCACCACCCTACATAACCAGACCCCGGGGTCGCTGCCACCACCACCCTACATAACCAGACCCCGGGGTCGCTGCCACCACCACCCTACATAACCAGACCCCGGGGTCGCTGCCACCACCACCCTACATAACCAGACCCCGGGGTCGCTGCCACCACCACCCTACATAACCAGACCCCGGGGTCGCTGCCACCACCACCCTACATAACCAGACCCCGGGGTCGCTGCCACCACCACCCTACATAACCAGACCCCGGGGTCGCTGCCACCACCACCCTACATAACCAGACCCCGGGGTCGCTGCCACCACCACCCTACATAACCAGACCCCGGGGTCGCTGCCACCACCACCCTACATAACCAGACCCCGGGGTCGCTGCCACCACCACCCTACATAACCAGACCCCGGGGTCGCTGCCACCACCACCCTACATAACCAGACCCCGGGGTCGCTGCCACCACCACCCTACATAACCAGACCCCGGGGTCGCTGCCACCACCACCCTACATAACCAGACCCCGGGGTCGCTGCCACCACCACCCTACATAACCAGACCCCGGGGTCGCTGCCACCACCACCCTACATAACCAGACCCCGGGGTCGCTGCCACCACCACCCTACATAACCAGACCCCGGGGTCGCTGCCACCACCACCCTACATAACCAGACCCCGGGGTCGCTGCCACCACCACCCTACATAACCAGACCCCGGGGTCGCTGCCACCACCACCCTACATAACCAGACCCCGGGGTCGCTGCCACCACCACCCTACATAACCAGACCCCGGGGTCGCTGCCACCACCACCCTACATAACCAGACCCCGGGGTCGCTGCCACCACCACCCTACATAACCAGACCCCGGGGTCGCTGCCACCACCACCCTACATAACCAGACCCCGGGGTCGCTGCCACCACCACCCTACATAACCAGACCCCGGGGTCGCTGCCACCACCACCCTACATAACCAGACCCCGGGGTCGCTGCCACCACCACCCTACATAACCAGACCCCGGGGTCGCTGCCACCACCACCCTACATAACCAGACCCCGGGGTCGCTGCCACCACCACCCTACATAACCAGACCCCGGGGTCGCTGCCACCACCACCCTACATAACCAGACCCCGGGGTCGCTGCCACCACCACCCTACATAACCAGACCCCGGGGTCGCTGCCACCACCACCCTACATAACCAGACCCCGGGGTCGCTGCCACCACCACCCTACATAACCAGACCCCGGGGAATACATACACGCACACTTGTGGAATTAGTTTATAGTATTATCCACTTAGCCGGCAGGTGTCCTGAGTTGAGTTCCTGAACCAATTATGTGCCTCTGTAACCCTGTACACCACCGCCCACGGGATGGGTATGGGGTGCATAATAAACAAAGAAATTGCAGGTGTCGTGGCGTCCATGTTGGACAACACCTGCCCAGTGTGTGGCCTCGCTGCTTACCTCCACCTGCACGACAGTCACACCCATACTGTTAGTCGCTCCACACTCATGCTCAAGTTGACCTCTTCAATATTCTTGCATCAGTAGTATAAGAATCTGGGAGGATGAGTTAACAAATAAACCAGGCGATGGGACAGGGGAACGGTAATCTCATTGGCTAGCATACACTAGTATGAAAAACAGGGTTGTCATTAATATTTTAAGTACAGCATGGTTCAATCATGAATTTATTCATCAAATTAAGACATCTTATCTATACACCCCTACTAAGGCAATGATTTAAGTTTGTCAGTGGATTTGAAACCGAAAACAGCCTACTACATAGCCGATATAACTATATCCAGTGTTCAAGAGAAAACTCAGTAAACACCTCCAAAGAATTTTTGATCAACCAGGCTGTGATTCATACGTCACGCTGCAAGCAGCTGAACCTAACAGCCTGGTTGACCAGCCATCAGCTAGGAGGCCTGGTCCGAGACCGGCCGCGGGTAAGATCATGGGAACCACCTCAAGGTAACCACTGCTTATGTCGTCTCCAGCTTTCAACTGCAGGCCGAACCGTCGTATAAGTAGACTCTAGGCTAAAGAAACCCTTCGTCGTTCAGGCCACTGTTTTATGTATATGGAGTGTTGCAAGCCTAATTAAGAACTTATTTCTGAAATATATTGTTGAATTATAATCTTGGGAACACTACAGTGACCGAATACTTATTTCTACATCAACTTCTGGTACTAGTACTCACCTGCACGGTGCAGTGTACTGATTTTTTACAGTGCAGTGTACTGTTGTAGTACACTGTAGTGCTCGGTTAACTGTGACCAGGTACAGAGGTATCGTTGACTGTGTCGCCCTCAGCATGGTAGGCAACGTGCTCAGTCACTGTTGTGCTGGTGACCAGTGTCTCTCACCAGGGGGTGGGGGGGGGGGAAGGGGGTGGAACTCCCCCCCCCCCTCTTTACTTATTGCTCCTGCAAGTACAAATAAATTGCAACATATAGTTCGAATTAAGCAGTGCACACGCTACATGATCACTCCCACACACACAAGTACTGTACAAGAAGCACAGGAAGTGAATATACCAGTCAGACACTTCAAATAAAACAGTAGTGATCCTAAATTGATAACAGCAAGATTGAAGTTACTCATTTGTCATAAACAAAACAAAGAAATGCCTCAAGTACAAGGGGGGGGGGCAAAGTGGCACCTTCAGATATTCTCTCATCTTGTCTTTTTCTTATGAACAGATCCAACTAATTGTCAAAACTGTTCATATTCTTAGGTTAGGATGTACTAGCTTAGGTTTGCGTTAGGCTAGGTTGAGTTGGATTTGGTTGGGTTAGGTTAGGTTAGGTTAGTTCAGTTTTAAAATCCGGTGACGAACTGTCTTGTGTACGATGTGACTTGTAATCCTAGAGATTGAGAGTATTGTATGAACGCTCTTAAGAGTTCCAAGGTGACATTTTTCAAGTGTATAATTGAATAATAATTACGTTCTTCAATCAATTGAAGAACGTAACTAACACCGTAACTATCATTACGGTGTTGAACATCTCAACTCGTTTGGATTTGTAATAGTGATTAAAATTGGGCAGATTTAAATTTAGTTAGGATTTAAGGAATTATTTGCTTGACAATCGAGTAGTGGTTGGGTGGAAGACCGCTAAGTATTCGCTGAGACCTTGAACTGTTTTAAGAACAGGTTGACAGATACAAAAATGGAAATGCAAACAGGAGCAGGAAATGAAAATGTAAACAAAAGTAGGAAATGTAAATGTAAACAGACGCAGCCTCGCGTGGAGCAGTGGGCCTCTTCTAGTGTTCTTAAGTTCTGAGAAAAATAGAGCTGAGATATATATGTCTTCAATGGCTTGCTTTAGAAGTACAGAAACACGTTTGTTTTTCTGCAGATCATTAATTATTTATTGATTGTTAATGCGCCTTTTTAATGTGTGGGAACTAGTGCTATTAGAGTTAGATAACCTTTATAAAAGAGAGAGTTTGAAGAGTTGTGTTGGGATAAGACAGGTGTGCCGGGCACGTGTTGACCCCTGACCTCCGATGGAAGGGAGCAGAAATAAACTTTCTCCCCTTCTGACCTCTGAACTCCCAGTGAGACTTTCTAAGGCATTCCCATGGATAGGAGAGATGAGAAGGAGAGGAGGAGGCAAGAAGGGGTGGTAGATAAGACAGGATACATGGAGAGGAAGGCTGAAAGATAAGTACGTGGGAAGGCGAAGATAACCATAAACAGAGGAATAACATTGGAGTAAGAGCTAAGAGGAGTGGAGAGGGTATAGGAGGAATCATGAGCGGAATCACATAAATACTCAGGACCTTGGTCCTAAGTATATGCAGTTACCCTAGTAACTCTCGGATATGAACTCTCGGATATGGGTCATGGCTAAATGGTTACACAGTGTGTGTCAAGAGCTGGTTATGTGATGGTTAATACTCCCCCATCTCGCAGGATGATTAGTCACACAGGGCCATGTGATCAGTATGGCTCGGGTCAGCGTTTGTACTGCCACACTCTTGGGTGCATTTTGAGGATACCCGTGGATCATTACTTTTTATTTTTATTTTGCCCATAAGAGCGAGTTTACAGAGTAGCGTCACTTGTCCTGTGAATGAACATACTCTATAATATTATATTATTATATGTGTACCTAGCTTGAGACACAAGTACAGCAGTAATGCCTTGGGGAGATTGATGTTGTCAAGGGAAATTGATTGACGAGCTTCACAAGATTGTTACTGGCTTAGCAAATTGAACTGAGGAGATCAATTGCTGAAGCCATTATGTGCCTCGGTAACCCTTACCCCCACCACCCACGGGATGGGTATGGGGTGCATATTATGTGACCAGTGAAAATACCACCATAGCAACTTGTACAACACCACACAATAGGAAGACAACTGGGTTGTTCATTGTCACTTGTACCCAGACACAGCTTGGACTACTCGTCTCAAGTGAACAGTCCTCCAATTTGCACCCGCTGATCTTCCTGGTGCAAATTGGGGACCTTATTTAAGAATAGTTGAAGACTATTTAAGAATATATTTATATATTTGACAAAATAATATTTTCCTAACTCAAACAATGTGGGGTTTATTATTTTACTCATTTATAATGTCTCTTAGGTGGGCACAGTCTCTGAGGCAGTGGCACTCTTCCTCTTAATTGTCAACGACATGTATGCTTATGTGGAATTATCCGTGCCGATGTTTACAGTCTTGGGTCATGGCTGAGGACGAGGCTTGGGTCATGGCTGAGGACGAGGCTTGGGTCATGGCTGAGGACGAGGCTTGGGTCATGGTTGAGGACGAGGCTTGGGTCATGGTTGAGGACGAGGTTTGGGTCATGGCTGAGGACGAGGCTTGGGTCATGGCTGAGGACGAGGCTTGGGTCATGGTTGAGGACGAGGTTTGGGTCATGGCTGAGGACGAGGTTTGGGTCATGGCTGAGGACGAGGCTTGGGTCATGGTTGAGGACGAGGCTTGGGTCATGGCTGAGGACGAGGCTTGGGTCATGGCTGAGGACGAGGCTTGGGTCATGGTTGAGGACGAGGCTTGGGTCATGGCTGAGGACGAGGCTTGGGTCATGGCTGAGGACGAGGCTTGGGTCATGGCTGAGGACGAGGCTTGGGTCATGGCTGAGGACGAGGCTTGGGTCATGGTTGAGGACGAGGCTTGGGTCATGGTTGAGGACGAGGCTTGGGTCATGGTTGAGGACGAGGTTTGGGTCATGGCCGAGGACGAGGCTTGGGTCATGGCTGAGGACGAGGCTTAGGTCATGGTTGAGGACGAGGCTTGGGTCATGGCTGAGGACGAGGTTTGGGTCATGGCTGAGGACGAGGCTTGGGTCATGGTTGAGGACGAGGTTTGGGTCATGGCTGAGGACGAGGTTTGGGTCATGGCTGAGGACGAGGCTTGGGTCATGGTTGAGGACGAGGCTTGGGTCATGGCTGAGGACGAGGTTTGGGTCATGGCTGAGGACGAGGCTTGGGTCATAGTTGAGGACGAGGTTTGGGTCATGGCTGAGGACGAGGTTTGGGTCATGGCTGAGGACGAGGCTTGGGTCATGGTTGAGGACGAGGCTTGGGTCATGGCTGAGGACGAGGTTTGGGTCATGGCTGAGGACGAGGCTTGGGTCATGGTTGAGGACGAGGTTTCGGTCATGGCTGAGGACGAGGCATGAGTCATGGCTGAGGACGAGGCTTGGGTCATGGTTGAGGACGAGGTTTGGGTCATGGCTGAGGACGAGGCATGAGTCATGGCCGAGGACGAGGCTTGGGTCATGGCTGAGGACGAGGTTTGGGTCATGGCTGAGGACGAGGTTTGGGTCATGGCTGAGGACGAGGTTTGGGTCATGGCCGAGGACGAGGCTTGGGTCATGGCTGAGGACGAGGTTTGGGTCATGGCTGAGGACGAGGTTTGGGTCATGGCTGAGGACGAGGTTTGGGTCATGGCTGAGGACGAGGCTTGGGTCATGGTTGAGGACGAGGTTTGGGTCATGGTTGAGGACGAGGCTTGGGTCATGGTTGAGGACGAGGTTTGGGTCATGGCTGAGGACGAGGTTTGGGTCATGGCTGAGGACGAGGTTTGGGTCATGGCTGAGGACGAGGTTTGGGTCATGGCTGAGGACGAGGCTTGGGTCATGGCTGAGGACGAGGCTTGGGTCATGGCCGAGGACGAGGCTTGGGTCATGGCCGAGGACGAGGCTTGGGTCATGGCCGAGGACGTGGCTTGGGTCATGGCCGAGGACGAGGCATGAGTCATGTTGAGAGTGAAGACTGGAGTGAGGGAGGACGAAGGCTGGGCGTGTGCGATACTAAGCTGTTACACATGCACCGGCCGGGAGAGACAGTAGACATGACAACACTGTCACGTGTGTATGACTGTCCGCGTGTACTCACCTCGCTCTGCTTGCACCGGTTGAGCTTCAGCTCTTGGGTCATGCTAGACAGCCTTCAGTTGATTTTTGTACTTGATGAGTAACCAAATGGGTTATATCTCGGTAGCACAGTTGGGCTCGTTCTCGACTCACAGTCGGGAATCCTGGGTTCGATTCCCGGGGATGGGGGGGGGGGCAGAAATGGACACATTTCTTATTACTTCCTCCTTTTCCACCTAGCAGTATGTGCTCGGGAGTTAGTCAACTGTTGTGGGTTGCATCTTGGGAAGGTCAGTACTTCAGTCTTGGGGGAGGGGCGACTTCAGTATAAGCCAAACGTGTAATATATATATATATATATATATATATATATATATATATATATATATATATATATATATATATATATATATATATATATATATATATATATATATGACAATGTCAGACCACGGAGGAAAAATGAAACAGGAAATTTCCTTAAGTACTTTCGTATATTAAATACATCTTCAGAAGGTGAAGATACACCTTAAATACACCTTCTGAAGATGTATTTAATATACGAAAGTACTTAAGGAAATTTCCTGTTTCATTTTTCCTCCGTGGTCTGACATTGTCACATTCTTAATCACGTGTTTATTTTCGTGATATACACACATATATATATATATATATATATATATATATATATATATATATATATATATATATATATATATATATATATATATATATATATATATATATGTCGTACCTAGTAGCCAGAACGCACTTCTCAGCCTACTATGCAAGGCCCGATTTGCCTAATAAGCCAAGTTTTCATGAACTAATTGTTTTTCGACTACCTAACCTACCTAACCTAACTTTTTCGGCTACCTAACCTAACGTAACCTATAAAGATAGGTTAGGTTAGGTAGGGTTGGTTAGGTTCGGTCATATATCTACGTTAATTTTAACTCCAATAAAAAAAATTGACCTCATACATAATGAAATGGGTAGCTTTATCATTTCATAAGAAAAAAATTAGAGAAAATATATTAATTTAGGAAAACTTGGCTTATTAGGAAAATCGGGCCTTGCATAGTAGGCCGAGTACGACGTTCTGGCTACTAGGTACAACATATATATATATATATATATATATATATATATATATATATATATATATATATATATATATATATATATATATATATATTAGATGTTATGACGCCTGCTATTGTAAGCTGCATGCATAAAAATACTTGCAAATGAGCGTTACCAAGGCGTGGAGCCAGAAGGCAGAAGACAATAACACCAGACCTAATATCATCCCGAGGGGGATAATGAACAATGTGCCCGGGAACACGGTGGTCAGGGCACACCAGCTGCTGCTGACCATTGTGAGGCAAAGTGTGAACGGTCCCCAAGCACAGATATCACAGTAACTGAGTTACTGACTATGAGTTATCACAGTAACTCTATTACCCCCTCCGCTGTGCTCACAGATGTGCTCTGGGCGACCCCTAGCATGTTCATAGATTTGATGACAATAACTGGGTCCAGAATGAGCCACGAGTGTAGTCGGGTGTTGGTTTGTCATGAAACTTGGCCAGATAAGTTCCATGGCCAACCAACACGTATAGACCATTGCTGGTGCAGTAGTCATGGTACCAGTGTTGGCGGAGAGACCCCTGGCGGCCTCCTGGGTGCGAATCCTCTGAGAGGTCATAGAGTTTATATATATATATATATATATATATATATATATATATATATATATATATATATATATATATATATATATATATATGAAAGAATAATCACAAAAAACTCGTGTTTCATTTATACATGAGTATCCACGAAGGAAGAATTAAACGAGATTTCGGAACTAGGAAGGTTATCCGGCGGTGCTCGGGGGCAGTCTCTCTCTCCCCCCCACCCCTCCCATTACACATGTCTTCTCTTCCCCTCTCCCCACATTTCCCCGTTCCCATTCCCCCTCTCCGTCTATTTTCTTATCTCCCTCCTCTTCCCCCTCACCCCTATATCCCTGCCCTTCTCCTCTCCCCCACCACCCAATGCTTTCCTCCTCTCCTTCTGCTCTCAGAATTTGTTATTAAGCACTGAAACAACTGTATGGCTCTCTCAGGAACTATTACAGTCAGTTCAAACTCTAGGAGAATCATACTATGTATTTTACGCTTCATGAAAATCTGCTGGGGAGGTCTATACATGCTAAGATTTCTTAAAGCATTTAACATAGGCTGACCCCGACCAGCCTGTGTTTGTCCCATGCCCCAGACTATCCCTTCCCCTCCTGCAAATTTTGGTGTGGCTAGCCACAAGCATGTGGCCTCCAAGTTACGACAGACAGATAACTTCACTTATAGTGTACTTGGAGGAGTTCCCGGCAGTGCCTGGGATAGTCTATTTTTCCCATCACTCCCCCATTCCAAGCCTCTTCCTCACCCTTTCCAGACGTTCCCAAAGGCTGGAGGAATGTGACCAGTAGCTGTGGGCAGTTCCCTGGAGCCCGTCGTCATTAAGGGTGGTGCAGGAAGAGCTAGCCAGGCAGCGGCCCACACGCTCAAAACAAAGTAACTCGGGCTCGGCATTTCCCAAGAGTGTGAGGCGCCAGCTCCAGTATTTATTGCTAACATTACGGACGAAAACACCCTGATCAAGCTGGAGATAATAAATGTTTCAACCTGGTAAGGAGGGACGCAGCACTCCACGCTGATTATTTTCCTTCCCTGTACTACTTGTACACTTGTGCTACATTAAGCACCTAAATATACTATTATGTGGACATGGAATTGACTCATGAGAGTGTCCAACAGTGACGCCCACTTGCTCCTCTCCTCTTCTGTTTAATCTTTAAATTAGTCACGGAAAGCCTGTACAGCAAACTGAACATCTTGTACTTGGATGATGGCACCTCAGCTGCTTCCCCTGACTCCCTCCTGGAGGACATCAACCTAAGTCGTGAACGAGGAGGGAATCTAGGACTCATCCTTACCTCTTGTATGTGTATCTTACCTCTAAATAACATCTCCTAACCAACACATTACAGATAAAATAAAAGATGTTTTACCTAGTATGCACATATCCAAACCTAAAGACAACACACTCCCGGGAATTCCTCTTGGAGCGAAAGCAATCGACAACGTCCTTGGTGAGGATCGCTGACCTGACGAGTATGGATGATGGGATTGAAGACATAGATGCTCACGACACACTTTACCTCATCACCATTCCCGACCCTTATACTCAGGTTAATCTATTTTCTGAGATGTTCGCCATAAGGCTAAATGAACGCGATTGATGCTAAAATCACTGTTAAACAAAGTCCTTAATTAATCTTTCTCCCAATAACCCAGAGTGGAAACACGCTTCCCTTCCAGTCAGACTTGGTGTCTTCAAGGAAAGATCCCTAACGCCCAACAAAAAAATCCCATACGTCCAATGTGCTCACCTAGTTGTTCACTTAGTTGTGCTTGCGGGGGTTGAACTCTGGCTCTTTAGTCCTGCCTCTCAACTGTCAATCAACTGGTGTACAGATTCCTGAGCCTACTGGGCTCTATCATATCTTCATTTGAAACTATGTATGGAGTCTGCCTCCACATCACTTCCAAGTGCATTCCATCTGTTCCATTCCATCTGTGTGTGAGAGAGAGAGAGAGAGAGCCCTGAAGGCCTGGTTTATCGCCTCAAGTGATCGTCAAACAGAGATCAATGTTTACCGACCCTTAAACTTACGTTATCTTGCCGGAGCAAAGTTGGAGAATCTGTTAAGTGTGATCTCTGTGTGTGAATCTGTTAAGAATAGTATCTGTATGACAAATAGTGTTTTCCTATCTCAGTGTGGGATTTAGTACACTATACATATATTTTATATATTTTTTTAAATTATATATATATATATATATATATATATATATATATATATATATATATATATATATATATATATATATATATATATATATATATATATATCACAAGAATTTTTACATTTTTGTACAGCCACTATTAAGGGCAAGTTCTTAGTCCAAATATTCCCTGGAATGCGACCCGCCAAATCGGTTAACAACCAGGTACCCATTTTACTGTTCGGTAAACAGAGGCTACAGTTAAGGATTGACGCCCAGTAAATTCTTCCCGGCCAGGATACGAACCCAGTCCAAAACGCTCACGAAACGCCAGGTGAGTGTCTTACCACTACGCCACGGGCACTACCAATGGCATTATATAAATATATATTTATATAATGCATCTTAGATGGGCACAGCTTCTCAGGTAGTGGTATTAGCGAGGCTCCACCTGTGAGAGATTTTCTCTCTTCTCCTTCTTCTTCTCCTCCTCCTGCGTAAGAACCGTAGCGATAAAACAACCTAAATACCTTGGTAATCACCTCTTAAGTAGTTGATGACTGTGTTTAAGATGCAGCCCCGAGAGGCAGCGGAGCGGCCACCACATTCTTACCTCGCCAAGATCAGTAATTTTGTTGCTCTCCTCTCGAGGTGTCGTCCTTTGTCTCTGTAATCTTACAATAATTTATATTTTATCATATAACTTTGTGGGGTAACTTAGGGAAGGAGTGTGTTCTTGTTAGTGTGTCCTTGTCAGTGTGTTCTTGTTAGTGTGTCCTTGACAGTGTGTTCTTGTTAGTGTGTCCTTGTCAGTGTGTTCTTGTTAGTGTGTCCTTGTCAGTGTGTTCTTGTCAGTGTGTTCTTGTTAGTGTGTCCTTGTCAGTGTGTTCTTGTCAGTGTGTTCTTGTTAGTGTGTCCTTGTCAGTGTGTTCTTGTCAGTGTGTTCTTGTTAGTGTGTCCTTGGCAGTGTGTTCTTGTCAGTGTGTTCTTGTTAGTGTGTCCTTGTCAGTGTGTTCTTGTCAGTGTGTTCTTGTTAGTGTGTCCTTGTCAGTGTGTTCTTGTTAGTGTGTTCTTGTTAGTGTGTCCTTGACAGTGTGTCCCTGCCAGTGTGTCCTTGCCAGTGTGTTCTTGTTAGTGTGTCCTTGTTAGTGTGTCCTTGCCAGTGTGTTCTTGTCAGTGTGTTCTTGTCAGTGTGTTCTTGTCAGTGTGTTCTTGTTAGTGTGTCCTTGTCAGTGTGTTCTTGTCAGTGTGTCCCTGCCAGTGTGTCCTTGCCAGTGTGTTCTTGTTAGTGTGTCCTTGTTAGTGTGTCCTTGACAGTGTGTTCTTGTCAGTGTGTCCCTGCCAGTGTGTTCTTGTCAGTGTGTCCTTGTTAGTGTGTCCTTGACTGTGTGTTCTTGTCAGTGTGTCCCTGCCAGTGTGTTCTTGTTAGTGTGTCCTTGTTAGTGTGTCCTTGTCAGTGTGTTCTTGTCAGTGTGTTCTTGTTAGTGTGTCCTTGTCAGTGTGTTCTTGTCAGTGTGTTCTTGTTAGTGTGTCCTTGACAGTGTGTTCTTGTCAGTGTGTCCCTGCTAGTGTGTTCTTGTCAGTGTGTCCTTGTTAGTGTGTCCTTGTCAGTGTGTTCTTGCCAGTGTGTCCTTGCCAGTGTGTTCTTGTCAGTGTGTCCTTGTCAGTGTGTCCTTGTCAGTGTGTCCTTGCCAGTGTGTCCTTGTCAGTGTGTCCTTGTCAGTGTGTCCTTGCCAGTGTGTTCTTGTCAGTGTGTCCTTGTTAGTGTGTCCTTGCCAGTGTGTTCTTGTCAGTGTGTCCTTGTCAGTGTGTCCTTGCCAGTGTGTCCTTGTCAGTGTGTTCTTGTCAGTGTGTCCTTGCCAGTGTGTTCTTGTCAGTGTGTCCTTGTTAGTGTGCCCTTGCCAGTGTGTCCTTGCCAGTGTGTTCTTGTCAGTGTGTCCTTGCCAGTGTGTCCTTGTCAGTGTGTTGTTGTCAGTGTGTTGTTGTCAGTGTGTCCTTGTCAGTGTGTCCTTGTCAGTGTGTTCTTGTCAGTGTGTCCTTGTCAGTGTGATCTTGTCAGTGTGTCCTTGCCAGTGTGTCCTTGTCAGTGTGTCCTTGTCAGTGTGTCCTTGTCAGTGTGTCCTTGCCAGTGTGTCCTTGCCAGTGTGTCATTGCCAGTGTGTCCTTGTCAGTGTTTTCTTGTCAGTGTGTCCTTGTCAGTGTGTCCTTGTCAGTGTGTCCTTGCCAGTGTGTCCTTGCCAGTGTGTCATTGTCAGTGTGTTCTTGTCAGTGTGTTCTTGTCAGTGTGTTCTTGTCAGTGTGTCCTTGCCAGTGTGCCCTTGCCAGTGTGTCCTTGCCAGTGTGTTCTTGTCAGTGTGTCCTTGCCAGTGTGTCCTTGTCAGTGTGTTGTTGTCAGTGTGTTGTTGTCAGTGTGTCCTTGTCAGTGTGTCCTTGTCAGTGTGTTCTTGTCAGTGTGTCCTTGTCAGTGTGATCTTGTCAGTGTGTCCTTGCCAGTGTGTCCTTGTCAGTGTGTCCTTGTCAGTGTGTCCTTGTCAGTGTGTCCTTGCCAGTGTGTCCTTGCCAGTGTGTCATTGCCAGTGTGTCCTTGTCAGTGTTTTCTTGTCAGTGTGTCCTTGTCAGTGTGTCCTTGTCAGTGTGTCCTTGCCAGTGTGTCCTTGCCAGTGTGTCATTGTCAGTGTGTTCTTGTCAGTGTGTTCTTGTCAGTGTGTTCTTGTCAGTGTGTCCTTGCCAGTGTGCCCTTGCCAGTGTGTCCTTGCCAGTGTGTCATTGCCAGTGTGTCCTTGTCAGTGTTTTCTTGTCAGTGTGTCCTTGTCAGTGTGTCCTTGTCAGTGTGTCCTTGTCAGTGTGTCCTTGCCAGTGTGTCATTGTCAGTGTGTCCTTGTCAGTGTGTTCTTGTCAGTGTGTTCTTGTCAGTGTGTCCTTGTCAGTGTGTCTTTGCCAGTGTGTGCATGGAAAGAGAGAAAGGGACAGACAAAGAAATAAGGTAAGTGAATGAGATAAAGGTGAGGAGCAGGTAAGAGAAAGACGAAGGTAAGAATAAGATGAAAGGAAAAAAACTAGGATTTGAATAGACATTGGAAAACTAAACGTCCAGAGATTTTATTAATTTTTTTCCCGATCATTAGTTAGTCATCAGAGCATATTTAAAAAAAATTGAATTTTAAATTTCAAGAATCTAAAGTTGTAGCATTGAAATTTGGAGAATAAAATTGTTTTCAGTAAAGTGAGACTGTGGTGGAGCGCAGTGTTGTGGGAGCTCCGTGGCTCCCACAACCCAACCTACCCACCAGAAGACCCAACCTAAGAGAGGACCCAAAACAGAAAACGAGGCAGTGGATCACTTTAGCGAGCCGCTTCCATTTTCTAGTGCCTTGTATAACTCATACCAGCGAAAAGCGACGTACTTTGTAGGAGGACAGGTTGCTTGCTCGCTCGCTCACTCACTCACTCACTCACTCACTCACTCACTCACTCACTCACTCACTCACTCACTCACTCACTCACTCACTCACTCACTCACTCACTCCACTCACTCACTCACTCACAAAGGGGATCTTACGGCTGAGTGGAAAGCGCTCGGGATTTGTAATCCCGGGTGATGGCGGAAACAAATGGGCAGAGTTTCTTTTACCCTGCTGCACCTGTTCACCTAGCAGTAAATAGGTACCTGGGAGTTAAGACAGCTGTTACGGGCTGCTTCCTGGGGATGTGTGCGGGTGTTAGAGAGAAATATATGTAGTAGATATAATAGAGAAAAATAGATTGGTTAGAAAGGCGGGGTCCAAGAGCTAATAACTCGATTCTGCAGACATAAATAGTAAATACAAATAGTAAATACACACACATACACACACATACACACACACACACACACACACACACACACACATACACATACACACACACACACACACACACACACACACACACACACACACACGATGGGGCCTCGTAGCCTGGTGGATAGCGCGCAGGACTCGTAATTCTGTGGCGCGGGTTCGATTCCCGCACGAGGCAGAAACAAATGGGCAAAGTTTCTTTCACCCTGAATGCCCCTGTTACCTAGCAGTAAATAGGTACCTGGGAGTTAGTCAGCTGTCACGGGCTGCTTCCTGGGGTGTGTGTGTGTGTGGTGTGGAAAAAACAAAACAAAAAAAAAGTAGTTAGTAAACAGTTGATTGACAGTTGAGAGGCAGGCCGAAAGAGCAAAGCTCAACCCCCGTAAAAACACAACTAGTAAACACACACACACACACTGTCTACCGTATTCAAACAGGATTTCCATTTGAGTCAAAAGTCTTGTGTCATTAACTAAGAAAATATGGACGGTAAAGATGCCTGGTAATTAGACGACGCCGGCGTCGTCTACATGTAGGACAGTTCTGGCCAAGATCTTTATCGCGATTGGTCGGTAAGAGAAAGAAAGAGTGGGATTGAGAAAATGAGAAAGAGTAAGTGAGAAAGTGAGAAAGAATGAGAGCGAGAGAGAGATTGATATATGGCATGTATAATTTTTTATTCATATTTTCAATATTGCGGTCTCTTTTTTTTTAATGTTGAGGTGTTATTAGTAGAAAATGTATGCATGTGGGGTTCCCTTATTGGAGAGAGGAGGCTTGTGTGTTGCAACATTTTAGCCCCGAACGTTTGGGTGAATGTTGAAGGTGAAGGCATGACCCGACTGTCTTGAGGGAGCAATGGTGACCTGTCGGGCGTGTAACAAAACGGAGGACCTGGTCGAGGACCGGGCCGCGGGGACGCTAAGCCCCGAAATCATCTCAAGATAACCTCAAGAAGATAACCTGAATGTTAAGGTGTGGGTTATGGAGTGTGCAAGGTTCCGCATGTTTATGTATCCTCATATGATGGATTTCATAATTGTTTCCTTATCATGGAACAATATCAATCTCGTCCACACGGGATTGTGGTGTAGCTCCCCTGGGAGGATGGAAGTGTGAGGCTCGAGGGATGGAAGTGTGAGGCTCGAGGGATGGAAGTGTGAGGCTCGAGGGATGGAAGTGTGAGGCTCGAGGGATGGAAGTGTGAGGCTCGAGGGATGGAAGTGTGAGGCTCGAGGGATGGAAGTGTGAGGCTTGAGGGATGGAAGTGTGAGGCTCGAGGGCTGGAAGTGTGAGGCTCGAGGGATGGAAGTGTGAGGCTTGAGGGATGGAAGTGTGAGGCTCGAGGGCTGGAAGTGTGAGGCTCGAGGGCTGGAAGTGTGAGGCTCGAGGGCTGGAAGTGTGAGGCTCGAGGGCTGGAAGTGTGAGGCTCGAGGGATGGAAGTGTGAGGCTCGAGGGATGGAAGTGTGAGGCTCGAGGGATGGAAGTGTGAGGCTCGAGGGATGGAAGTGTGAGGCTCGAGGGATGGAAGTGTGAGGCTCGAGGGATGGAAGTGTGAGGCTCGAGGGATGGAAGTGTGAGGCTCGAGGGATGGAAGTGTGAGGCTCGAGGGATGGAAGTGTGAGGCTCGAGGGATGGAAGTGTGAGGCTCGAGGGATGGAAGTGTGAGGCTCGAGGGATGGCAGTGTGAGGCTCGAGGGATGGCAGTGTGAGGCTCGAGGGATGGCAGTGTGAGGCTCGAGGGATGGCAGTGTGAGGCTCGAGGGATGGAAGTGTGAGGCTCGAGGGCTGGAAGTGTGAGGCTCGAGGGATGGCAGTGTGAGGCTCGAGGGGTGGAAGTGTGAGGCTCGAGGGATGGAAGTGTGAGGCTCGAGGGATGGAAGTGTGAGGCTCGAGGGATGGAAGTGTGAGGCTCGATGGATGGAAGTGTGAGGCTCGAGGGATGGAAGTGTGAGACTCGAGGGATGGCAGTGTGAGGCTCGAGGGATGGAAGTGTGAGGCTCGAGGGATGGAAGTGTGAGGCTCGAGGGATGGAAGTGTGAGACTCGAGGGATGGAAGTGTGAGGCTCGAGGGATGGAAGTGTGAGGCTCGAGGGATGGAAGTGTGAGGCTCGAGGGATGGAAGTGTGACGCTCGAGGGATGGAAGTGTGAGGCTACACACTCGTGTCCACCCTGGCTGGTGCCTGTATGTCTGTCAATGTTAGTCGGACGTGTCACGCTGCCAGCCATGGTGGGGGGGGGGGCGAAGCATTTTAAAAGAAACAAGTTCTAGTTTCAGCGCCTGTATGTGGCGATCCAGAGGGGAAACGCTTGCTGCGTCCTTTTTTCTTGCCCGGAATCCAATGAACTCCAAGAGACCTTAGACCATTCACTGTGATCACCAAATGTTAACTTTTCAAACTGTCAATTAATCAAAATTAAAAAAAGGGGGAGGGAGATATAGAAGAAAATTCTCCTATATCTATATAAATATATATATAGTTCATCCTTCATTAGGGAGGAGTTATATATCCTCTCGAATGCATGTCCTCTTTTTTTTTCCTCCGAAGTCATGACTTCCCCTTCTCTCAGTTTACCAGTGCGGTGCTACATGTAGGTTACCAATTACAGCTGACGCAGCCAGCCCCTGGGCGTGGAGGATCAGTGCTGAGGCGCCCCACTCTGCCCAGGATACAAACCCGGGTTCTCCTGCTTGAGTGGCGAGGCTGCTAATCACTACGTCACAGAGTACCCCTTCTCCGTGTCCTCGATTTCTTTCATGTATTTAATGCTCTCTCGGGTTCTACATGTACTCTCAGGCCCTACATGTACTCTCAGGTCCTACATGTACTCTCAGGTCCTACATGTACTCTCAGGTCCTACATGTACTCTCAGGTTCTACATGTACTCTCAGGTCCTACATGTACTCTCAGGTCCTACATGTACTCTCAGGCCCTACATGTACTCTCAGGTTCTACATGTACTCTCAGGTGCTACATGTACTCTCAGGTCCTACATGTACTCTCAAGTCCTACATGTACTCTCAGGCCCTACATGTACTCTCAGGTTCTACATGTACTCTCAGGTCCTACATGTACTCTCAGGTTCTACATGTACTCTCAGGTCCTACATGTACTCTCAGGTCCTACATGTACTCTCAGGTCCTACATGTACTCTCAGGTTCTACATGTACTCTCATGTTCTACATGTACTCTCAGGTCCTACATGTACTCTCAGGTCCTACATGTACTCTCAAGTCCTACATGTACTCTCAGGCCCTACATGTACTCTCATGTTCTACATGTACTCTCAGGTCCTACATGTACTCTCAGGTCCTACATGTATTCTTAGGTCCTACATGTACTCTCAGGTCCTACATGTACTCTCATATCTGTTATAACATTGCTGTTTATAGTTATCTTAATGTTAAGGGAAACTTTGTGCTGGAGATGTTATCATGATTCCCGTGTGAACATTGACTGTTATCATCATTTTATTATTAATTATAATTACTAGTTTCCGTTCACCGGAAATGATCATTATGACAATGAACGGATGATTCTGACAATAGAGGCTTGTGGTCCATTGTTCTCACGGGTCTCGATATCCAACGGATTTTCTGTGTTTTGCAGAGGCGCTGACTTTTAACAATTTTGGGAATATGTAAGCGGGAAGATCCAGGTATGGCGGCTCTCATTGGTTCACTCGCGTGACGTCATTGCAAGAAATCAATGACGAGGGGTTCTGTGATTGGTTCATTTGTCTGCCGAGTTACCAATCGTCCTCGGGGAAATTTTCTTAGCTCTGTCTCGCACATATATTTTATTGGTAGGAAAAAATGTAGTAAAATATGATATGGTTTATTCGTTTCTCTCTCTGCTTCACTGCGTATTGAGCCGAACCTTGCAAGGTATATATATATAATGTATTTGTTATGTCTGCCAGCGGCTGTCGGCTTGTTGGTCAGTGTTATAACTATTACATTATTCAAACCTCCTAAGTTAGTTTTTTTATTTTTTGTGCTGTTGCTTTTGGTCAAAGGTCAAAGGTCACGAAACGTATGGTGTGGAGGTCAAACTGTTACAACAGAAGCTTATCACACAAACACACACACTAGCACGCACGCACACCTGATGCTTCTGTTCACCTAACAGTAAGTAGGTATCTGGGAGTTAGTTGCTACTGGCTGCATCCTGGAGATGTGTGTGTGTGTGAGATACAAGGAGATCAGTCATCCTGTATCTGGCTATGTTGTGTCCCACTGTCATAACGTAAATTACAGGATGCTACAAGATGTGTATGTGAACAACAAGCAGCTGTTGCAAGATTACCCCGAGGTCAAAGCTTTCGTGAGAGAGGTCACACTTCCATGCCGGGCCGGAGAGTTGACCCGGGCCTCAGGCGAACACGGGGTGTCTGTCAGTGTTGACCCAGGCGGGTGACCTTGACATGTTGGTCACGCTACACGCTCGAGGTAACCACGTGCTTCTGGGCCTCAGGTACTCTGGAGGGGGCATGTCTGACGGTGGCATGCGGAGGCGTGGCCGACAAGGAGGGGGGCGTGGCAGACCGTGACGAGGTGAGG